>NC_029776.3:87604366-87609924 GCF_000817695.3 Arachis duranensis
TAATTAGTATAGAGTTCCAAAATTAATTTCTTATGTAAGAAAAGTATACGTACTGTCCACTCATAATGAAGCAAATTCCAGCTGCATAGATCCTTCCACCACTTTCAGCTTTGTACATAACCAAATGGCTTCCATACCAAGCAAGAAAAGCCCAAATTGCAAAGCATAAACCTGTGCTTCCAACAGCTAAACCCTTTGCTATTCCTTGCTTGATTCCAAGCCTCGAGGTTCTCTCTAAGATCTCTGAATACCTCACAAGGATTCTCCTCTCTGCCGTGAACGAATAAATGGTTTTGATGGAGCTTAATGCCTGCTCGACGATGGCGTTCGCCTTCCCGTACTCCTTGGCAGATGACTTTGACAAATAGATTAGGTATTTGCCATAGATCATGCCGGGGATTATGAGAAGAACAAGTGTTGGGAATGCTACTAAGGCCAGCCTCCATGAGAAGTAGGTGGCAAAAGCAATCCCAGAGATGAATGATGATGAGTGCATTAAGAATAGTGGCACCTGAAAAACCAAACTCATCATCATCGTATCTATTAGGGGGGTTCGCGGTGCGGTTTGGATCGGTTTTGAGTCAAAAACTCATCCGATTCAGACACTATGTCTAGTTGCGGTGCGGTTTGAATTGGATGATTTTTTTTTTTTAAAAAAATCCGATCTGATCTGATCCGATCCAATTTCGAGCGGTTTGGATTGGATTAGATTGGATTTGCGGTTTTCTAAATTAAAAAAATTAAATATATATAACAAGTCTCAACATCAAATTTCAAATAACCAACAATAACATAGCAAGTCTTAACAATATCTTAAAAAATCAACGATAACATAACAATAGAAATAAAATTATAGGTTAGTTAAAATAAATAAATAAATCACATTTTGAACATAAAACATCTATTAAATAATAATAATACATAAAAAATATAAAAATGTATAACAAATTGAATATGTTATAAGTATAATTGTAAACATAATAATAAAATAATAATATTATAACACATTGTGCGGTTTGGATTGGATTGGATTGGTTGTGAACAGTATATCTGAAATCTGATCCAATCCAACGGTTTACAAAAAATAAAATCCAATCAAATCCGAATTAGTGCGGTTTTAATCGGTTTTCGGTTTGAATTGGATTGGATAAGTGGTTTAATTTGGATCGGTTTGGATTTGAACACCCCTAATTGCAACAATTACCATCAAGGTACTAAGCAATTAACATATTCATGCATTCTCACTTATCCTATGATTATCTAACCTAAGTTTTCACGAGACATTATATATTAAATACGAGAAACCAGAACCATACCTTGGCTGATTTTCTCGTATAACCCAAAGACAACCCACTAAGCAAGCTCACGAGTTCCACTTCCAAAATCACAACTAGAAAATGGTTTAATACAGACAGATTTACAGACAGATTTGGTATATATTACAGACGGATTTTTGGTTACCGACGAAATTACTGACGGATTTTGTCCCTCTGTAAAAGCCTCGTCGGAAATTATTTACCGACGGATTTTTTTCCGTCGGAAAATTACCGACGGATTTTCCCTCTGTAAATTCTCCATCTATTTCCCGAAGCCGACGAACTTTTCGACGGATTTTCCGACGGATTTTTCCGTCTGTAATTATAGACGGATTTTTCGACGGATTTTTCCATCTGTAATTATAGATGGATTTTCCGACAGATTTTTCCGTTTGTAATTACAGACGAATTTTCCGTCTGTAATTACAGACAGATTTTCTAATGGATTTTTCGTCTGTAATTTAAACCTTTGGAAAATCATCTCACACTCTTATTACAGACAGAAAATCCGTCTGTAAATCCGTCAGTAAGCTAAAATAGATTTTTTTTATTTTTCCAATTACAAAATAAACTTGTTTTCATACAAAATAAATATAAATTTAATACAAATTTTTATCTAATTTGTATTCAAATATTTATAATATTACAAAAAATAAACAAATTCATCGTATTATAAAATTAAAAGAAAATTATTATAAACAAGCAAGTCAATATAATTCAAAACATAAACAAAGTGTATTATTAACTATAATCCTCAGTATATTGTTCAACCATACTAAATTTTACACAATTTTACATATATTACAGAAAGATTAACTGAATTCTTTCTCAAAAAATAGACATGAATCAGCATCCATCAACCATATGTGTATGAATTCTTCTTGAACCTGATAGGTTTGATTCAGAAGAGTTGATCACCAAAAAAAAAAGTAATTTCCTTATGGTGCTTTGTTTGACATGCCAGAACCTTCAGCAGCAAAATCAAAAATAAGCATTGAGAAGAATTCTGCAAATGCTGCTCTAATTGCATCAGGCTGAGCAGCCTTTGCAATTCTTTGGACTGCCATCAATTCACATGGGAACAATAAAGGATCCACATCCTCTTCTGCCCAACTGTGGCACAGAATGAGAAAAAAGATAATGTTAATACAATGATTGAAGTTTTACACTAGGAAAGAGTTAGATACAGATAGAGAGAGAGAGAGAAGAGTAGCATACCCAGAAACACCATCAGCAATAGCAAGAACTCTCACATTAACTGCAGTTAGGTGAAATTCTTATCAACATCACCTTGGAGAACCCATCAAAACTTAACGTCTTGCAAAAAAAATATATTTACGTATAATTAATATGTACATATATGAATCACTAGAGCATCAAGTGCAAGCTTTTTGTAATCCCTTTCAATTATTTTCTCTTCAATTGTATACTGTGGATTTTCATTGTACAAGATATTAAGACCAACCAAAAGTATAAATTCAGTGCTTCAAATTGGTTGTTGTGCCAGAGTTGGATATATATCTTGTCGGATATTTATAGAAACTTTGTGCCAATACAAGTGAGATATCACACTTACTAGATATACAGGCTTTTAGTTTATCTATAATGACTAATGCAGACAATGGCATTCATTCTAGATTAATATCAATAGGTTTTATCTTGATATTATAATAATTTTATAAGTTGCAACATAGACAGCATGTGTTGCAATTTTTTTAAAATTAGATATATCCAGTTAGGTGTCTTACATGTATGCTGCCTATATAGAAAAGCATAGATAATAGTGAACATAGTAATAATGCACAACAATTACAAACCTCCGTGCAAAATCGGAAAACTTGTACTTATTTCTTCTATCCAATCCTATGAGCACGATCCTGAGCTTTAACTATTGGTTCTCCAATAGCATCTACTAATGCCTGGTTCTTGCTCACTTGCTCCATGGCCTTGCTGCAAATTTCACAGTTAATAAGTTTGGAAGCTGCTAAGGTGGGACAGAATTTCAATTTAAAAATGTTAAGAAGTTAAACTCCTATCACAATTAATATAAGGTCCCACAAAATGTAATTCAAGAAACTCACTCTCTACCATCTAAAGATAAAAGCAACGATAAAACTACAATAGAATTTACTTTGGATAGGAGAGTGAACAAATTGAAATCAATTATTATTCTATCATCAACTGGAGGGCATACTTAAAATCATTTCATAGAAAATATCACAAGGAAACTATAACTCTAATGATGGAAGTTATATATAATACAACAAGAAAAGAAAAAATATCTTTGATGTGCTCTTGCCTCCATGAGAACCTAGTTATATAGCTAACAAGCTAAAAGTAAAAAAACGATGGTGCTTTACTAAGGCATACTAAAACAAAGGATATAAAAATCTAGATGTTGAATACTCCTACCAAATTGTAAATGCATCTCATTCATGTAAACGAAATTTGCAGTTCGAATCTCAACACCAGGGAGATTATGAACCCACAAAGGGATCCCACCGTAATTCCATCAATTAATTAATATGAACATTTATGGAACATGACATACACAAAATCATTTGTTAAAATTAATTTTTATATGTTAAAATATGCATTTACAAGTAAATAGTAAAGTATATTTAGATCATTTTACCTACAAAAGAACCTTTTAATTTAGGAAGTAACTTATCCAATAGAACCATTTTACCTACAAAAAAAATATTTAGAAACATTTGACAATGTCAAGTCATTAAATGATCAGTCTACAAAGAACTTCCATTTCACCTGATATTACGTTCTTCTGCATTTCAAATCACACCAGGGTTCTTCTGCATGACTCTTGAAATATTACGTTCGACATTTCTCTGCAATAATGGCAAAACCTCTTTTTGGTCTGTCACTATAACATCACACCCCAGCAAAGCCATGCCTGCAAAAGGATCCAAGTATTGTAAGTAAGAAAAGCTGGATTGATTTTAATAAGGGAGTCCATATAGGACGAGTTAATTAATAGGCTAACCAAACATTAAAAATCATTTGTAACATTACCAAAACCAGAAACACCATAGCCAGCTCCAAGTTCAATTACACGTTTTCCTTTAAGTTTAGCTGGAGAAAACCTTCCCTTTCTGCAATTCCGTTCCTAAAAAAAAATAAATAAAGATACACCTTAAGATATTAGAAGGTGAGAGAAATTAGATGCAATATCTAAATAAGTTCATTAAAACCATGTTTAGATTCTAAAACTAAATTATATTTATGACAGGACAGTTCAGAAAATGTTAGGAGGATCAACAACTTACAAGAAATTTGGCAAAAATAAGTGATGAATCCCACATTGTTGTTCCTAAGTGCTTTGAATTGGGATCCTGACAAAACAAAATTGGCATTGTCAAATATTTTATAGATAAAGAGGAAAAAGAAAAAGGAAAACTTCGGGGGGTAAATAATCAAATAATGAATTCAAATCCTAGAAGCTAAAGAAGAAACAAGAGAACATCCCGAAGTAAAAAAATATAAAAATTCTAAGCTCATGAAAAATTATCAATCATGACTTGCAAATTTTCCAAGGGGACTCTTCCCTATAGCATTGTATATATCTAATCGTTTCCGAGGATCTCGACAGTACCTACTTATCGAGCAGAATCATAGAGTCACTAGGGCAACAATATGAGCCTCTTCTACACCAATCATACTACTCAAGAAGGTTTTTACTTGTACAAAATTTCAGCTTGCCTGACATAAATTATATCAACTAAGGCAAACCTTGCTCGGCTTAAAGGAAAATGTAACTTCAATATACTAAACGAACAAAGGTGTTAGCTGTTATTAATCTACCTGCATTAAGACTAAAACCTCCAGTGGCATTTCAAATGTGGTTGGAGAATTTAACCTGTTCGAACAAACACAAGTGGTATGACACACATCTATTTTAAAGCACATAACCAATAATGACATAAAACAGTAAAACTAATGTGATATTACAACATATGTATTGACAGGTATCACCATATGATTTTCCTTAGGAGGGGGAAAAAATCAGAAAAGAACACTGCTGGCTGGCAGGCACAGAATGATTCAAAAGAATACAAATTTCAACAAATACCACTACTTAATAGCAATTTGTGCTATCATCCATCATAAGAAGAGGAAGTCAAAGCTCAATATGACATGCTAATCAAAGAAAAACAACCAAATAACATAAATAACTTCAAATCTTTATCCAGACAATAAAACAAACAGGTAGTGTTCAACCAAAGT
>NC_029776.3:87610024-87669902 GCF_000817695.3 Arachis duranensis
TAAAATAACAAATGACGGACATCATAAAGAAGTCAATGATTTGAAATTTTGAGACCCATATATATTTCTGCTAACCACAATATATCTGAATTCTGAATATATTAAGTTCTCATTTAGTATTATTTATACTTGAAATAAAAGTGAGTAATTTTAGCAAGGACCTGTTTGTGGAGCTCTCTTTGTACGTTGTTGTTATTTAGTCCACCTTTATGAAGCTCCTTTCAATGTAAATATGGCACTCACATCAGCAGGTCCCTAAACAACATAAACCATTCTGTCAGAAAAGAGTTTTCAATTTCACACTATGGACAAGGAATTATGCAGAACAGCAAGGGCCAAAAGGAAGGAATTTCTAATCCAAAACCGTGCTAAACAGTTTTCTATCAAAGGTCAAATTGGTATTATATATATAGTTTATTTCTCCACTTAAAATCTTTGATAGATTGTATTATAAATATCTTTAGATTCACTTTGTATCCTTAATGTTATCTATCAGGAGCTGCTAGACGGCCAGCTTTGAAAGATATAAGCTCTTCTCTCAATGTAATTAGACCTATGATTTTTGGTTCAAACTCTTCATCTAAACAAGACAATCAAGGTAATTGATTGTTTTCAGCTTACTATATGTAAATTCAAGTGTTTTGAACATGATAAAGAATCCTTTTTTTGAATGCTACCATGAATGTTTTGAATCAAAATATTAGGAACTTAGTGAGATATATACTTGGATTATTGGAATAACTTAGATGTTTGATATCAATGAAATAACCTGTGCAAGTCTTATGGAATTTCATTCTGGTGTTAGCTTTTTCATAAGTTCAATAATTTCGAAAATCAAGTTACTTATGACACATATTCAGTCTCATTTGCAATATCAAATGTGAAAAGCATAAAAAACATACATGAAAATTATACTCCAGAACACATACTTTCAAAAGATGGTCAGGGATGTCAATGTGATCCATCAGAAGAGATTTGTGAATCAACCATTAATCAGACTAAAGGCTCTCCAAATGGTCAGTTAGTCGTTGTTTATTCATATAATTATTATTGCATAATTATAAGAACTTGGTACTTGGTTTTTGTGTAATAATCTTATTATTTGTCATTTATAAGTTAATAGATTTGAGATGCAAAAGAGCTAGGATTGGAGACTTATTTTTTAGGGATGGAAATGTACAGAGTAGCAACAGTACAAGTAAAGGTCATCACGGTAAGTATAAATCCCTATGTTTAGTGAAAAAACTTTGTAACCTTGCATCAGATTGAAGATTTTGTTTATTTTGACGATGTATTATTCTCCATTATAGATCAGACGCAGAACTATGTTTCAAAGAAAGCAGATGATTTGCATGTGGGATTGACAATGCAGAGCACTTTGACTGCTATCACAGCTCAGGAACCGATACATCCTAAGAACATTTTCCCGATACATTCTCAAACCAATGATTGTTTAAGCAATAGGAATTCATCAATCTTGGAAGGTAAAATACTTGACATCTCTATTATGAAACTTTGCATTAATACATTTATTTTTAGATTATATTGGCTTTTAGTTACACGAATTAATAAATTTTGTATTTAAATTTGGTATATCACTCAATGCAGAAGATCCTTTGCTAACAGCTGATGAAACATTAAATAATGGGGCTGTCAATGTAACAGATATGTTGTTAGAGGGAATCGGTAATTAATTTCCATCTTTAGTGTACAGACACTTTAACTTTTAGTTAATCCTCTAATTTTTTAATGTTTGTTCTTAGGCGAGGAGACAGCGTGCAACAATTCGGTATATACAGAAGGTAATGTGGTTTCCATTGTTAAACTGCAATAAATTATTGTGATATTATAGTAATTAGTAAAAATAGACTAAGGTTACTAAATTTAGATTCACATATGCTCTTAATAAGGTTGGTCTCACAAGTCGTACTTATAGTTATTAATTATTGAATTAAAAAATAGCAAGAATTTAACTCGGATTTCTATTTTATCATGTGTGTATGTTGCAGAATATATTAACCATGGTGAATGCATCTATGAGTGTGAATTTTGTAATGCTCTCTTTTGGTATGATGAAAGAATTGGAAAACATTATAATGCAACTATTCCTAAGTACACGCTGTGTTGTAGAGGAGGTCAGGTTCAGTTGCCTCAACCGAAAGAACCTCCTCCTATTCTTCAACGTCTAATGTGGAATAACGATGATAGAAGCAAGAACTTTTGTGAGAATCTTCGAACATACAATAGCATGTTTGCATTCACATCTTTGGGTGGTAAAGTCGACAAAGTCATTAATCGAGGCAGAGGTCCACCAACATTTATACTATGTGGACAAAACTACCACCTTCTTGGCAGTCTTATTCCCCCTGAAGGATCAACTGCTAAATTTGCTCAATTATATATATATGACACAGACAATGAGATATCTAACAGAATCCAAGTTGTAAGGTATATATTCTTAGTGGTGTATCTCTGTTTTCAAAGGTTATATGGTTTGATTTAGAGTTATTAAGAAAATGAGCATGTTTTAAGATTGATTCATTTAGAAAAAGAATGAATTATATTTTGAATTGGAACTATTGATGGACGGAATGGGAGGTGTGATAATGAAGGATAAAGATTGAATATGATTGACGTATAATGATGAATGAGATGTAATTGAGAATGTTGTGGGTGTTGATGAATTATAATTGAATTATTTATATGGCTTATGAATTTGAATGATCTGAGACACGAGATTCCCTGGGTAAAGTATCGTGGCTTGCCACCACGTGTACTAGGTTAAAAACTTGATACTCTGTTGACCCTATGACGTAAGGGTGACCGGGCACTATAAATTCCCGGGAATGTTACTCCCATTGAGCAATATTGATTATTTGAGATAAAGTTATGCATAGACTCTTGGGGATGTACGTCGGGGGACAGTCTAAGTACAATCCAGACTTGTCGGGTTGGCTGGATAACTGACAGATGAGCCTCATCAGCCATAGGACAGGCATGCACCATATGCATATTACTTGAATTACTTGCTTGTGCTTTAATTGGGTGTGCCTAAATGTACTTGCCATGTTAAATGTATATCTGTTACCTGCAGTATTTGTGATCTTCTTGTGCTTGCCTTTATTTGTTTATTTGTCTGTGAAATGCATGATGGAGTTGGAGGTATGGAGAAATGGCAGTATGGGACTTAGATTTAAAGTTAAGTTAAGTTAGGCTTTAATACTTTTAGAGAACCACCTTTTATGGCTTCTGTTTAATACTTTAAGCTCTATAATCTGAGTGTCGGAATTCTAGGATTGTCTCTGGCATTCCCAGAACCTTATATATTATGTGTGTGGCACCTTTACCATACTGAGAACCTCCGGTTCTCATTCCATACTATGTTGTTGTTTTACAGATGCAGGTCGAGAGGCATCTCGTTAGGTGTCTAGACACTTGAAGCGAAGTGGTTACTGGGTTATTTTGTTGTACAGTGATATATATATATATATATATATATATATATATATATCTGTGTGTGTGTGTGTGTACTTAGCTTTCTCTCTGCATAACTTATTCCTTTTGATCCTCCTAGAGGTTTATGGAGAGACAGGATTTTTGTTTATGTACATTTGGGTTTCGAAAATGTATATATGTATATATGTGTGTATGTTCTCCGGCCAATCTTGACTTCGTAGGCTGAGTTAGGAGCTTGTTACTCTGTATCTTTGACTCTCTGTTCCTGTTGTTGGGTTACTTTACACTTAATAGCTTTAGCTTTCTTAGCACACAAGTTAACTCGTTTCTTGAGCGTTGCATTTTTTATTTCGCAATTTTTGTTTCCTCTATTCTTCAAGGTTCCTAACGTATTATAAATTCTTCTGCTATTATGTGTACACATTTTACTTTAGAGGTCGTAATACCACACCACCTCTGTTTTACGACTTAAGCGTAAAGCTTAGTGTGGTAGGGTGTTACACCGACAACATATCACAAACAAACAAGCAGATAAAGGCAAGCACAAGAAGGTTACAAGTACTGCATGTAACAAATATATAGTTAACATCACAAGTACACTTAGGCACACCCACTTAATGCACAAACAATTAATTCAAGTAATATGCACATGATGCATGCCTGTCCTATGGCCGATGAGTCTCATCTATCGGTTATCAAGCCAACCCGACAAGTCCGGTTTGCTAAACCCTTAGACTGTCCCTCGTCGTGCATCCCCAAGATTCTATGCATAACGTTTTCTCTTATATAAATATCAATTGCTCAATGGGGGTACCATTCCCGGGAATTTATACGTGCCTGATCACCCTTACGACATATGCTCAACAGAATATCGAATTTTGACCTGGTACACGTGGTGGCAAGCCACGATACTTTACCCAGGAAATCTCGTGTCTTAAATCATTTGATTATTCAAGCCAAGTATCATACATAATCATTCATAACATTTCATAGTCAATTCACCACTTTTTCAGCTTTACTTCACCTCCAAGTTATCCCCAATTCCTAACTTCACTTGATTATCAAATTTAATACTATTATTTATGACAAGAGGAACGAAAATAGAGGTTTAGAAGTTTGAAATAGGGTTTAAAACTCAGAAAACCATGTTTTCTGGAATAGGGACCACGCGTACGCGTGGCTCACGCGTACGCATGGGAGTGTAAAAAGGCAGCTCGCGCGCACATCCCCTTATCATGCGTACGTGTGGATATGCATGTTGGCTCATTATGCGTGTGCATATAAGGAGGTTAGCGAAAAATTCCATGCCACGCGTACCCGTGGGCCACGCGTATGCGAGGACGTACATTTTCCAAAAATCTGATTCAGCAGATAGCTGCAGAACTTACCTATTCCAAACTAAAACTTTCGTCGAGCATAACTTAATCATTTTAAATAGTTTTTCATCCGTTCTTTGAACGGCATAAACTTTACGAACCCAATTTTCATTTAAAACAAGTTTGGAACAATTTGAGGGTCCGAAAGCTAAGTTATAGCTCACTGAAATTCGGTCAAAACCAACTTTTTACCAACCCTTAAACCTCTATTTCATCTATTTCAGCAACTTACCATTCCCATACTAACCATTCCACACCTGAATTTAGTCCCTATATTTGCAATATACCAGCAACAAAACTTTACACCATTTAATCATCCATCGTACATTAACATTACACAATCTCACATTTCAACAATTTCATCATGCACTTACTCAATATATGTATTACCATATCACCACAAACTTAATTACTTTCCATACTAATATCAACATAGCAACAATCACCATCACATAACCAACTCATATCATAAATATCAAGGATACTAAGCATTGTACATTTCCATGCGTTCCAGCTTATCCTATGGTCATCTAACCTAAGATTTCACAGAACATTATATATTAAATACAAGAAACCTAAATCATACCTTGGCCGACTTTCCGCGTATTGTCTAAGGCAACTTACTAAAACAAACACAGCCCCCCAAAAGTTCAATAAAACACTAGTGCTTATCATCCTCCAAGTTCCAATATCCACAATTTCAAGCTCCAATTATTTATTCACAACCTAATACACATTCATAAGACATATACACCCAATTTAATATCCAAAGCACAAATTCAAAAAGTTAAATAGAATTATGGTATCCTCACCTTACCCAAGCTTCTATAAGCAAGAGTGAACATTTTCCTCAAGCTTATCGGATCCTAATACATCAAAAAGTAAAGAAATTCAATACCTCTACATAATTTTTGAAATTGGGGGAAGGAGTGACTGAGAGTAATTAAATGGCTTACCTCTAAAATTGTTTCAGTAGAGACGTAGAGCTCGATACGGTGGTCGAATGGCCAGAAACGGTATGGCGATTGGAGCTCCAATGGAGCACATACGGTGATTTGAATTACCGTAAAGGGTTAGGGAAATTTCTTTTCTCCTCACCCCTGTTGTGCTTTCAGTGCCGCTTCTGCTGAATTGAGGAAGAAAATAATCTTTGGCTCACTTAAGTGCTGGGCCGGTTGGGCCCACGGGCCCGGTTAGGGCCCACGGGCCCAGTTAGGGCCCGGTTCGGCCAGTTCAATCCAATCTTAGGGCGAATTTTTTGAAATTAGTGTCAAAATTCTTGTTTTGATGAGCTCTATCCTAATTTAATATAATATTCACATTTTTTATTCTCTATATTAAAAATTAATTTATTGACTAATTATTTACTAATTTAACGTAGTTTACAAGTAACATTGTTCCTCGCTAATTAGCCTTTTCGCACAAAGTTTATTTAGCGACGAACTAGTGTGTGAATTATTTCTCGCTAATTGTATATCAAATACTTGTAACAGAATAGTGACAACAATATCGCTCGATTCTTTACATTTATTCGATTGAACCCCTTAGTGACTGATTTGCTAGAACATTGTCACTCACTAATTAATTTGTGACAAATTAGTGAGAAAATTTTTTCCGCTCTTTTTTTAGCTATAAAAGTCAATTTGCGAAAAGCAAACTTATCATGAATCTCTCGCTAATCAATTGATTTTCTCAAATTCGTATATTTTGTGACTGCTTATTAATTTTGTCCTTAGTGTGTAACTAATTCCTCGCAAGTTAGTGACAGATTAGTGACAAAAAATATTTCTCGCAAAAATTCAATGCTAATTCATCAAATTCTTGTTGTGATTGCATATTATGACTATTTTTCAATTTTATCACAGGAAACCTATCACGCCGAAGAAGGAAGACTTTTGTTTATAGAAAGGTGCTAATATAATCTTAGATTTGTCATTTTTTTTTGTTTTAAGCATATGTTTTATTGCTTTATTGTTATTAGCAAAAGCTTCTTTTAATGACTTCTCAAGGTTGTTTCTTCTAAGATTTTTAAGGTCGAATTTATCCTATCTTTTAACTTATGATAGTTACATGTATTTTATAATCTTAGTATCATTCACAATATATGATATCTATTGATATACTTAATTCTATGAAGTTTATATCTATTTCAAAATACAAAATAACATACTCATGCAAGATTATCCACCAGAAACAAACATATTATAATTGAGATAAAGCCAAGAAATTATTTGATGTCTAAATAAATCAAGCATATCTTGACTCACTAACCTTATATGTAGATATGTATCAT
The DNA here is from genome assembly GCF_000817695.3 of Arachis duranensis. Taxonomy (NCBI): domain Eukaryota; kingdom Viridiplantae; phylum Streptophyta; class Magnoliopsida; order Fabales; family Fabaceae; genus Arachis; species Arachis duranensis. The sequence goes on from NC_029776.3 coordinate 87,617,150, forward strand.
ATCAGCATCTTGACATGCAATGCTTCCTGTTGCTCACTGTTTATTAGGAATTATCTAGCATAGACAAAATCATAGTGTTAAAACCATGTTAGTCTGAAGAAGAATAAAGCGACAAGTTTACAACTGAGTTCAGTAATAGAACAGATACTCAAAATATGCAGGATCATATTAACCATCATAACTATAGTAGCTTAACATCTCTCTACTTTGTAATATAATCTCAAGAATAATAAAATAACCAGAAGCAACTTAACATCTATCAACGGCTTAATTAATAAAAAATCATGTATGATTTACTTATAAAATTTTTTTTAGGTGGTTTGATTAAATGTGAAAACGCCAGGTAAAGTTTTTTAACTGACATTTTAAATTTGTGTTTCAGAAAACATGTCATAGTAGTCGTTGATTCTTTTTTTTCAATTATATAATATCTCACTGTAAAAACATGAATGAACTGTATAAACTGTTATTAAAAAATACGACATAAAGTTGTTGAAAATTTAAACAAAAAATGCCATGACAATTATGTCATCAATAGTTTAATTCAGAATAATATTTTTAATTTGTTAAGTTATAGCGTTACATTATAACACTACTTTTACCAAAAACAATTTTTTAGTAAACTATCTACTATTTAATTGCTACTCATATAGTATTACAAAGTAAATAATTGTTGAGTTTATTATGTAAAACAATTTTTTTTTATTTGAGACATTTAGAATAGTGGCTCAAAGCCAAGAAAAAAAATCATATGCGTTGTTGAGTAGTTTATGTAAAAATGTTTTTTTTGAGACATTTAAAATAGTGGCTCAAAGCCCCCAAAAAATCATATGCGTGTATAAAAATAATAATAATTAGCATAAATTAACAAATTGAACGAAACAAACGATTGCTTATTAGTATTTTGATTTTTGGAGATTATCAAAAACAAGATTGCAAAAAAAGTATTTATACGAGCAAATTGAATTAAATTTATTGGTCAAAAAAATATAATGCTTTCAGTGAAATAAAAAATTTTATTGGAGATCCATATTTGTCGTATGAAACAATTACAGAATTTTTTAAAATTAAAATGAAATCATTAAATCCAGTAACGGAGCTACGTTAATAAGAGGGCAATAGCCTCCCCAAATTAATAATTTGTAAATTCTAAGTCTAATTTTTTACTTGAGTCCATCTTAATTTTCAATTTTTTCTCTCTTAATTTATATTTTTCATGTTGCCCGCTCACAAAAAATTTAAGACCTCTAACCCAAATCTTGCGCGAGTGTATATTCATAATGATGATGATCCTCAGCTTTAAAGTTAACTCATTAAAACCAAACTACAATTACAATTAAAAATTAAATAGCTCATCAGTCATAATATAAGAAGAATATACAATGGAGGACATTTTGGTGTGAGAAATGAATATAGAGATAGAGATGGAAGAAAATATACAACCATAAATTATTACACGAATTTTATATCAAAACAATTATTCGTATAACATCATTTCTAAATATATCAATGAAAAAAAGATATACAATGAAATTTAAAATTGTACAATTAACTTCTTTCACATTCAAAAAATTTATATTTGTGTTTCAGATTTAGATGGGTGTCAAAGCCAGTCACTAAAACAGATTCACTAATAATATAAATCATTTCGTGTATAAATATATTTTTGGAAAGAAAATACATATTAGGTAGGGACAGCTAAATAAATTAAATAGTGATTTCTCAGTATTTGCTTTTCTCACTAATAAATAATGAATATATATAACTACTCTATAGCCAAAAATTAATACACCAACCAGTAATTCACTAATAAATATCTTTCCATCTATAGATATATTTCTCGAAAGAAAATACATATCAGGTAGGTACAGCTAAATAAATAAAATAGTGATTTTAAGTATGAAAATATCTAGGAGGCCAGCAATTTTTATGTTTTGCGGCCAGCACTTAACCATCAAAAGAAAAGTGAGTGATCTTCTACCGTTAAATGTAATCTCACACCATAAAAAACACTATTGATGGCCAACGAATGGTTACAAAACACAAAAGTTGCTGGCCCCTAGCACTCCTCAGTAAGTATTTGCTTTTCTCACGTTGAATGAATTTTTAAACTATTCTTTAAATTTCCGCAACAAAAAAATTTTGTCCGTATGAGTTTTTTTATAGGATTATCGAAAAGGAAACTTACAGACCACTTATATGTACATTAAAAAAAACTTACAGAATCACTTTTTTTACAAATATTTATTATTATTATTAACGACATTAGAATGTGCGTAAGATATATATATTAGTAGGAATAATGCAATACCTTTTAGTCGAGATATACAAGAGAAACTTTACCGAGGGAAACAGCAGATGCTTTCAGCCAGGTCGTGAGGAATTCAACTCGGGAGGAAGGTTCAAAAAAAAGTTAAATACAGTAAAAAAAAACAGTTAGATCCCTGAACAAGATGGGTACAGATACAGATCCCAAACAGTAAATAATGCAATTAATTCCAAACTACTTAACAAAAATATATGAAGATGTGAATATTGAAATATTTTGGAAATTGCTGGGATTATAATTTTTGTTATTCATTTTATATACCTAGATATTCCGAAACACCTCTCATTGTTATTCCATAATTCTAAACTCAACCAACCAAGGAGAAATATAGCAATTACAATTAACAACTCAAACTTTTCAAGGAGATCTTCCGAAAATATATGTGTGGCCTTTGTGCTATGATTATTGCATTCGTAAAGCAAAATCACAAATCACTGATGTGACATACAAAAAGTTACGATCAGTTTCTTTTCACATAATCACAACAAACACGCATAACTTTTATGTTATTAACAAAATTAGAAAGTGCATAACATACATATATTACTAGAATAATTCAATATCTTTTATGTGAAGATCTGAAGGAGAAACTGAAAAATATCAATTTCAATTAAGAAATTAGTTATTTGAAAGAAGCAACAGAGTTTATTATCGATTTAAAATTAATCAATCAAGCAATTACTAATCAATTCTATCCATCTATTAACAGTTATCAATCAATTCTAATAGAAAATATTATTTAATTCTAATCATACGGTCACATTCACAATCAATATTTTTCAATTGGCAACGATGCCTAATTAGGCAATCAATAATCGTATTGTAACGATCGAGTATATTAACAATTAACAATCAATTAGAACCACTCAACAATCAATTCAAACAATGGTGATTTCCAGTGCCCTCTAAATCAAATTTGAAAATAAGGTACATGTTTATTATTTGTATTAGCACTTTAGCATAATCATTATATCATAACATCGAAGTAAAATTAAATAACTAGATACCAATCACCAAACATTTTCTTTCGCAATTCAAAATTAGCCAACCAACACAAAATCAGATATTTGTAGAATAAGTTTGGTAATTATCAAATCTCCCATACAACAAATTCACAAATTCAATTCTCACGGCAAAAAGATTAAGTAACCTTCGGTGGTCTGCCAACGGGCAGAGACAAACGACAAAATCCATGACGCAGGTCAGCGTGCAGCAACAACATCCAAAGATGAGAGACGAGCAGCAACAACCCCCTACAGAGGCAGAGGGAGGCGCGATACACGAGAAGCCGAGAAGAGAAGGAGGACTGAGGCAGGGCGTTAGGTGCAGTGATGGCGACGATGGGCGACAACAAGATCTGATGAGGAAGAAGCAGGAAAGCACAGCCACGAGAGTAGAAGAAAGCCGCAGCGGCGACGGTTAGCATGCGTTGGCGGCGATGTCAAGGTGAGATCCAGCGCCCAGATCTGTGGTTTGTGTGTGGCTATGTGCCGTTAGGAATAGATAGAAGTCAGTGAGTCGGAGAGGCTTTTTTGGTGAGTTGGGCTCCAGAGTTCAGACTAGGGTTTTTTATATTAGCTTTAAAAAATAATTAAAATATCCAATTGGTCCGGATTTTTCAAACACTCCGGTTCACAACTTTTTATCAAACCTGTGCGGTTCACCATCATTTGCTAATAGCGAAAACATGAGGTTGTCATTTTCATGGGATGAAAATTTTTATAATTATTTATTATGTCAATATTAAATTCCTAAATAAACATGTGTATAAAATATTGGTTAGCTACTTTTTATAAAATAAATTTATAAATATATACAAGCAATTAACGAAAGTTGTGTATATCCTATAATTATGGTTAAATATTTTTTCTCAAATTTTTTTTTCTATTTATATGTGACAGTTAGTCTTTTTTAAACAATTAATAAATATGACAGTTAAAAAAATTGTTTCCAATAAAAAAATTTATATAACCAAACTTTGTATAATGTATAAATAAAAGACTACATTAAATTTTTTTAAAATTAAAAGAAAATTTATAAGAATGGATTATTAGCGAATTCATATTATTTGGTTTAGTTGATGTATAATCTCTGTTTTTCTAGCAGTTATTACCGCGCAACGCGCGGGCAATTGGACTAGTTACAAAAATTATTCGGCCTAACAGCTAACACTTCTCTTAAACGGATAAGTATAACTATTCTTTTTCTTCAATATCCATAACTTTTATGGATATTTTAACCCCATTGGCAGCAATTATAACAGAAATCTATAGAAATAAATCAATTTAGGAAAAAGAATTTGTTGACTTAACTACAAGAAGTAAATTACAATTTGATGATAATGGAATGTTATATTTTAATAAATAAAACTGAAAAAGTATATATGAAAATTAATTATTTATCCCTTTTATTTTGGAAAAAATCCAAAATCGCTTCTTCTAATTTTTCCAGGTTCATTACTGTGAAATGATTCGCTTAAACGTAATATTCCTTACGCGATGAAAAACAGAAATCAAATAATCTCAAATTATAATGTGGTGTTGACGTTGATGTTGTAAACTTGCAATTGTAAAATAAGATAAATAGAAGTAAAGCAAGTTAAAATATTTTGGGCCAATTGTTGATAGGCTTATGCTTTTATTGGACTATGAATTGATGGTAATGTTTTGAAGGTCATCTTATCTTCTACAAAGTAAAGTTTTGATGGTTCTGTATCTATTTGATCTTGGATTTTATGGATTTACTTCTCAAAGTAGCAACTTATATGGGTCCCACAACCCTAATATGAAAGTAAATGGTTTCTACTATCAATTTGGCATAACATACTTTTTATCTTGGGCCACGGATTGGCCCACTAGGATTTTTTTTGTTTTCCAATCAACCAAATACGAAATTAAATTATTTTTTTAATACATAATTATCGGACTAAATTTTCAAAGTGATTCTTCAGAGTGGACCCGCGCACCAATTTTACCAATGAGTTTTTAATTACATTATCATGATCCTAGAGATTAAATTCTGTGCTTTATAAAAGTCCTCAAATCCATTTCTAGCATGAGTTAAAAAATCGAAATGCTGATGTGACAAGTTACTACTACTGTGGTATTATGTGGTGATCATACTCTAATGTAATCTCTATCTTTATTTATAAATACTAAACACAATCTGAATTTCATCTTTTTCTTCTTTTACTTCTGTTTCCTCTACTTTTTTCTTTCATTTTCTGTCGATGATTCTTTTTCTAACTCTAGTTTTTTATTTTCATTTTTTCTATAGTTCTTGTCTTCTTTAAGTTGAAAATTCTATAATAATGTTTGCTCTCTCTACTTTCTTTCACCCTCTTTATTCTTACTCTTTTACTCTACATCTGCGACCAACAAACTCTACCAAGTTGTTTGACTGCTGTCCTGCCATCGATCTGAACGTCACCGCAGGACAGCATGCCACCAATCGAAACAAATAATTGTTAGCCAGATTGTCTTCTGACAAAGTTATCGAAATCTTTTGTCTATAAGTCGTTCGCTCCAATAGAAAAACTTCGTGGTTGTCAACCTATCCAAAGAATTCTATCTCATCAACAATATAGGTTCTGTTTTTAGGTTTTTGTATATTTTAGTTTTTCTTTTCGGCTCTTGTCTTCTACCTTTTCTTTTTTTAAAATTAAAAAAAAAGTTATGTGAAAAACGAGAAATTTAATCCTAAAGAGAAGTTGCAATAGTTAGGATACCGTATTTTTTGAATGTTAGCTTCTAGAACATTCTTCACGTTTGTATCTATCTCTTTTTCTCTTTCTTAATATGCTACGCACTTAAGAGCGTTGGCGATGTTTCTTTCACCTCTACCATAGAAGAAAGAAACACTTTAGTGGAGTTCGTGCTGTTATTGGTGAGGATCTATTATTACAAATTTATAATATTGAGTTTAGAGCTAAATACTTTCACCAAGTAAGACTTATTTAAGTATAATTTCAATTATAAAAAGGGAGAAAGAGTTTGTACGATCAAAATATGAATATCTCTAATGTTTTGTTTACTTTATCCATCTAAAATGGTGATGTTTTTATCTCACTAGATACTAAAGCCTTAAACGACGTCGTCCTTATATCTAGCGTGGCAGTGACTTGCCACATCAGCACTCCAATTTATTGATTCGTGTCCGGAATAGACTTGAGGGCTCTTATCGAGTTCAGAATTCATTATCGAGGATCAAAATAGTACAATTAAAAATTTATGAGTAAAATTAATGCAGGACCAAATACGAAGGATCACTTTAAAAATTTAGTCATAATTATTGTCTAGACACTTTTTTAAATGTTAATGAAACTCAAATAATAAACAAAAAAAATTTATCCAATAAAAATACTTTTTGAAGCGTATTAAACTATTTTTTAAAATTTTTAGGATATACTTTTGTCTCTTCTATATTTTTTATATATTTTTGTCTATCTACTTGTTTTACTCGATTTTTTGTTTCACAATCTTAATTCAAAGAGTAGAAATGACTCTTTTTGTGAGTGTCTTAAAGTCTCAATTGTAGTTTCGAAAGTAAAATTAAAGATAAAAAAATATGCAAGGTGCCGGGGGTAAAGTAAAATGCAGAAATTAAAAGAGAATGAAAAAAGAAGATGAAGACGAACAAATAAAAATAAAGAACTTTAATTAAAAATAGAAAATAAAGTACAAATTTGAGTTCAGACTTTTAGAGGAATTATTTAAAATTTTCAGTTTTACTCTGTGATGCTAGGGAGGCTGAAAGTGTTTTTGAGTTTCCAAGTATTTTTCAAGAAGTACTAAATTTATTACAATGTTTGCCCAAAACTCTATTTATAAACTAATCTAATGTGAATTGACAGTTACTCTTATAATGATCTTCGTCAGTTTTCAAATTTGAATAACCGTCCACACTTGTTTCCTTGACGACCGTTTTGCATTTTACTTTGACGCTCTATGTTGATAACTGCTCCTGCACATAGCATGCCCTATAATTCAGACCTAACTCAAATTTTGCATAAAATTGCTCTTTGCTAGTATTAATTAAACCTTCTCTTAAAATATATTGAAACTAATTTAATAAATTGATAATAATATTATATTATATTTATTTACTTAAAATAACTCTTTTTTTAAGTAATAATATTTTATTGTCTAACAAGATGCTTTCAAGATTTTTCATTTGAAGATATACAATGATTGAAAAGTGAAAAAAACGTATTTGTTTGTTGACATTTATCTTATCTTTGACACTTAAGTCAATTGACACTTTAGAGACATCTACTTGACAAATTAAATGTTTACTAGTATTAGACTTAACAGAATTTCTAAGCCTATAAAGCTAGCTTTTACATTAATAGTTGAACTATCAATGGAGTTTATTCTTTTTTACGAAGCTTTTAAGTGTATCAAATGATATCTATTCTAAATTTGGCACATTAAATGTGTGTCAATTGACCTTTTTTTTAACCTTTGACATTTCAGTTGAGAGTTTTTGACACATACACTTTTATTGTTCTAATTGACACAATTTTTATAACTTCAGAAGTAACAGAATCCTAATTTTGTGAAGTCATCTCTTTCATATGTTAAGCTCTAGTTGCCAATTAGATTTGATAAAATTTCTAATTCTATAAAATCTTGACACTAAAATTCTAATAGTTTTAACTCTAAGCACTAATAAATTCAACAGAATTTTTAAGTCAATTAGGTTTTTATACTTATAAATTACATATCCAAATGTCAATGAGAGATTATTTTTGTCTAAGATTTTAAACTTGATGCATTTAAAAAAAAATCATAACAGGGTAAATAAAAGTTAGAACCAAAAGATAAGAAAGAAATAGAAATTTAAAAGATAAGAAAAATGAGAAAGATAAAGCAAAGAAAATTAGGATGAATAGAAAAGAGAAAAGAGATAAAGAAACGAAGAAAGAAGAGAGAAAAGAAAAAATAAAGATAAGAATAAAAAAAATAAAAACTAATAAAAAACAAAAAAGATGAGATTATTTTTTGTCATATTTTTTTGTTTATCAAAATTACCCCCTTATTTGCAGAAAAGTATTTATCTTGTACTTCAAAAAAATTTTTTCGATCATCCTCTATATGGCTTACTTAATGAGATGTTTGATGAATATCCAATCTTTCTTTTATCATCTCTTTATATTTCGCTTCTTTCTCAGCTTTTAACTATTCAATTTGTCTAACATTTTCAATAAGTTAAGTCATGTTATGATAGTGTTGATTTACAATCTTCTTCTTAATTCCAAATTTTAATTCATTTATAGTTATTTTGACAATTTCAGAGTTTGAAACTGGAGTAAAGTATCCATTTCTCATGTTTTTGAACCTAGCCAAATACTTATCAATTGATTCTTCGACATTGCGTTTGATAGAGAATAAATCACTTAAATTAATTCTTAATTCATTACAAAAAAACTGTTTATGAAAATCTTTTTCTAATTGTATCCAAGAGTGAATTGAATTTGGCTTTAGGTTAGAAAACAATAAAGGCATTTCTTGTCAATAAAGAGGGAAAAATTTTTATCTTTAAATACTCATTTGATGCCACTTCGTTGATTTCGACAGTATAGCGAGCAATGTGCTCTACTAACGATTCTTCATCTTTCCCGGAGAATGTAATTAGTGACTTAGGAAACTTCCATCCCTCAGGCAATTTAATTTGTTGGATAAATTCAGAAAAAAGAAAACATAAACTGAAGTTGATTTGCAAATCAAACATTAAATCCCAATCTTTTTAGAATTTGTTCAATCACTTGATTGACATCTTGCCCCCCTCGATATTGTTTTGCCTAAGTCTTTTTAACATACTATCATCATTTTGACCATGTTTAGACATATGAATATCATAATTAAAAATTGCTCCATTATTTTGGTTGACATTATCAAATCCTAAACTATAGTTGTCATTTTCTTCTAAATTGACCATAGTAGCAATTCTATTAACTTTCCTATTTAACTGTTCAATTCTAATATTTGTATTTTCTAAGAAAAGACTCAAAACAGTCACCATGATGAATTAACATATTTATTAGATTATGGTGACTTTCATCCATCTGTTGTCTAATATTTACTAAAGATCCAACGGTTTGACTAAGTTGATTAATATGCATTGCTCTTGATATGTCAGAAAACATAGACCTGTAATTTTCTATCCTAGTAACAGTAGGTGTAGTAGAATTAGATGCGCTGTTATTTCCTGTGTTAATAACATGTGAAAAATTTTGTTGTGACATATGTGAACCTGACACCTCAGAAATAGGTACATTTGACATGCCATATGGATTCTGGTAAAGAAGATTTTGAAAAGTTCAGTAGAGAGGCACATGTAATCCTTGTGTTACCATGGGGGGACATACTCCAGTGGCAAGCCATAAAGCGGTCATCCCACAGTATTTAGGTGAATTGTATTTAACCCTGGATGGGCATGACCAACACCATCATGTCTCACTAACAGCAAGGTAGGCTCTGCGTTTGAAATCACGGGAGAATTTTCTGACTCATTTCCTTTAGTCTCTTCGCTGGAAGTAGAAGAAGATGCTATAGATGTATTTGACATGGCAACTGATGCTGATTTCTTGGTCTCTGGAAATACAATCTTCCCACTACGTAACCACATGCAAATTCAAAACTCCTTATTTTTCTTTTGACAAATTACAATCTATTGATAAGGTCCCACTGGACGTGCCAATTTGTTTTACTCGATTTTTTGTTTCACGATATTAATTCAAGGAGTGGAAACAACTCCTTTTGTGGGTGTCTCAAGGTCTCAATTATAGTTTCAAAAGTAAAATTAAAGATAAAAAAATATGCAAGGTGTCGGAAGTAAAGTAAAATGCAGAAATTAAAAGAGAATGGAAGAAAAAGATGAAGACGAACAAATAAAAATAAAGAACTTTGATTAAAAATAGAAAATAAAATACAAATTTGAGTTCAGATTTTAGAGAAATTACTTAAAATTTTCAATTTTATTCTGTGATGTTAGGGAGGCTGAGAGCGTTTTTGAGTTTCAAAATGTTTTTCAAGAAGAACTGAACTGATTACAATATTTGCCCAAAATTCTATTTATAAACTAATCTAATGTCAACTGACAGTTACTCATATAATGATTTTCATAAGTTTCGCACTTGTTTTCTTGACGACCGTTCTGCACCCTACTTTAACGCTCTATGTTAATAACTGTTCCTGCACATAACATGTCCTATAATCCATACCTAATTCAAATTTTGCATAAAATTACTCCTTTGCTAGTGTTAATTTAAAGCTTTTTTAAAAATATATTGAAACTAACTTCATAAATTGATAATAATATTATATTATATTTATTGATTTAAAATAATTCTTTTTTTAAATAAATAATTGAGTTGATTCAACTAAAAAAATTAGTTATTAAATTAAGTATTTCTCTAGCTCCATGTATATATTTTCTATTAAATTATCTAAACTATCTTATTCACATAATTTTTTTATATTATACGCTAAAAATCGTATATTAAAATAATTTTTAATATAAAATTTTCTGAAATATAAAAACATCACACAAACCATATTCGCTAAAAATTCGAGTTATAGAACCAAGATTCCTATCACATAGATTTCAATCTTATCCTCCCAAAAGACAAAAATGAAAGGAAAAAAAAAGATAAAAATCTTATCCTCCCGCATTTTGCACGCATTATATATTTTATTATTTTAATCTTAGCAATATTGTTAGCTTTCCAATTCTGTCAATGATTGAAACTTTTTGTAGTTGCCCATTATACGAAAAATGAAAAAAGTCTTAATATATAGTCTTATTTCCTAAGTCCTATAATTTTCTCAACTTAGGAACCCAGAAAATCATAATCACAAAACGATATATTTTTCTAATTCTCTTGTACCATTTATTTTGCTAGTCCTAATTTTGCAAACTATGGAACGGTAGTAATTAAATGCAGCATACCAAGATCCGTATGAACAATAACAATAATAGACGGAGAATTAAAAGCCAAGGCACATACGTGACCCACATTTATGGACAAACCTACTAATATGTTATATTTATATGTATATATATGGGACCTAAATCAAACTCATGTTGCATTAATTATCTGAGACCACACTACACCTAATCTCTTCTAAGTTCTAACCCTATTCTTATTGGAGAAAGAGCATGCAACTTAGTTTTTTTGCTGTAGAAGAGAATGTGAAGAATATCCATACACCATGGAGACTAGAAATATAGATATAACGTTTATGTATGATAATAGTCATTTATTTGCAGTAAATAACCTATAGCCTTTGCATAAGCTTTTTGTCCAATATATAGATGCATACCAATTTGGAATAATTTATTGTTTATGCCTATTAATCGATATTGAATTATTGTTTCACATTCTCATTCTCTTATTTATTTTTTCCTTGGTGAATTGACTCAAAGTATGGTGCTTCATAGTTATTATTATTTTTTCTTTGGCATTCCATAGTTAATACTTAATACCAAATTACCAATAGTAGGTTGACTAAGTGACAAAAAATTTGTGCCTCGAGGATAAAAATAGGGCTTGAATCATTGGATTAGGGTGGCTTGGTCCAATGATTGGTGTACATAGTCAATGAATGATTATCTTCTTGAAAAACGTAAAGTTAGAGGATAAGCTCTTTTAGCGGTGTAAATCGCCTTTGTTCTCTCTCAGGAGAATCTTCCTTTTAGGAGTGTCTTCATTCATCTCTCTTTTATATGACATTTCTGCTTTCTTTACTCTTGTATTTCTTGTCATAGCACAAGCAAAGGAGCTGTTTATCGAGGGAGATGTGGTCCGTCTCAACCCAGCATATGATGAGAGCTTTATTGAAGGAAATCTGAACATGGTAGGTAAGATTATCTCTGACAAGGAAGTCAGCTTCAACACGTGCAAAGCAGCACTGTTGGGAATTTGGGGAAATCCGGAGGGAGTGGCCATTACAGAGGTGGGCAGAAATAAGGTTCTGATCAGCTTCAGAGACGCCAGCAAGAGTGTTCAGATACGGAAAGGTGGACCTTGGAGCATCAGAGGGAATCTTGTGAACCTGCAGATGTGGAATGGCAGACAGTCAGTATATGATGTTGACCACAAAACCATGGAGTTATGGGTACAAATTCATGGGCTTCCACTTCAGTACATAACGACCAAATCAGCAGAAATCATTGGTAAAAGACTAGGAGTTGTGATGGAAACGGAAAACCCTAGATGGAATAACATCCTTCAAAGAACCTTTTTGAGAGTTAAGGTAACTTTGAATATCACTAAACCTTTACCTACTGGTTTTTGGCTAGCTAGAGAAAACGCTCCTGACCTGGGGATTGATTTGAAGTATGAAAGGATTCAGAATAGCTATTGCCTAAACTGTGGAATTCTTGGTCATAATAAGAAGGACTGTAGGAACCCAATGGCAACAGCATGTTGGGACCCTTTGAAACCAAGGTATGCTCCGGGGTTGGGGGTTAACAGAGCTAAGCCTATTCCATCCAGGGTTTAGAGCTAAGAGAAGATGAGGAGAATATGGTGGTGTCGGAGAATAAACAAGCGAGTGGTGGAGAGTGCAGAGAATGGGAGGTTCCCAAGGGGAGAGGGGCAGATGCAAGGTGTTCGGGTGACAGGGTAGAGGGAGCATTTCAGAGAACTTTTGAATGTGTTATGGAGCAAAAAAATTTCAGTCATAGAGAGAGCCAGGGATCAAGGGTGCAGATCGATGATGATTCAGTAAGTATATCACCCAGGTGTGATTTGTATGAAGACAAACAGTCAGGATCGGGTGGGAAGCTAGCAGACCTTTTAAACAGAACTAGGAAAGGGAAGGATAAGCTTCAAGCGTCAGGAGGGGATAATTGGGATGGTGGACAAAGGGATGACGGCAATCAGATCTGTGCACAAGTGTATGAAAATAATGAGGCCCTACCTTTTATTATGAAAACAACAAAGAATGAGGTTGGATTAGCTGGCCTAACGGTAACTCAGAAAGAGACAGCAAGCAAGCAGGTAGAGGAAGGCAGCAAAGATAATATTAGGCACTTATCAATTAGACAATAGTTGAATGAGCTCTTTGGCAAGAAAGAATTCAAGCAGAATCATCAACTCAATGATGGAATGCTGCAATTAACAGGGAGGGGGACACATTGTTTGAGTCAAGTTGCTGATCAGTTGTGGAGCTACAGGGAAAAACCAAAAATGAAAAGAGTTATCAATGCAGGTGCCAGAACTGTGTTTCAGAGGGTGGGAACTAGGGAGAAGTATTTTGTTGAGCTACCAGAGGATCAGCAAGAAATGGAACAGGATTGCGTTGCAAAGGCTCAGAAGAAGAATGATGTCAAATGGGCCTTGGAGCTGGCTTACAACTTGGGAATGCATCTGAATCTCAAAAGGAAAAGAGGATTATGCATCAATGCAGATTATGAGGAGGAGATAAAAAATTCCAAGGAAATTTGTGTGCAGCAACCAGGTAAGAAGTACAAATCTGAGGCTGGAACAGACATGGCTGAGGAGGCGGGCCTTGACATGCCCCACCATCAGCCATGATTGTTGTCAGCTGGAACTGTCGAGGAATGGCGGCCCCTTCGATAGTGCATGAGCTGAAAAGTATTTGTAAATACCACAGGCCGTCTATTTTGTTTCTTATGGAAACTAAAGCTAGTAAAGCAAGTTGTGATAGGGTTAGGAGAAAGTTATGTTTTGATAACTTGTTTTGTGTAGAATCCCGGGGGTTATCCGGAGGTCTTTGTATTTTCTGGAAAAATAATGTAAATATTCATGTTTATGCCTTGTGTGATAATTTTATTAAAACTAGAGTTAGTAGTGGTAATAATGAGGATTGGGAGTCTACTTTTGTTTATGGGCATCCAGATTATAAGAAAAGAAAGGAGTTATGGAAGGAATTATCCTTCGTAGATAATAACTTGACACTGCCAAGAATTTTGATTGGGGATTTCAATGATGTTATTTCACAAGATGAGAAAGTAGGTCTGCACCCTAAACCGAGTAGTCACATCGAATCTTTCAGGAATTTTGTTCATGAGAATGCTATCTTGGATTTGGAGCTACAAGGGATGAAATACACCTGGTTTAGTAATCCAAGGAATGGTTGTGTCACGAAGGAAAGGCTAGATAGGGTTCTTGCCAATTGGGAATGGAGAAAAATGTTCCAAAATGCTACGCTCTCAGCCTTACCCCCTATTAGTTCGGATCATACTCCTTTAATTCTCAATGTTAATCATAGAAGACGAAGGAGGAAAAATTTTAAGTTCGAGACTTTTTGGGTGGACCATGCTGATTGCGACTCTGTTATAAGGAGAGGATGGAGCAGTGCTGCAAATATTGGGGATGACATTTGGACAAATCTGACTCGAAGGACACAAAATTGTAAGGAAGAATTGGTCAAATGGAGTAGAGACAGTTTTAAGAGGGCTGATGTTGAAATAGGAAATTTAAAGTGTCGCCTCAAACATCTGCAGGAAGCCGATTATTCTGAGGCTCGGCAAGAGGAAATTAACAATCTGAAATTATGGATTACCAAATTATGGAGGCAAGAGGAGAAATAATGGGGTCAGAGGTCGAGGGTAAAATAGTTGAAATTTGGGGACAAGAATACATCTTTCTTTCACGCCTTTACCATTCAAAGAAGGGACAGAAATCGGATAGAGAGTTTAAAGGATTCTACAGGAAATTGGGTGTCTGGAGAAAGGGATATTCTCAAGCTAGCAGTAGGGCACTTTCAGAATCTGTTTAAGGCCTCGGAGAACTTGGATATGTCTGCTTGCATTCGCCATATTCCTGTTAGAGTGACCGAGGATATGAATGTGGAGCTCATGAAGGAGGTTACTGATCAGGAAATCAAAGAGGCTACTTTCAGCCTGGGAAGTCTTAAGGCGCCAGGTCCGGACGGTCTCAATGGTCTCTTTTATCAGAAGTACTGGACAATTATTAGTAAAGAAGTCTATGATGTTGTTAAGAGGTTTTTTCATGATGGTAATCTACCAAGCAGTGTTGGGGAAACCTTTATAGTCTTGGCTCCTAAGATTAATCACCCAGAAACCCTCAATCAGCTAAGACCGATTAGTTGCTGCAACTTTATATATAAGATTATTTCTAGAATGTTGGTTATTAGGCTTAGGAAAATAATAGATAAGATCATTTCCCCCATCCAGAGTGCTTTTGTGGGTGGCCGCCTAATCCAAGATAACTTGGTTATAGTTCAGGAAATGTTTCATGATCTGAATAGGAAAGGGACAAAGGCTTCCAGGAACTTAGCTATTAAAATTGATATGAACAAAGCTTATGATAGGGTGGAGTGGTCTTTCTTAGAAGCAACTTTGAGGGCTTTTGGGTTTAACCCGCATTGGATAAAGTTGTTGATGAAGTGTGTGAGCCAAGTAAGTTATAAGATTAAAATTAATGGATTGTTATCGACGACTTTTGAGCCGGGGAGGGGTCTTAGGCAGGGGGATTCCCTATCACCGTACCTTTTTATAATAGCAGCTGAGGTTTTTACCATTCTTATGGATAAGGCTAAACAAGATGGTAGAATTTCAAGAGTTAAAATCGCCCCTACGGCACCAGCCATCTCACATCTCCTCTTTGTAGATGACTGTATAATCTTCTCCAAAGACAGTGAGGAGGAAATTTACCAGCTCATTACCATCTTGAATTTGTACACCGAAGCTTCAGGGCAGAGAATCAACTTGGACAAGTCTGGGATCACGTTTGGAAACCTAATTCCTATCAAGACTAGAGTAGAAATAGAGGAGATTTTGGGCTTGTCAGCTTGGGATAATCCAGGTAAGTATCTTGGGATTCCTGCCCACTGGGAAAGATCTAAGAATAGTGCTCTTAGTTGGATTGAGGACAGAGTGGTGGATAAGTTAGGAGGGTGGAAACAAAAACTTCTTAATCAAGCTGGGAAGGAGGTCCTCATCAAATCAATTGTTCAAGCGTTACCTGCCTATACTATGAATGTGGTCCTTTTTCCTAAAGGTTTTTGTGAACGGCTTAGTAAGAAAATTGTCAAATTCTAGTGGGCGTCCTCGGGTAAGGAAAGAGGTATTCATTTGAAGAGTTGGGAGAAGTTATGTGCCAGTAAAAAGGATGGAGGTTTTGGGTTTAAGGACTTATTTTGTCAGAATATAGCACATTTAGCTAAACAAGCATGTAGAATTTTCGAAAATCCTAAAGTGATTTGGGTACAGGTGCTAAAAGCTATTTACTTCCCAAGGGTTGACTTTAAAGACGCTAAGGTAGGAAGGGCAGCATCTTGGATGTGGAAAAGTATTATTCATGGTAGGGATTTTCTTTTGAGAAATGGTAGATGGCTGATTGGGAATGGAGAGCGAGTAAGAATTCTGGGGGATAAGTGGATAATGAACTTGGACAATGATCTTGCTGTTAGAAACCTTGATATTGAGTTTGTGAAGGATCTAATTATTCAAGGAAAGGGGTGGAATATGAATAAGTTAAAGTTATATTTTGATGAAGCTTCAGTTGATAAAATCCTTAGAACCTCAGTAAGTCTTTTTGGTAGGGAGGATAGGTTTTGTTGGCCTTTTAGATCGGATGGCATTTACACCATCAAAACGGGATACCATGTTGCTCGGAATGAAAGGAGCCTGCAGAACAATAATCTATCCACCAGTGTTGACTTAAAGTTCTTATGGCAAGAGATCTAGAGTTTAAGAGTTCCTCAAAAAATCAGAACCTTTTTATGGCGGGCTTCGCATAACATTCTTCCTGTCTTCGCAAATCTTTTTGATAAAAGAATCACTAATACTCCTATGTGCCCTATTTGTTTGCAGGAACCAGAGACCATTGAGCATGCATTGCTACTATGTCCCTGGACTAGAGCGGCTTGGTTTGGAGCACAAATTCAATGCTGTCCTACGGCCCTAACAATTTCTTCTTTTGGGAAGTGGATGATGGAACTTCTAGGAAAAATGAAGCTGAATGCAGGGGCTAATTATGATCTTTGCAGCAATAAGGTTGGGTTTCTAGTTTGGAAGGTGTGGAAAGCGAGGAATTTAGTAATATATCAGAAGATCAATCCTAATCCTATAATGGTCATTCAGAAGGCTAAACTAATGGAGCTAGAATTTGCGGAAATGATAGAAGAACCAGTAAAGCATGCAACTACTGTAACAAGATTAGGCAGGGTTACCTGGAGACCGCCGCTGCAAGGTTGGATCAAATGCAATGTTGATGCAGCTTTCACTGGAGCTCAATCTGTGGGTGCTACGGCTGCAGTGTTCAGAGATCACAATGGAACCCTCCTCTCTGGAATTAACTCCACCATAGTTGCAGCCTCGCCATTGGCTGCGAAAGCATTAGCGGTTAGGGTAGCGTTAATTACGTCACAGAATTTTCTAATGCAAAAGGTTATGATAGAATCAGACAATCAGATTCACATTGAAGCACTAAAGTCACATGCATCAGTTGTAGAAATTCAGGTTGTATTAGATGATATTCGACATTTAGCAAGAGGCATTCCAAGTTGTGGTTTTACCTGGGTGCCCAGAGAAGCAAATTTATTAGCGCATGAAGTGGCAAGACTCACACATCAGGGAGCTCTTCACCAAAATTGGGTCATGCATAAGCCAATTTCCATTAGGAATGTCCTCTGCAAGGATAATTTGGCCGTCGCAAGGTTGGGAAACAGTTCTTGACTGCAGGTAGGAGCTTTTTGGGAAGACAGGGGGTTGAGGCTACTCCGGTGGATATCTCGACGCTCCATGAGTAAGTGCTGAAGCTAGTGCAGAGATTGAAGATGCTGCATTGCCGGAAGAACTACCTACGGTGGATTTCTTCACTTTGATCTACGCCGGGTGCATCTACTGACAACTAATCTGAAGGAAAGGTATGTAATTGGAAGGATGTGGTGCGGGGTGTCAAATGAAGTACAACTCCGGTTCCAACCCCTAAAAAAGAAGAAGAAGAAGAAGAAGCTTAATCAGTACCATGATAAAACATAGAACAACATTCTCGAACCCAACAACAGCTCTCCGACGATTCACTTCTTACCTAGCTCTGGTTGCTAGTTTCTCTTCCACTAATGTTGGCCTCCAACAAGACCTGTGTAGTAGTGGATATGCATGAAGCCACTTAGTTCTCAAACTGTTGTTCTGGAAGGTGGAATTTTTGAGATCTGACCTGAACCTCATGGCGCACAAGTCTCTTAATCCCTACGGCGATGTTGCGCTGTTCTCGAATAGGATTCAGGCGTCTGCAAGTGGGGGGATAACAGTGGAGAAGGTTTGACTTCGTTGGAAACCTTGGGAAGAATGGTGCACAAGGAATCTGATGGAGTTGTTTTCTTGGTTGGGTGGGTCTTGGGGGTCCATCAACTTTTTGTGCTTTGGGTCCTTGGTGGGCCTTGGCACTAACCCCAAAAAAATGATTATCTTCTTCGGTAGAGCCATGAATAACACATTATTTAAATACAATTTTAGTAATGACAAAAAAAATTAGCTGCTTAGAGATGAGAATATTTCAAATTATTAACTCTCTTTTGTAAATACAGGATAATTTGAAATTAGGAATAAAGTATGTGTAGAGTATAAATCAGAATATTATTCGTGACATCACTAACTTTACGAAAAATTGATAAGCGGTTGGTCACCGAACACCACCATAGAGCAAGTAAATGATACGCGAAAAATTAGATTTCACGTACAACCGGCAAGTATACCGAGTCGCATCAAGTAATAAAACTCACTAAGAGTGAGGTCGATCCCACGGAGATTGGTAGATTAAGCAACTTTAGTTATATGGTAATTTTAGTCAAGCAAACATGGTTTTGATTTCATGAGATTTGAATTTTATTTAATGTAATTACGGAAAGTTAAATGACAAAGAATTTAAAGAAGTAGAATAAAGAAGGAAAATGAAAGCAAATAACTGAAACTTAAAATACAAAAAACTTAAATGACATTGAAGATAAATTGCAAGAAAGTAAAGATGGCAGAATTGTAAAGAGCAGAAGAGTAAATTGCAAGGAATAGAAAACAGAATGTAAATGGCAAGAATAATAAATTACAAGAATATAGAAGGGAATTGGGTAGTGGGTATTCAAAGAACTAAAGAACAAAAGAGATGAGAATTAATGATGAAAAGATCATTAGGGATTAAAGATGTAAATTATCATGAATTGACTTTACTCAACTCCTTCTCAATCATGGGTATAGATCCATGGCAGATTGTAAATAATTGAATCCCAATCTCTTGGCAATTCAATTTCTCTCAACACAATCAATTTCCACTCTCGTGATCTAATTGGTCATGAGAAGAGGTGAAGTTCAATTTCTAATCCAAAGCCACACAACTTCCAGAATCTCAACTAAGGGAGGTTACATCTCACATACCAACCCAAAGTGTATTGATCAGAGAAATCATGAAAGGATGAACTCTAAATTGAGTTATATGGCTCCTTTCTCAAGTTCACCATACAATTCATGTAGATTCAATCCTTCTCTTGAATGTAATTGAATCTATGAAGAACAAGAGTCTCCTCTTAGATGAACCACTTGAATTGAGAAGGAAAAGAATAATTATCAACCCATTCAAATAAACAGAGCTCCTCCCCCTAATGAAGGTGGGGTTTAGTAAATCATGGCTCTCAATTCAACAACTAGTATAAAAATAAACATTAAAAGTTAAATAGTAAAGAAAATGAAGAATGAAGAAGAAGAAGTTCTTAGAAAACTGAAATTCAAAATTGCTTCAAAAAATAACTCCAAAAATTTCTAAGTGTAAGAGTATCTAAAAGTATCTAAAAAGTAAAAGTGTAGTAACGTAAAAGTAAAAGTCTAGAAGAAGGTCCTCTAAGTACAAAATTCTACTCTACTTATACTACTCCTAAAACTCATTTGGAGGCCTTCAATTGGATTAGCAATGTGGGCTTTTCCTTTGTTAAATTCCTGGTCCAATGAAGGAAGTATTCCCCTTTGAAGAGAGCAAAGAGAGCAAAAGCAAGTTTTCATCAATCCTGGCCCATCTGGGCGTTACTGGCAAACACGCCAGCTTTATGCACGTTGGCAACGTACTCAAGAATTTCCTGGGCTGGGAACTTGGTGCTTGGGTGTTGCCAGCCCAAGTTGTTGCCAAACACTTGGCCCTTTCTGCCTTTTTGAACTCAGTTTTGATGCCCAAAGTTGCCTCTGGTTTGAGCTTCAATTTTGTGCTTCACTATAGACTATTATACATAGTTGGAAAGATCTGAATGTCAAATTTCCAACGCAACAAGAAGTACCTCAATTGGATCTCTATAACTCAAGTTATGCTCCATTGAAGAAGGCAAGGTCAGGCTGCCTGGCCGTTTTTGGTGAACACGCCCGTGACAATGCCCTTAGTTTCTGAGACTCTAAATGAAGCCAGATTTTGAATCTTCAAATGAACTCCAATCCCATACTATGATATATGGTTGGAAAGTTCTTGATGTCTACTTTCCAATGCTACTGAAATCACCTCATTTGGAGTTTTCTAGCTTAAGATATACTCAATTGAAGAGGGCAAGGTCAGGCTGCCTGGGCGTTGTTGCTGAAGTTGCTGGCAAACATGCCAGCAACAACTTGCAGGCCTTCTCCTCTATTTTGCAAAGGCGTTGTTGTCCAAATTGTTGGCAAACATGCCAGCAACAACGTGCAACCCTTCTCCTCCATTTTGTATGGGCGTTGTTGCCCAAGTTGTTGGCAAACACGCCAGCAACAACGTGCAATCATCTCCTCTGGTAGCTTCCTGGCGTTGCCAACTTGGTTATCAAGTTGGCAACGTGCAATGCATCATCCTCCAGGGTTGCTGGCGTTGTTGCCCACATTATTGCTGGACACGCCAGTGACAACGTCCCTCCTTGGAAACTTGGCTTGTTGGGCGTTGCTGCCCAAGTTGTTGTTGGACACGCCAGTGACAACGCCCCTTCCTCTACTCTCAACTTCATTTTCTTATTTTTAGGGCTTAAAGATGACTCTGATTTGAGCTTCCATTTCATGATACATTATAAACTATTGTATATCGTTGGAAAGCTATGGATATCAGCTTTTTAACACAACTGGAAGCATGTCAATTGGATCTCTATGGTTCAAGTTATGCATCCTTGAAGAAGGTAAGGTCAAGCTGCCAACTCTGCTGGATACACACTAGCACGTTGCCAACTTGGTTTCCAAGTTACCAACGTGTTGTTCCTCCTGGTTGCACAAAAATGGGCGTTGCCAACTTGGTTTCCAAGTTGCCAACTTGCTGTTCCTCCTTGCTCCAAGATTTTCTTGCTCCATTATCTTCTTGCTTCATCACCTAACATAAACCAAAGAATTTTCCTCAAAGTTTTGCCATCTTATGCATTAATTTTCAAGGGAATCATTCTCATTAACTTGTATATAAACTCCTTGAGTCATTTGCATGAATTATGCTCAATTTCACTTAGTTCTTGGTTCATGAATGCATGGAGGAAAAGTTCACAAAATTGCTTATTTATTTCAAAGAAAATGAATGAAGTTAAGCTAAAACTAACTAAACTAACTAGTAAAAATGGCAAATATGCGAATGCATCACAACACCAAACTTAAACCGTGCTTGTCCTCAAGCAAGAAAAGAACTATACACAAAGATTTCTTTTGATTGGACTGAGTTGAGGAATAGCTTGTAATACCTTGGTGAGTCAAGTGATTAAGTGATAGTGGGGTGAACTCTGAATTATGTGTTCATGCAAGGGTCCCAGTGCTTATCAGTCCTTACATTTTGGAAGTCTTAGATCTTAGGACTTTCATTCAAATGATATCATGAAAATCTCTCTATAGGTAATCACCTTGAAGCATCTCATAGTTTCTGTGTCTTGGCCTTGACTCTAAGTGTCATGTCTCAAAGTGGCTCTTTAGATAAGCTTTTAATCAATACTCCCAAACCAGTTGGTTTTAAGGTATTAGGTGTTGAAACACCCTTAGGATTTACTTGCTCAAGCCTCTCTCTTTGACACAATTATACCACAAGCATTTAACTAGGATAGTAACTCTTTGAGTTCTCATTTCTTTCTTTTTCTTCCTAGTAATTGATGCTCAGAGCCTTTTTCCATGTTCTTTTGTTTTTCTGTTTCTTTTGCTTTCTTTTGTTGCTGCTTCTTGGATCAATAAATGTTTGAGATTCTCCATAATACTTCTTTGAACTCTGTTTCCTGCCTATGAGCTCCCATGCAAGTTTTCACAAACATGCAACCTCAATACACAATCATACAACTAGAACCACCACTTCTCTTAATCTTTTGCTTGCCTCAAAACAAATTTTCGACTCCTCCATCATTCTTTTTAAAGAGATGTTCTCTGTTTGCATTCTTATAGATATTGAGTGCAAGCAATTTCAAGAGTATGGTGTTATAATATATCAAACATCTTAGTTATTGAACTACAAAGAGGTTATACTAAGTAGATAAACAGGGGTACAATATCACTTTCAATCATAGCAGTTTGAATACAAGACAATCACTCAACAATACAACCTTTTGGAGTTTACTTGCTTTACTCCTTATCATCATCATTGTTGGTCTTTATATCCCTCTTTGTCTCTTTGGTTGATGATGCTTAACCCTTCCCAAGATTGAAGTGACTGCCTACAATGAACTTTGGAAGTTACTTGTCCCCAAGCACGTAAGAGATAGTTAGCATGCATGTATGCTTGTGATCTTCTAGACATAAGTTGGTGTGAGGACACCAAACTTAGTTCCTTGCTTACTTTAATATGCAATAAAATGAATGCATGCAAGAAACATCAAGTGCTTCTATTAAGGAAATAAAATCTAAATTAAAAGTAACAATTGTTAAGTAGTTTTTCTGATTGTTTGGAGTAAGTGACTAATCATGCAGAGGGTTGAAATGTGTCTTTAATGAAACTTTTTGGTGGAACACCGAACTTAGCACCTCACATTCACCTCTAAATTCTGTTGGTGTGCAACACCAAACTTAGCTCCTTGCAATGCAGATATATACTTAACTCTTTTATTGAATTAACTAAGAAAAGAAAATTACCTTTGGTTGGGTTGCCTCCCAACAAGCGCTTCTTTATCGTCATTAGCTTGACGGTTGTCCCCCTTTAGGGAGGATGATGATCATAGTGCCTTAATCCTTTCCCTCTCATCGTGAGCTTCCTTCCAGTATCATTCTTGACGATTTCCACATGTTCAAGTGAGAGGATTTTGTTCACTATGTAGTATCCAGAAAAATGTGGAGATGTTTCCACTGGTTGGTAAGTTAGCATCACTTTATCCCCTGGTGAGAAGCCTTCAGTAGGGATTTTCTTGTTTCTCCATCCTCTTGCCACTTTCTTCTTGGGACTCTTTTCTTTTCCAGGAAGTAGTTCAGGTTTTGGAGCCTCAATTTTTGGAAGGTTCTTACTGAGAGTCTCAAATGCAGGCTTTGGTTGTCGCTTCTCCTCTATTCTTTGAGCTTGTTACAACACTTCCACCTTTTTCCTTTCTCCCCAGCATGGGCTTAGGTGTATTGGAAGTGTCTCATCAGGTGCCTCTTTCAAGTTTGAATCTATGGAATCGATCTTCATACACCCTTCCTCTTGGGTGGAATCTTGCAAATTCTTGAAGACATGGAACACTATATGCTCATCATACACCCTTAGCATTAATTCTCCTTTTTCGACATCTATCAATGCCATGGCAGTAGCTAAAAAGGGCCTCCCTAGAATAATGGGAGTGTTGTCATCTTCCTCTATGTCTAGGATGACGAAGTCAACTGGGAAGAAGAACTTGTCCACCTTTACCAATACATTCTCCACAACCCCAAGAGCTTGCTGAATGGATTTGTCCGCCATTTGAAGGGCTATCTTTGTGGGTTTCAATTCATGAATCTAAAGCTTCCTCATTAAAGATAGAGGCATCAGATTTATGCTTGCACCAAGGTCACAAAATGCTCTCTCAATCATCATGTTGCCTATTGTGCAGGGGATATGAAAGCTCCCTGGGTCTTTCATCTTCTTTGGCAACTTTTTCTGGATGATGGCACTACACTTCCTGGTCATCACGACCGTTTGTCCCTCTTTCAAGGATCTTTTCTTTGTCAACAATTCCTTCATAAACTTAGCATATAGGGGCATCTGTTCAAGTGCTTCAATGAAAGGGATGTTGATGTGTAGTGTCTTGAATATCTCCAAGAATTTGGCGTATTGCTTCTCTTTGTTCTCTCCTTTGAGCCTTTGAGGGTATGGGAGCATTGGTTGGTATGCTTTCACTGCCTCCTTCTTAGTTGATCTATCACTTTGTGTAGAGGTTCCTTGCTCCTGCTTTTTCTCCTTCACCTCTTCTTTTAAGCCTTCTTTCCTGAGTGATGACTTTTGTCTCCACTTTCTTCCCACTTCTCAGGGTGATTGCTTTACACTCCTCCCATTTTATGCCTTTTTTTTGTCTCTTGGGTTGGGTATTGTATCACTTGGAAGGACATTGGTTGGCCGTTCAGCTTGTTTGGCCAATTGTCCCACTTGCCGCTCGAGGTTCCTCATGGTCGCTTCATATCTCCCCTGTCCTTTGACCAAGGTTTGAGTGGTCTGAGCAATTGTTTCTGTGGTCTGAGTAAGTGCTTGTAAGGTTGCCTCAAGACTTGAGATCCTGGTTTCATGATGGTCAATGGGTGATATGATGGGGGCTGATTGCTGTTGCAGGAAGTTATTTGAAGAACTGGTGTGGTAATTTTGTGAGTTGGATGTTGGTGCTGGAAAGTTATTTTGGTGAGTTTGTGGATTATTGTGAGGTGGTTGATATGTCTTTTGTGTTTTTTTTGTATTGGTTGGTGTTGTTAGCATGGTGATTTTGGTTGTTTGTGTTACGGGTGTGGTTAGGGTTATTATTCTTTTTTCAATGATTTTGGTTTTCACCCCACTTCAGGTTAGGATGATTTCTCTAGGATGGGTTGTATGTATTACCATGAAATTCATTCTGAGAATTTGAAGTATTCTGCATGTATTGAATTTGTTCTTGTGGCTGTTCAACAGTAACTCCTTCACCTTGGCCCCATTCAAGTGAAGGTTGATTTGTTGTGTTCACTGAGGCTAGTTGGAGGCCATCTATTCTCTTTGTCATCATTTCTATTTGTTGTTGAATCTGTTGGTGCATTAACTTATTCTGTGCCAATATAGCGTCAACACCTTCAAGCTCCATCACGCCCTTCCTTGGGGCTAAGTTATGATGTCTCTCTGATGAGTAATAGTATTGATTGTTTGCCACAATCTCAATGAGGTCTTGAGCCTCTTCATCAGTTTTCATCATGTTGAGTGATCCTCCTGATGAGTAGTCTAGTCCCTTCCTTGCTTCTAGGTTTAAACCTTCATAGAAGTTTTGGAGTTTGACCCAATCACTAAACATATCAGGTGGACATCTTTTCATTAATGCCTTATATCTCTCCCAGGCTTCATACAATGACTCCCCTTCTATTTTCCTGAAAGTTTGAACCCCTGTCTTCAACTTGATGATCTTTTGAGGTGGGTAGAACTTTGCTAGGAATCTGCTCATCAAATCATTCCAATTGTTGATGCTTTCCTTGGGGAATGACTCTAGCCATTGAGTGGCCTTATCCCTCAAAGAGAATGGAAATAGCAGCAATTTGTAAACATCTGAATGCACTCCATTGGTCTTCACTGTATTGCATATCCTCAGAAAAATAGACAATTGTTGATTTGGGTCTTCAAGAGGTCCCCCTCCATAAGAGCAGTTGTTTTGTACCAAAGTGATGAGTTGGGGTTTTAACTCAAAGTTATTGACATGGACATTTGGGGTGACAATGCTGCTCCCACAATGTTTGGATCAGGGATGGTGTAAGAAGACAGCACCCTTCTAGGTGGTCCATCATTGTTAGCAGCTCCTCCAGGAGGGTTATGCATGTCGTCCTCCATGACTTGGTCTTCTCCCTCTGATTCCTTTTCACCAACTATCCCCTTTTCTCTTTCTGCTCTCCTTATCCTTCGGAGGGTTCTCACGTCCTCAATATTAAATCTATTTGCCCCTGACATACACAAACAAAACCAATAACCCAAGTGAAACACTCTATTGCTAGAGTGGAGTTGAGGTTAGTCAAACAAAGTATCAAACAGTTAGTGGGCTTAACAAGAAAGAAAGAAAAATGCTTAATCTAAACTACCATTAACTTAATCATTGTCAATCTTTTCCAATCTCCGGCAACGGCGCCAAAAACTTGATACGCGAAAGTTTAGATTTCATGTACAACCGGCAAGTATACCGAGTCACATCAAGTAATAAAACTCACTAAGAGTGAGGTCGATCCCACGAAGATTGGTAGATTAAGCAACTTTAGTTAAATGGTAATTTTAGTCAAGCAAACATGGTTTTGATTTTATGAGATTTGAATTTTTTTGAATGTAATTACAGAAAGTTAAATGACAAGGAATTTAAAGAAGTATAATAAAGAAGGAAAATGAAAGCAAATAACCAAAACTTAAAATGCAAGAAACTTAAATGACATTGAAGATAAATTGCAAGAAAGTAAAGATGGCAAAATTGTAAAGAGCAGAAGAGTAAATTACAAGGAATAGAAAACATAATGTAAATGGCAAGAATAATAAATTGCAAGAATATAGAAGGGAATTGGGTAGTGGGTATTCAAAGAACTAAAGAACAAAAGAGATGAGAATTAATGATGAAAAGATCATTAGGGATTAGAGATGTAAATTATCATGAATTGCTTTACTCAACTCCTTCTCAATCATGGGTATAGATCCATGGCAGATTGTAAATAATTGAATCCCAATCTCTTGGCAATTCAATTTCTCTCAACATAATCAATTGCTACTCTCGTGATCTAGTTGGTCATGAGAAGAGGTGAAGTTCAATTTCTAATCCAAAGCCACACAACTTCCAGAATCTCAACTAAGGGAGGTTACATCTCACATACCAACCTAAAGTGTATTGATCAGAGAAATCATGAAAGGATGAACTCTAAACTGAGTTATATGGCTCCTTTCTCAAGTTCACCATACAATTCATGTAAATTTAATCCTTCTCTCGAATGTAATTGAATCTATGAAGAACAAGAGTCTCCTCTTAGATGAACCACTTGAATTGAGAAGGAAAAGAATAATTATCAACCCATTCAAATAAACAGAGCTCCTCCCCCTAATGAAGGTGGGGTTTAGTGAATCATGGCTCTCAATTTAACAACCAGTATAAAAATAAACATTAAAACTTAAATAGTAAAGAAAATGAAGAATGAAGAAGAAGAAGTTCTTAGAAAACTGAAATTCAAAATTGATTCCAAAAATAACTCCAAAAATTTCTAAGTGTAAGAGTATCTAAAAGTATCTAAAAAGTAAAAGTGTAGTAACGTAAAAGTAAAAGTCTAGAAGAAGGTCCTCTAAGTACAAAACTCTACTCTACTTATACTACTCCTAAAACTCATTTGGAGGCCTTCAATTAGATTAGCAATGTGGGCTTTTCCTTTGTTAAATTCCTGGTCCAATGAAGGAAGTATTCCCCTTTGAAGAGAGCAAAGAGAGCAAGAGCAAGTTCTCATCAATCCTGGCCCATCTGGGCGTTACTGACAAATACGCCAGCTTTATGCACGTTGGCAACGTACTCACGAATTTCCTGGGTTGGGAACTTGGTGCTTGGGTGTTGCCAGCCCAAGTTGTTGCCAAACACTTGGCCATTTCTCCCTTTTTAAACTCAGTTTTGATGCCCAAAGTTGCCTCTAGTTTGAGCTTTAATTTTGTGCTTCACTATAGACTATTATACATAGTTGGAAAGCTCTGAATGTCAGCTTTCCAACGCAACTAGAAGCACCTCAATTGGATCTCTATAGCTCAAGTTATGCTCCATTGAAGAAGGCAAGGTCAGGCTACCTGGGCGTTTTTGGTGAACACGCCCTTGACAACGCCCTTAGTTTCTGAGGCTCTAAATGAAGCCAGCTTTTGAATCTTCAAATGAACTCCAATCCCATACTATGATATTTGGTTGGAAAGTTCTTGATGTCTACTTTCCAATGCTACTGAAATCATCTCATTTGGAATTTTCTAGCTCAAGATATACTACATTGAAGAGGGCAAGGTCAGGCTGCCTGGGCGTTGTTGCTGAAGTTGCTGGCAAACATGCCAGCAACAACTTGCAGGCCTTCTCCTCCATTTTGCAAAGGCGTTGTTGTCCAAGTTGTTAGCAAACACGCCAGCAACACTGTGCAACCCTTCTCCTCCATTTTGTATGGGCGTTGTTGCCCAAGTTGTTGGCAAACACGCCAGCAACAACGTGCAATCATCTCCTCTGGTAGCTTCCTGGCGTTGCCAACTTGGTTCTCAAGTTGGCAACGTGCAATGCATCATCCTCCAGCGTTACTGGCGTTGTTGCCCAGATTATTGCTGGACACACCAGTGACAACGTCCCTCCTTGAAAACTTGGCTTGTTGGGCGTTGCTTCCCAAGTTGTTGCTGGACACGCCAGTGACAACGCCCCTTCCCCTACTCTCAACTTCATTTTCTTATTTTTGGAGCTTAAAGATGACTCTGATTTGATCTTCCATTTCATGCTACATTATGAACTATTGTATATCGTTGGAAAGCTCTGGATATCAGCTTTCTAACACAACTAGAAGCATGTCAATTGGATCTTTGTGGTTCAAGTTATGCATCCTTGAAGAAGGTAAGGACAAGCTGCCAACTCTGCTGGGTACACACTAGCACGTTGCCAACTTGGTTTCCAGGTTGCCAACGTGCTGCTCCTCCTGGCTACACCTAAATGGGTGTTGCCAACTTGGTTTCCAAGTTGCCAACGTGCTGTTCCTCCTGGTTGCACAAAAATGGGCGTTGCCAACTTGGTTTCCAAGTTGCCAACTTGCTGTTCCTCCTTGCTCCAAGATTTTCTTGCTCCATTATCTTCTTGATTCATCACCTAACATAAACCAAAGAATTTTTCTCAAAGTTTTGCCATCTTATGCATTAATTTTCAAGGGAATCATTCTCATTAACTTGTATATAAACTCCTTGAGTCATTTGCATGAATTATGCTCAATTTCACTTAGTTCTTGGTTCATGAATGTATGGAGGAAAAGTTCACAAAATTGCTTATTTATTTCAAAGAAAATGAATGAAGCTAAGCTAAAACTAACTAAACTAACTAGTAAAAATGGCAAATATGCGAATGCATCAGTAGACCAAATGAATAGGAGCAAGAAAAAGCTACGAAATGACATGGGAGAGTTCAAAGGGGAGACGTCCAGAGTAGTCAAGGAGGAAGAGTGGATGTGCGATAAACCTCCTTCTATGGAGCAAATGGCAAAAGAAGGACATATGCAGACTTGATCATGCATGGTAGTGCTGATCCTGATTCAGAGTTAGAGGAAATTGAAGAATGCCAATCAGAAGACTCCTCAGATGAAAAGGACCAGAAAGAAAGGGAGGACATGCTTACCATGAGCAAGTTTCAGAGAGAGGCCATCAAAAGAGTACAGAAAGAGAAAAGAAGAAACCCAACTATCTCGATAAAGAAGCTCCATAACAGTACCATCAATATAAAGATGAATAAGGCATAGAGAAAGAGGCTTGAAAAGCTATGGAAGAATGCCTGGATTATAAAATTTCTTGGCAGGAAAGTAGCTTATGGGGTTCTCAAGAGGCGGCTGGACACTATGTGGGCTAAATCTGGAGGGATGGATCTTATTGATCTAGAAAATAATTTCTATGTGGTGAGATTATTTAATGATGAGGATTACTAGCATGTGCTAGAAGGAGATCCATGGTTCTTATTTGATCACTACCTTACCATTAGAAGGTGGGCTCCAGAATTTAATCCATCTGAGACTAATATTAACAAAGTGGCTGCATGGTTACGTTTGTCCAATCTTCCAATTGAATACTATGACAAGCGTTTCTGGGGACGGTTGGCGAACAAATAAGTAAAACCCTCATGGTGGACATGAATACGGCAAACCAGTCAAGAGGCAAGTTTGCAAGACTCTGCGTTGATTTAGATCTTAGCAAAGTACCTGGTGAATGGTAGAAGCTACTATATAAAATATGAAGGGTTGCACATGTTGTGCTTCACTTGCGGAAGATTTGGCCACGTAAATGATGAGTGCTCCAACAAAGCAATAACTAGTGAGAAAGCAAATGGAGAGATGGCAAAAGGATGTGCTACCACCACTGTGAACTCGCCAAGGACAGCAAATCACCATGAAACCAATGGAGCAGGGAAAGGAAATGGAATCGACAAGGGCAAGGGTGTAATTACAAAAAACTCCGATTTTGGTACTTGAATATTTGTCCAAAAACTGAAAAGAACAAAAAAAATGGTAACCAACAAAGAGAAAAACAATACAGAGAATGGGCACAAGAAAAAAGAGGAACATGACAAAAGGGAGATAGTGAAAGGAAGGACAAGGAATGAGGTACTGGAGAAAGATGATTTGGGAAACGAAATGATGGATAATCAACAGAACCATACACAGTTATCATCCTTGAAAACAGCATCAGCAGGAGATTCTCCCAAGAAATACTTAACGGAAAGCCAAATGAAAAGAGCTAAGTCCCTATCTAAGACACCACAACCTGAGCCCAATCATGCAAACCTACCTAGTGAAACCCTAACATCTACACCCAAAAGAAAATCACACAGCTATCAAGCCCAAATAGTAGTCCTTTTGGCTAGCCCAATCGGCAAACCACCTGAATCCATCCACATAACCATTGTTGAGATAATACCCAGCCCACAACACCCTAACCCAAATTATATGGATACTTCAACTGAAGACACTATGGTGATGGAAACACTCTTAGAGTAAAATATGGACCCAAAACCACTTGATCCAACCAAGCCCAATTATTCTATGACGAATTTGGATGATATTATAGCAGAAGAGACTCAAGCGGTCATGAAATGGAGGAAGAAAGAAGCCCCGACAAGAGGTGATATGGAGCTGGCCTAAATGGGCCTCCTTGTCTTGTGGCTTGTTTAATTTGAGATTTGTGGCCTATGGGCTTATTTTTTTAATTAAGTGTGATGATTTTTTTTTCAAATTCTAGAAGGACAACTAACCTAAAATTTACAAGAGTTTTAAAGGAATCTTGCCTTCAATACAAACCAGACTTGATTGCTATTCAAGAAACAAGTTGTGCAGGTAGGGTGGCAGAGGACTCCATTAAAAAGGCAGGGTTCAACCACTATCTCATTGTAGATGCTAACGAATTTTTAAGCGATATTTGTTTAATGTAGAATAAACTAAATATATAGGTCCACGAGATTAGTAGATACAACCAAGCCATCCATGTCCATATAGTTGAAGATAATAGGAGTTGGTTCCTCACTATCGTGTATGCTCACCCTCAAGAAGGACGAAGAAGGGAGGTGTGGGAGTTTCTCAAGAGCATCGCGAACATGATACAAAGTCCATGGTTGATGTACGAGGACTTTAACAATATAAGTGATAGCAATGAAAAACAATTACGGTGCCTGACTTTTCCCAAATAAGGAGATTTAACGAATAGATAGAGAAGTGTGGGCTCATTTATTTGGGTTTCATTGGCACTCGATTTACCTACAGAGGACCAATTTGGCAAAGGAGGGAGAGAGTATTCAAGAGATTAGACCAAGCCATGTGCAACTTGTAACACCCTACCATACAGAGCTTTACGCCTAGGAAGTAAAACAATGGTGGTGAGGTGCTATGACCTCTAAAACAAAAATAAGTAAATAGATATACACGAAAAATAGTTTAACTAGGAAACTTGGAATAAAGTATGATCAAAACAAGACTGAAAACGCGTCACACATAGCTCAAGCAATAGAAAATGTATAGGAGGTTTGGAAAAGAATTTGGGGTTGGAAAGGGCCACAGAGAATGAAAAATCTCATCTACAAGCTGCGCATGATAGACTGAAAACAAACTCTAGGAGACAGAGATGGTATGGTGCATCGCCGTTATGTCGCCACTGCAAAACTGAGATAAAAAGCACCATTCATGTCTTAAGGGACTGCTTCAGGGCGGCACAAATTTGTTGAAAATTAGTGGAGTAAAGAAAATTCCAGAATTTCTTCTCCCTGCCTGCTTTTGAAGGATTGGATCTCCAAATACTTGGGATCGAATTGGAAAAATGCATCGCAAACTAGGTGGTGCAACATCTTCGTAGTAGTATGTTGAAAGATGTGGAGTTGGAGAAGAAATAAAGAAGTATTCCAACAATCTTTTATGAGACTCCAAATAACTCATATAATCATTTAGGATTATGCCAAAGTTATTCAAAAAAATTTTGAAAATAATTATGAAAAACTAATATTTCTAGAAGAAACAAAAAATAATTTTTATAGAAATAATAAAATAACTTATAAAAAAAGAAATTATATATTTTTATTTTTTTTAAAATTATAAATTAACTTTTTGAAAAATTAAAAGTCCTTTCTTTTTCAAATAATACCAAATACGTATTTTATAAGTTTTCATAATTCAAAAGTATTAAAAAAAAAGAGTAGCTTATGCTACTTTTGAAACGGACTCTAGGACCTCTCATACCCACGGTGAAGCAAATACTTGTGCTGATTGGATGGATAAGGCAGACCAAGAGTAAGAACTAAGAAATACAATACTGGAATGAATCTCCTGAAATAATGAGTCACCTTTTATTCAGTGATGTAATTCGGATTTTTAGACCCAAAAAGATCAATACCTTGTTATTTGTTTGGGCCTTTGGTCCCGCATTAACAAAAAAAAAAAACTCTGTTTTGTGCATATATTTTATATTATCTGACTTCATTCTTGTGGCAATTGCCCATTGACATTGTTGCAAATTAACAGTGTTTTGCAAATTAACTATATTTTTTATAATAATAATAATAATAGCATGCGTTATTAGATAACATGTGGCCTATGTTGCAATAATGGAGGCGTACGTTCACATCAACCATTACCCATCATTTTTGTCAATTCCATTTAACATTTTAATATGCAACCTTCACCATTATTTATCCATTATTTAAACCATAACTACCAAATGCGTTTAATAAATACACATATATATAGCGCTGCATCTATCTAAAGTATCGATTATTATTATTATTATTATTATTATTATTATTATCAGCCTCCCATTATAACAACAAACACCACCTCAAAGAACACAAAAAGCAGTGGTGTTTGCTGTTTAGTTCCCCTCACCCTTCTAATCTCACTCACCGCCACCGTTATGTTCTGACACAGAAAATTTTTCATCCAAGACAAGTCAACATCTTTTACAGAAAAAAGTTGTACCAAGGTATAGCTCAAGCTCATTACAATTTACATAAACCAAAAAAGAAATCTTGCTGAATAGAATAGAATGGGACACATTCAAGACAAATAAGCAGACCAAGTTACACACTTACACTTACACCACACTCTCACACAATCTCTCTCTCTCTCTCTCTCTCTCTCTCTGCATTCAATGCTGCAAGCAACCTTATTTGGACAACATTACAAGCATACAATCAAATAAGCATCTTGGTATCTTCAGCTAAACATGGACAATACCTGGAGACTTGCTTTTCTTATGATCCTCACCCTTCATTCAACCACAATAGTAGCTGAATTTGGTGTTGTTGGTGGTGTAGGTGTTGGTGTTGGTGTTGGCAATGGTGGTGGAGGAGGAGTGGTTTGGGTTGGGGGAGGGGTTAACAACCCACAACCCTCTGGATCTTCTTCAGAATCAAAGCTGGATGGAGCTTACACAGCGCTACAGGCATGGAAATCTGCAATCACTGATGACCCAAAGAAAATTCTAGGAACATGGGTTGGTCCAAATGTGTGTTCTTACAAAGGGGTTTTTTGTGATTTTACTGAAGATGAAATGGGTGCATCTGCATCAGCATTCCCTGTAGTTGCAGGCATAGATCTCAACCATGCAAATCTCCAAGGAACCCTTGTCAAAGAGCTATCTTTACTCACTGACATGTCCCTTTTCCACCTTAACAGTAACAGGTTCACTGGTACTGTCCCTGATGAATTCAGAGACCTCAACTCTCTTGAAGAATTTGACCTCAGCAACAACCAATTCTCAGGTTCTTTCCCTTCTGCTACTTTGTACATGCCAAGCCTCATCTACTTGGACCTCAGGTTCAACTACTTCTCCGGGACAATCCCTCAAGAACTCTTCTACAAGAATCTTGATGCACTGTTTCTCAACAACAATCAATTTGAAGGTGAAATCCCTCAGAATCTTGGAAATTCCCCTGCATCAGTGATAAATTTAGCCAACAACAAGTTGAGTGGGAACATCCCAGCAAGTTTTGGATTCATGGGTTCTAAATTGAAGGAGATTCTGTTCCTGAATAACCAGTTAACTGGTTGTATCCCTGAAGGAGTGGGGCTATTCACTGAGATTCAAGTTCTGGATGTTAGCTACAATACTCTCATGGGTCATGTGCCAGACACATTGTCTTGTCTGCAAGACATTCAAGTCCTTAACTTGGCACATAACAAGCTTTCTGGGGAGTTATCAGATGTAATATGCTCTCTGAGGAGCCTTGCAAATTTGACTGTTGCTTACAATTTCTTTTCTGGGTTCAGCCAACAATGTTCAAGGCTTTTCTTCAGGAATGTGGGTTTTGATGTCTCACTTAACTGCATTCCTGGAAGGGACATGCAGAGACCTCAACCTGAGTGTTCTGTGATCCCAGGTGGTAGTCTAAGTTGTCTCAGAATTCCAACACCAAAGCCTCTTGTTTGCGGTTCCCTGGCTGTAAGTGCTTCTAAGCACACTAATTCTACTTCATCATCTCCTTGAATAGTAATTATTACAGTATACTTTATTAGTTACAGGTTGGTCATGGCTTCTCCACTAATTAGTGTTACCAATCTCAATTTACACACCTGCTAATTTAATTCTTCATAGATTCATTCAGCATACATGTTTAATATTATTATCAAAAAAATACTTGCTGACTTCCGAGACTTCTAATATGTTTCATGATTATTATAGAAAGACAACACCTGATGCCTCATGCTATATACAAGCCAGACAATTTATGTTTCACGTGACATGCTTGATTTGGATACTTTATGCGCACTAGTTTATCACGGGTTTCTTAAATTATGCCTTGAAACTTCATTCCCAGCATTCCACAAGGCCCCTATTAGGTTACTTCTGAATAGTGAAATTTCGCAACAATATAATGCTCTAGCATCTAGATTACAAAACCACAATCAAAATTCAAAAGGGTGCCAAAAGTAGCAAGTCTCTACACACTAGAGTGCCAGCTCTACCATATGAATTGGCTGAGAAATGCAGAGAAGCCCATGCATACTAATCAAAACAAGTGTAACTAATTGAAAACAACCAATATTTTAAGCTATTCTATGTTATACTGGGTGAAAATAATGAAATCCAGTGAAACAATTTTTATCTCTAACAATGTAGTACATAAGAAACTAACATCAATCAGAATCTCATTTACAATTGTCTGGTCTCCAATGAATCTTCGTCAGTTAGGAGAATTGTTCCCAAACCAGCCCTTATGAATGTATGGTCCACTCATAGCTTCGGCCATGAAAACAATGGAGAGACATTCATGTTCATAATACACAACAAGCAATCATGAGAAGAGAATACAAGTTGGGGATACCATTTCTCTGTTAAGCAATATAATACATTGGGTTTGGAAGTTTAAAAGAGCGTGATGCCACAGCAAAACCCCATAAGTCACTCCACTGATCACCAGAGTTGCCATGGATCCTGTAGCCTTCTTCCACCAACTCTGATCTCTTCTCAGACTTGTACTGAGCAGCTGTTTTACCTTGGTCAGAAGGGCCTCTGTTTCATACAAGGAATTTCAAGCTAAGTTCAACAGAACAACAAAATGTGTATCCTTACTAAGGGCATGTTTGGTAAGTGTAGGAAAGAAAATACAAAGACATGAGATAGAGAGGCATCTTGTCTGATTTTGTATCTCTCTTTCTTCAAACAGGACTGTGTCTTTTCAATGTCTTTATATTTCTATCCTAAGAAGATTACCAATAATTCAATAAAGAGTAAGAAACAATTATTTTGCTTTATGTACCTTAAGATAAGCCTCTCCCAGTTTCTGTACCCTGCAAATAGAAGGTTTGCCTCAGTGGCACTCCTCTGCTGCTCACTTCTCCCAGTTAACAGAATTATTTTGAATCCCAACTCCTGAAGCTCATTGTGCAAACTGAAACTTGGTAGCAAAGCTGGAGCCTTGGCCAATTTCACCCATTCATCAAAGGATGTTTCATTAAAGATCTCTGTCCTGGTATCCAAAGTTTTAAAACAAGCCATAAGCATAACCCATTGTTATGTACTTAAACCATAGAAATTCACACCAACAACCCCATACATGTATGTAAACTCTAAAGTAAGTCAACTAGTTATGATTCGTGCAGTCAAGATGCCCCTTCTCTGCTGTGTTTTTCAATAAAAATTCTCATGATGTCATTCTGCTACAAACTAACCAACATGACCACATATACACAGAATTTCTGTTATTAATGTGGCCATAGCCTGTTTACTGATCCATAAGTAAAAATAAGTCATCCTAATTCATTCTTTATAATAATAATCTTTTGTATTCAATATAAACATTGTATAGCATTGGTCAACTAATAATTGAATTTGAAACAAATTTACTTACGAGAGTGATTCATTGCATAAATTTCTTCCAAAATATCAAATAAATTCACTACTAGGTATTTCTATTTATTCATACGAATACCGTTGACCAATTACCTCAACCTAGTTGACCAATCCAACGGCTAAAAAGTTCGAAAGCAAAACCACTTACCCGAACCCGGTCTCTTCGTAATACGGCAAGTTCGATAGAAGAGTTTCGTCGATATCGAACACCCACGCGTCTCTATCATCTCCGACCAGCTTCACGCTCCTCGCAAACTCCGACGACAGTTTTCCGATCACCTCCAAATCCGACGAGTACTGTCCCCCGGTCATGTACGCCTGCACGAACGCCGCGCACCTTGCCGGAATTTGTTTCCAATTCCCGGCGTTGTTCGTCTCTACGGCGAGTTTCCAGCTATCGCAGAATACGCCATCGTCGGCGCGGACCTTCCGATTCCCTCCGGCGACGAGATTCTCCGACGGGAGACGGATCGCGGTTTCGGAAGAGATGCCAGAGATCGCTGAGAGGAGCAGAAGGAGAGGGAAGAAGAATGATGCAACCGAAGCCATCGCCGGAAATCGATCCTTGAAAGAACGATTTTCCGGCGACCTTTAAAAAAGAAAAAGAAAAAATATAAAAGAATCGGTTTTCTCAGATCGTAAAAGAAAAGAAAAGCATCTCACTGGTTAGAAAAATTTTAAGAAAAACGACGAATGGCTGAGAATTACTCTTCTTCTTACAACGACGTGCCGTTTTAGACTTCGCTATCAAAAACGACGATAGCTTTTTCTGCAATTTATAGATAACTTTTTGAGTATCTGTTATTTTTTAGATTTATTCATAATTGAAATGTTTTAGACTCAAATTATATAAGATATGTTAACCAAATTATTAACAATAACCTTAAAATTGTATAAAGACTGGATGTTATTTTTAATATTCTTTTTAAAAAAAATTTATAAAAATAAAAATAATTTTATGTTTAAATATTTTATTTAAAAAGATTTTTTATTTATCAATAATGTTTGAATAAAGTAAGATAAAAATATTTTTTTATTTATTTATTATATAAAAAATATTTTTTTAAAAAAGTCTTTTAAAAAAATGTAAAATACAATTTTAAAAAAATAATTTTTTTAATATTTTTATTTTTATTATTAAAAATTTGTCACACATTAAATTTATTTTTTAATTATTTTTTTTATTAATTTAATAGTATCTAAACAAATACTAAAAAATATAATTTAATACTATGAAATGAATACAAATATCACGCGACTAATCACAAGTATTCAATGTTTTGGAACAAATAATCACACAAGAATATTCTTCTTCCTCTATCTCATGTTTTACCAATAACAACATTTAATTAGTCATTATTGTCCAATATCTCCAAAATCTTATGTCATGCTTAAATGGATCAGATAAATGCCTCTAATTTTTTTCATATGTTTAATATTATTATTTCAATATAATTAAAATGATTCATATATATATTCTTTATATGTTGATGAGAGTACATATAAATAATATTTTATATAATATTGTGTATGTTTTTTAAGATTATGCTATATTTTTTATACATTTACAAGGTCATTCTTTTCAAACCTCGTTAAATTCAATTACTTTTAATAATTTAAGGCTCTCAATATTAAAAAATTGAGTCGTCTATATTGTAAAATAAGTCATTATTAAATGGACATCTATATCATAACACTTCTTCTTAGATTTTTATTTAGGATTATATTTTATTAAAATCTTATTAAAGAAAAATTTAATGGAAAAAAATTTAATGAAAAAAATAGTACAATATTCTTTGCGGTGAGAACTGTCTCGTTAAAAATATTGTTAAGAAAAATTCAATAAAAACTTTACCAAAGAAAAAAGAATACAGTCTCCCATCTCTTATCGACATTATTTAATATCTTGAAATCGGTGCATCTTAATTTGATGTACCAATCTCTTAAAGAAAAATTTTGGAAGTGACTTTATAAATAAATCTATTAAATTATTGCTTGAACTAATCTGTTGGATATCAATTATTCCTTAATTTTCAGTACAAGAAATTTAGTCTTCACCAATAAATGTTTAGTGGCCATATTAATAGGCCATATTAATATAGCAGTCATTTCTCTTGTTAAATTACTTTTTTTTTTCAGGAAATAAATAATTGCCTTTAATACTTTATTCGTAACGACAATTACATGAATGGCCACTAAATAATTATTAGGGTAAATTATTAAATTGATCTCCTACGCTTGGGCGAATTCTATTTTGACCCTTAAAATTTAAAGTGTTATATTTAAATCCAATAAAATTTCATTTAGCTTCAATGTAGTCCCACCGTGAGGTCAAAGTTAAATAATTAACGAAAAATATCCTACATGACAGCAGTACAAGAATTAGCTCAATAATCTAAAGAGCAGGTACAAGCTCCAAAGGTACAAAATCAACCGTAGATGCATCAATACATTTATCTATCGTTTTCCTTAGTTCTATAGAAAATATTTCATTTAAATTGTAAGAAAAATGATAAATAATGGATTGATACATTCACGGTTGATTTTGTATATCTGTAGCTCGTAATTGTTCTCCAGATTATCGACCTTATTTTTGTACTGCTGTGATGTAGCATGTAACACCCTGTTAACATAAGCCTTACCTCTAGTCGTAAGGCAAAGAATAACAAAGTGCCATGACAGTTCTAAAGCTTATACATTAATAAATATAAAAGGAGATAATAACACTAGGAGCCTGATGAAGGAATAAAGTTCAAAATCGCATAAAGCGGATTTACAAGCGCGAGGCGTCCACAAACAATAACTAAAAGCGTAAAGGCACAGGGTACAACATGAGACTTAATATAATAATAGTCAAGATAGATATACATAAGTGTAATAAACAAAAGAACTCTAGTCATAGCCCTGGGAGTTTAGGCCGACTAGTTACAAACAGAAAAATACAGAGTCTTTGAGTTAAAACATCTTATACAACTTATCTCTCATGTAAGCCTCTAAGGTCATAAAGTCTAAAACAGAAAGGGTGAGAGAAAATACTACAACAAAATAAAATAGAAATAAACCAGGAAGAAACCATACTCCGCTCTGTCACCATGTCCGCAATTTCACCGAGGTGAATTATGACTTGCATCTGAAAATCAACAACAACATATGGTATGACAACGGGGGATT
The DNA here is from genome assembly GCF_000817695.3 of Arachis duranensis. Lineage (NCBI taxonomy): Eukaryota > Viridiplantae > Streptophyta > Magnoliopsida > Fabales > Fabaceae > Arachis > Arachis duranensis. The sequence goes on from NC_029776.3 coordinate 87,657,256, forward strand.
CTCAGTATGGTAACGATGCCCAATATATAAGATGTAAGGTTCCAGGACACCGAAGGCAATCCTAGAACTTCACATCGATACAGATAGTCAAGCTTAGCAAAAATAAATAACTTAAACCATAAACAATATACAGGGTTATCTAAACTTAGGGGATGTTCTAACTAAAACTAGTCACACCGCTATATCCCACAGTCTTCACCAATCTAACTTCTGTACGACCCATCGCCACTGCCTTCTTAACCTCCTCAGCACCAGACAATCACAATTAATACAAGAAAGTAATACACAATTAATATTCAAATATAGTAAGTAATTCAAGAAGCAAGTAAGCATGTTATGCATTTAGGCAAACTCAATTAATCAAAGCAAACAAGCACATAAGAGATGCATATGATGAATGCCTGTCCTATTGGCTCGTGATATCACTTGTCGGTCCATAAATGCCAACCCGACACATTCTCCCGGATGTAGCCTTTTCTGCCACGCCAGAGATATAGTGCCCTGCACACTCATGCAGCACCGAATCTGCTACACTAGAGATATAGTGCCTTGCACACTCATACAGTAGGGAGTCTACTACACCAGGGATATAGGCCCCGCACACTTCATGCAGCAGAGAAAGAAACAACAACTACTCATGCAGCAGAGAATTCTGCTACGCCGGGGATACATGTCCCGCACACTCATGCAGCAAAGAAATCTGCTACGCCAGGGATATAGGCCCCGCATACTCTCAACAACAACTACTCATGCAGCAGAAAAATATGCTACACCAGAGATATAGGTCCCGCACACTCTCATATAATCTAACAAGTTCATTATTCCTTTTTAGTTCTCAACTCATCATAACCATCACCGGCCCAATTTCTCAATTTATTATCAACTATCGCCACCTCTTAAGTTCTCTGAATCATCACCAATATAATACTCTGCCTGCTCAACCACAACTTCAGAAACCTAAGTCTCCATCTGCTAAACTCATATAGAAATTCATCTATTTAAGTCTCTAACTCATATTTAATATTATTAAGGCTTAATTACTAGTTATCAATCTTAAACCATAGATAAGGAAGTTTGAAAAGCTAGAGAACCCTTGAAAAGTGAAAAAAAAAAACCATTTTTCAACAAAACAGGGTATATTCCTATACATGCATTATGTATGCGTATGCATACATACATTTTGGCCCATTTCGCGTACACATACGGGCGTTTGCATACGCATAGGTGCCAAACAGAATGGCACGTATGCTTATGGGTGGTATGCGTACACATGCACTCCCAGACTTAGAAAATTCTGCGGAGTTGCAGAAATCAGTTTTAAATCCCAAACTTCAAACGTTCATAACTTACTCTACAAAAATTCAATTTCTACAAACTTTATAACAATTTGAAGATCTTTCAATGAACTTTAATTTAAAACAAATTTCAACAAATTTTGAAAACTGAAGCTCAAGTTATGATCTGTCAAAGTTCATCAAAAACTAGTTTTTACCAAAAATTAACTAAGTTTTCAAACTTTCGAATTTCACAATCAAGCCAAGCCAAAACATACCCAAACCATCACAAAACACTGCCACACACTACACTTTACCATTCCATATCATTTCCCTCAATTTCACACCTAAATCACTCAACCATTACACCATATATCACTACTAATCCATAATTTCTAATTCAATCATAAATCCACATTCATAATCATCATCAACTAACAACAACATCAACAACCAATACAAATCCTCATCAATTCCAATAAACATCACCATACAATATCCAACATTAACCAAATCCATCAAAATCTTTATTCCTCAAATTATCTTCATAAAACTCACTTTCTTCACCAATTTTCATCAATATCAATATTCATACTCCTTATCAATTAATCTCAACATTAACAATCATTATCAACATCCATGTTACCACAATCAACAAACACACTTATCAACATCAACCAACATCATAATACATCATTAACACCAATGACCCTCATACCCCATATCAACATCACAATCATCATCAATTATCATCATTTATCATCAATTTAATCATATCCTAAGGTTCACTAGCCTAAATGTCCAAAAACATTATATATTACATAAAAAAAACCGAAACCATACCTTGGCCGATTCTCAATATGCTCAAACACCAAACTTGATTCCAACAAGCTTCCACCAAGCTCGAAACCACCAAAGCCAAACCAAAAGCCACCACCAACTCCAAAAACAAGCTTCATACATACAACATAACCATGCATTATCAACTAAAGCTCACACTACATCAAACTTCAAGGATATAGAAGTTCCTTACCTTATCCAATGGTGATTGGGGCAAAGTTTGACAATATTCCAATGCTAGATCACCCCTAAACAACTAAAACTACAAAATTTACGCAAAATCTATAACAAAAATGTACAGAAACTAGGGCAGGAAGCTGGAGCTTGGGTTGCGAGTTCTTACCAGAAAATCCTAGATAGAAACAAAGAGCTCGATGAGAGCTTCGCATGGCCGCAAATAGCTCGTCAATCAGAACTCCGTAGCTCAAGTTATGGTCAATTGAAGGAGAAAATAAATAGTAATTTCTCTTCTCTTCTCCCTTCACCACCATCAGCGCCCCTCTCCCCAAAATAGGGCAAGAATGACCTGAATGCTCGTTAAAAGGGGTTTATATATGTTGGGCTTGGGTTCAACTTGGGCCCGGTCAACCCATGTGCGTTTTAGGTCTGTTTGGCCCACTTTGGGCAAAAACCTTTAAGATTAGTGTCCGGTTTTCAATTCTAAATTATTTTGTCATTTCAAAACAATAAATCAATTTTCAAAATCTTATTTTTCAAAATACGTGGTACCGGACATACTAGAGTCGGTACTGCTGGCTTAAGCACTGGTACGCATTTTTACAAAAATTTTCCGTAAAAAATACATTTTCTAACTCAGAAAAATTCATTGAATTCAAATTTCACTTTTATATTTTGAAATTAAAACTTCTAAATTTTAAATCTATTTCGAGTACTTAAAAATTATTATTTTATTAAAACAGTTATGCCGGTTCTTACATAGGATATTCCATTAATTATTTAACTTAGACCTCACGGTGGGACTATATTGAAGCTAAATGAAACTTTTTTGGATTCAAATAGGATACTTTAAACCTTAAGGAGTAAAACAGGATTACGCCCAAATGTAAGTACCAATTTAATACTTTATCCAAATTATTAACTTTGCCCGCAGTTCTTCTTCTTTTAATCCTTTTTTAATTACTTTAATTATGAAGAATATCACTTTCACCGCTGAAGTCTCATTTCTCTCATTTCTGACATTTCACCCCTCTTTAATCTGTCAGTGCCTCTACCTCACTTTGCTATCGCAATCTCTTCACTTCGCCGTCGCCGCCATCTCCTCCTCTTCCTCACACCAAGTTCTACACCGAACGACTCAAGTAACATTCTTCGCTACTACCTCATCCTCAATCTGCGTTGGTTGTCGCTAGTTCATGTCACAGTCTCTGTCGATGGCTTGTAGCCTCATGTGGTGGTTTCTATCGCCGCCTCTGCCATACATTATGATCTCTAGTTTCAATTTACACATCAGTAACCTTTTCATCCATCTCTTGTTCAATTGTGGTTCCTTATTTGAGAAATTCTCATTTTTTAGGGTTTATGTGATTCATGCTAATTAATCCATTCTTGCAAATCATCAGTGAATTTGCGTACTCACTATTTCGGTCCTCCTTTAAAGATGTCAACCATGGCACCTGAAGCATACAAGGAGGTAGTCCTACAGGCAAAAGAACATATTAAGGCAGGGGATATTTTTTAGATTGTGTTAAGCCATAGATTTGAGCGAAGAAAATTTGCCGATCTGTTCGAAGTTTATAAAGCCTTGAAATTTGTAAATCCAAGTCCATATATGACTTATTTGCAGGTTTATATGCAACATCCTGATATAATTCATCATATAATTTAATTTTTTGAAGTTCAGCTCTCTCATGTCGCTCTCTATATATTTATCAAACAGGATCTTTCAAGTCCAGATATTTTTACGCGCATAAAGAATGTAGGTTTTTCACAATACTTGATCACTAAGTTATTTGCTGTAAATCTTAATCATCTCAGGTTTATTGAATTAGAGTGTCATTTTATGTTATAGTGGATACTTATTTTGGTCTTGTTATGCACAGAACAAAATTGTGAATCGTCCATTGGTCGGGACGTGTAAAAGAGGGAAGACACTAGAGGAAGATAAGCAGTTAGAAGTGAAGCTCGAGTGATGAAAAGCAATGTGCAGAGAATGTCATGCTGGTTGATTTGGGATGCAATGATGTTGGAAAGGTTTACGAAATATATTCATTTTTGTAGTGGAAAAATTCCAGCCTTGTTTCTTGCATTCTATTAATTTATAATCTCCTCTTCTAGTGGAGTTAAAGCTTATTAAATTTCAAAGTTAAATCAACCAATATAACATTATAGAGTATGCAGGTGAAGGCAATGTAATATCTAATTGTAGTTTGGTTGCTGTTTTGTTTGTTATCAGTTTTGAATTTCATTCTTGCTCTATTTTTTAGATGTTGGCCAAGCTCTTGGCTAATGCTATCTTATTGTATGTATCCATCTCTGTTAATGGTAAAAAAAAATATGATCTTGATAAAAAGTGAAGAATAGATGTTTTTTGGGTCCAATTATACAGTACCACTTACATTCTTTTTTGCAGTGATCTACAGTGTCCTTGCATTATATATGTTACAGTCCTTAATACTGCTCTGACTTATAACACCTCTGTGTTTGAGTTTGAAATTTTAATTAATATAAATAATTATAATTATTTTTGTAAATAAAAGTGGAGAACAGAATAATGAGGATTCAAAGAAGAGTGAGTGACGGCATATAACACCTTTTCCTTCTTATTAAGTCAAGATTGATGATCAGAGTTAATTTAACCCTCCAGAAAAGTGCACCATTAATTGAATCATGCAAAGCCCAGATGAAATATATATGACGGAATTGAAGAGGTGCTACCGCCTTATCCCACTTATTTACACACTTTTATTTTGCTCATACAAGGGGCACTCCAATAGCAATACCTACTTTCTTTGCGGATGAATCTTTGTTCTGAAGAATAAATTTAGTGCCTTTTGTTTGGTTAACACATGATGGATTTATATTCTTGCTTCTTGCAGATCCAAAAGATCCCAGCTTGAGGAAGAAACTTGAAAACTCATTTTTGCTTGGACCAGTTTAGTTGGAAATTGATATAATTGTATGGAATTTTGATGTAAATATTTTATTATTCAAAATCTGATGGTTGGCAAGATTAGGGAATAGTTAATTGTTAATTGATGGTTGGTTTATGATTGTTTGGAGTCCTTGATGGTGATTGTGTGTTCACAAGACGAATGTGGTGGGAGCCAGATTCTTGCTTACAAGCACCAGTGAGGTTTATGGAGATCCTCTTCAGCACCCTCAGAAGGAGACTTATTGGGGCAACGTAATTCCATTGGTAATTTTCTTAATTTAATTTCTAATTCCCATATATATTATATTGTTTAAATTTTGATAAAAAAATCTTATTTGTACAAATTAATTAACATTTATTACATATACTAATTATATACTAATGATATTAGAACTAATGGTTCCATAGAAATGACTTGCCTGATATGATAATTTCATTTTCTTTGCTTTGCTTTAAGTTCGAATTAGTTTTCGAGTTTGTGAGAAGTTTTAATATTCTTCAAAAATAGTTATATTACAGCTAGGATTTTCGATCGTCAGATTTGCACTCATGCTCCTGGCACCAATGTCTTGCTACGTATTATATTTAAGATGGTTTCTTATGGGAATTTTTACAACTTTGATCTTTCTTCGCCTCCTTCTAGTTTACTATGTTATTTGGTGAAGTATAATCAATAATGTGAACATAATTATTAAGGATGATTACCAATATTTATGCTTAGCTACAGTAAGTAGTAGGTATTTCAGGGAAGGAATTGATCTTAGTGTTTGTTATTGTTTGTGTTTGTTTTCAGTGTTTTGATAGGAGTTGGGTGGATAAATGCCAAACTACATCTTAGAAATTTTTCAAGTAGCTTGGTAGGACATTTTGGAATTACTGTCCTATTCCTCTGTTGAAGGAACCTGAATTGAATTTAATTTTTGCAGGTGTCATTTAATTCTTGTAGGTTCATTATGCCAGGAAGTTCTATGAAAACTTGGTACCAAGTTACATGATATATGAGGTTGAATGCCCAGACCAGTTGAAACAAAAGCTGGTAAAATGTCTTGTTTTATGATTAACAAATAACAATTCTATTCTTCTTTGCGTTTTAAACAAGCAAGCATTTGCATAATGTTTGCAGAAGTAATGAAGTACTATGTTCAAAGATGGTGCAAGGCCTCATCAGATGTTGGCATTCGATCCATATATAGTTGACTGGTCGTACTACAAGCAGCGGCTTTCTTCAGCAATTCAAAAAATTGTCATAATTCTCGCTGCCATGCAAACGGTTTTAAATTTTCCTTTTGGCATATTGAAGTAATTGATTCTTGTATTTTTCTTATTTTTCTGAGGAGTTTAATACTTACAGATTGCAAATTCTGTTTCTCGGGTAGCTCATCCGGATTGGTTGCATAAGAAAGTTCGTGAAAAAGAGGACAAGTTTCATCAACAAAAATTAGTTGATGTCTTTAACTCATTTAAATACTGATATTGCCATTTTTTGTTGTTTAGATTTGTAATATGATTTATTACTTTTTAAGAGAAATTTGTGTATCAATATTTTGAGTTTAATAAAATATCTCATTTTGTAGTAATTAATTTATGTATATTTATATTATGCATAATAATAATAATAATAGTAATTGTTGGCACAAATAATTGAGATTCTAGAAAAAAAAGGTAGTTCATTTCTTCTAAGAAAATGAGTATAATATAACTAAAAAAAGTCTTAAGATTTTAGCGGCAATAGTAATGGCAACTAAAAATATATAACATTACAATTTTAGAATTATTTTTAGTGGCTATATAAATTGCCGATAAAATGGGTTTTGGCAGCAATAGTAATGGGCGGTAAAAATGAATAATATTGCAATTTTAGAATTATTTTTGGTAGCCATAGAAATTGTCAAGAAAAATGACCGCTAATAGTTATATATTTTTTGCGGTCATTAAAAAAGTCTTTACCGGCAAATGTTATAATTGCCGCTAAAATCTTTTAGTGACAAAGTCTAAGACGGCTAATATCTGATTGCCGGTAAATGTATTAGCGGCTATTTTTATTGCCGTTAAAAGCAAAATAAATAGCCGCTAAAAGTGATTTTTCTTGTAGTGTTTGAAGGTCATGAGTGAAGAAGAATTTAGAAAAAATATATTTTGTTCTATCACCTTTGATATATCCACCTTTAAATTGAACAATGCATGCTGTATTATCTTCAAATAGAATAGTTGGAACTATTTTATGACCAGTCAGTCCACGTGATGACATAATATATTGGATTAAACTCCTGAGTCAAAAACACTCGCGACTTGTTTTATGTATCGCTAGTATTTCAGCATGATTAGAGGATGTCGCTGCTATCGTATATTTCGTGGACCTCCATGATATAGTTGTATCACCATGTGTGAATAGATATAATGTTTGATATCTTCCTTTATGTGGATCAGACAAGTACCCTGCATTTGCATAGCCGATTAATTGTGACTTGAATTCATATGGATAAAACAATCCTATATCCATTGTTCCATGAAGATATCAAAAAATTTGTTTGATTTCATTCCAATGTCTTATATTTTGAGAGGAACCATATCTTGTTAGAAAATTTACAGCAAATGATATGTCAGGTTGTGTATTATTAGCAAAATATATTAGTGCTCCAATGGCACTGAGATATGATACTTCAAGACCAAAGATGTCTTTATTTTCTTCTTTATGACGAAATTGACCATTTTCCAACCTTATGATCATTGGAGTACTTAATGGATGTGACTTATCCATATAAAATCTCTTCAAGATATTTTCTATGTATGTTGTTTGATGAATAAAGATCTCATTATTTGTATACTCGATCTGCATACCGAGACAAAATTCAATCTTTTCGAGATATTTTATCTTAAACTCTTCTTTTAGAGATTTTATAATTATTGGAATATCTTTTGGGGTTCCAATAATATTTAAATTATTAATGTACATAACAATTATAATAAATTCAAATGCAGATTTTTTTTTATGAAAATACATGAGCAAATATCATCATTTCTGAATCCCTTTTTAGTCAAATACTCAATAAGACGATTATACCATATTCGTCTAGATTGTTTTAGACCATATAAAGATCTTTACAATTTGACTGAGTATAACTCCTACGAATATTTATTGGATGATTTAGATATCTTTAGTCCTTTAGAAATTTTCATATAGATATCACAATCTAATGATATGTGTAAATAAGTTGTCACCACATCTATTTGATGCATATGTTGTTTATGGTATGCAGATAAACTGATCAAAATAATGCGATGTTATTACATCTACTACAAAGGAATATGTTTCTTCATAATTTATACCGGGTTGTTGTGAAAAACTTTGTGCTACAAGTCGAGATTTGTAGCGTACAACTTCATTTTTCTTATTTCATTTTCTCACAAATACCCATCTTTATCCAACAGGTTTTACATCTTCTGATGTACGAATTACAGGTCCAAAGACTTCACGTTTTGCAAGTGAGTCTAACTCAACCTTCATGGTTTCTTCCCATTTTGGCAAATCATTCCTTTGTCGATATTCTTCGACTGCTCTTGGCTCAAGACCTTTACTTTCATGCATGATGTGTAATGCACATTATATACCAATATTTTATTGACAATTATTTTATTTTGGTTTTATTTTTCTCTTATAAAGATATAATTTATTGAGATCTTATCATTTTCAGAATTTTCAGGTACCTGAATGTATTCTGACGTCAAAACTATATCAGAATTTTGGACACTTACTGTGTCTTTTCTATGTCTTTATCCTTTTCAACAGGAGTACGATTTGCCTTAGTAATATGAAATGCCTTTCTTTTTTTCGAGGATTTTTATTTTTGGAACCAATTGGTTTACCACGCTTCTGGCATGTACTTGTTTCGTTAGCCATTTGCCCAATTGAAACATCAATTCGAATTGGAACATTTTCAGGTGGTATGTAAGATTTAGTTATCCTCTTTGTATCAAAAAATGTATCAGGCAATTCATTTGCTATTTTTTTCAAATGTATATTCTTTTGAACTTCTAGTTCACATTGTCTTGATCGTGGGTCTAGATGCATTAACGATGATGCATTCCAATTAAGTTCTTTCTCTAATGGCTTATTCTCTCCCTCCAATACTGGAAACATTGATTCATCAAAATGACAATCAGCAAATCGGGATTTAAACGCATCTCCTGTTTGTATCTCAAGATACTTTTCTATAAAAGGATAATTATATCCCACATAAATTTTTAATTTTCTTTGGAGTCTGATTTTGGTCCGAGAGGGTGAGGTAATTAGAATATATATCACACACCCAAATATTCTCAAATTGAAAACATTTAACTACTGGCCAAAAGTTAATTGTAGGGGAGAGAATTGATGGTAACTTATTGGCCTCAAATGAATAAATGTTGTGACATGTAAAATCATATGCCCCAAACAAAAATAAGGAGATTTGCTCTCGTAAGTAAGGGTTTAGTCGTCTAGCAATTAATTGGAGACGTTTAATAAGTGATTATGCTAATCCATTTTGTGTGTGAACATGAGCTATTGGATGTTCAACATGTATTATTAAGACAAATTCAAAGGCTTAGGAACATGAGCTATTGTGCGTGAACATGAGCTCTTAGCCATACAATAAGTATCAAAGGTTTAGGAAGTGAATTCATCGGCATTATCAAGGCAAATTGCGTTGATTGGATTTTTTAAAAAATGTGCTTTCAATTAAATAATTTGAGCAAGTAATCTCGCAGACGTTAAGTTGCAAAAAGACAATAAGCACATATGTGACCATCTCGAGGATGCGTCTATTAGGATCATAAAGTATCTAAAAGATCAACATGTTGGATAAATTGGTCCACATATATCTCTTTGAATTTTTTCTAGAAATTCAAGGGACTCAAATATAATTTTTACTGGTGATGGTCTTACAATTAACTTGCTCTGATTCTTTAGTAAATATCTATGGGAGTTTTCAATAATTTTTCGCATATTAGTTGTTCCAAGATGCCTCAATCGATCATGCCAAATTATGAATTCATTTGAGTTGGTAAACTTCTGATTTATAATAACATGTGATTTAATTGCACTAATTTTAGTATAATATAACTCAGATGAAAATAAGGGTAACTTTTCTAATATAACCTTTTTATTTGAATCATGAGTTGTGATATATAAGTACTCATGATTTTTCTCATTTATTGTTTCAATATGATATCCATTTCGGCGAGTATCTTTAAAACTCAATAAAATTCTTAGAGACTTAGTAGACAATAATGCATTATTTATTATAAATTCTATTCTTCCGAAAAACAAAACGATAGCTCTTTTGGAGTCTTCTATCACATTGCCTAAGCCAATAATTCTATTAACACATTCTTCTTTTAATAAAAGATGAGTAAAATATATATTACTTTTTGAGAATAGTATGCAAACTTGCACTATCCGCAAGGCAACTATCTTCATTATATGTCCCTACCATTTTCTTAAAAGACAAATAATAAGATCATAACATAAAATAAGTTAAGGTACATGCACAATAAAATTGTATTCCATATTGGAACTATTTGTTTAAGTAACAATATATATAAAAATAGTATTATACACAAAAATTATTATTATTATTATTATTATTATTATTATTATTATTATTATTTTAGACATCATACTTGAAATTTAAAATGCATATGAGATAAAATTTAATAAGAATTTTCTTACATTATTTATTAACATCAATATATAACAAACTCATATATTAAACTTGGCATCATTGATTAAATGGCTAATATTTACTTCAAGATCCTCAAAGAAATCAGATACTTTATAATAAGTGGTGTAATTTCCAACAGTATGTTTTGAAATAAAATTTATCTCATTTCCTTTGTAATTCTTTTTCAAGAATACTCGATAAAGATTAACTAAGTGCTTTAGGGTACGACAAGTATGTGACCAATGGCCCTTGCCACCACAATGAAAATATTTATCTTTTATTGATTTATTTTACCTATTATTTCTTTCTTTATCCCACTTCTAGTGAGATAATGTCTTGTGAAAATAATTTTTCTTTTTTTTATAAATTTTCTTGTAACCAGAGCCTTTTCATTTACCTTTTCTAGGGTTATAATTTGCCACATTTGCTTAAGAAAATGGGGCGGCGCCAGCTGGACGCACTTTATGATTTCTTAAAAGTAATTCGTTATTTCGTTCAACAACAAGAAGGTTAAAAATTGGTTCAGAATATTTTTAAATTCTTTTTCTACTCGATATAGATGTTACAAGAGCACATTCGAGACATGGAAGGTCGAGCAAGTTTTTTCTAATATGTCGTTATCAGTTATCTTTTTTCCACATAATTTCATTCGTGAGGTAATATGGAATATTGCTGAATTGTATTCATTTATGAATTTAAAATTCTATAAACGCAAGTGTATCCATTCATTTTGGGCTTGAGAAAATATCTGTAATACCCAATCTAACCGAAATTAATTAAATAACAAGTTAAGTAGGAGCGAATATGGGTGGAAGATTTGGCAATTGGAATTTGATGATTTAAATATGATATTTGGATTCAGTGAATTTTTTCGAGTCGAAAAACATAGTTTTCTGCGTAAAAGTGCGCAGTGAAATTTTGACCGGAAGTACCGGCTGAGATCTGTCTGGTACTGCAGCTGAGAAAATTGATTATGAGTAAATAAGATTAAGAACTGAGGAATTATAATTAGGGGAGGTAGAAATATTTGAAGTGCGATTTAGAGCGCTAATCTTAAAGGTTTTGGTCCAAAATTAGGCCAACGGACAAAAATAAGTGAACCGGACCTAAGTGGGCCCAAGATCCAACATATATAAACATTAGTTATGAGCATTTCAGCTCATTTTGCCCTAAAGAAGGGGTGTTGGGCGCTGAAATTGGGAAGAGAGAAGAGAAGAGAGAAAACCTAACTCTCTTTGATCTTCAAACCACCATAACTTGAGCTACGGAGCTCCGATTGACGAGCCCTTTGCGGCCACGCTTCGCTCTTCTCATCCTCTACAATTCTATCTAAGTTTTGTGGTGAGTAATTCATTGTCCTCTGCCCAGTTTTCATTTTCCTCTTCAAATTCGAATTTGGTTTGGGTTTTGAGGAAACCTTGTGATTTTGGTTGTTTAGGAGTGCTCTAGTATGAGCCTTGGGTGATATTCATCACAAAATTCAGTGGGTAAAGGTAAGAAACCCTCCAACCCTTGTGAATTGTCATTTTTATGAGTCCTAGGTTGATGTATGTATGTAATATTGGTTATGTTAGTGCATTTGATGGTTTTGGTGCACAATTGGGAGATTGGTATTGCTTGAGGAGCTTTGGTGAGGTTTGGGGCTAAGGTTGGTAGAGACTTCCAAAGAAGAGGCTCAATTGATTTGACTACAAGAGGTACGGTTTAAGTTTCATTTAA
>NC_029776.3:87669986-87702353 GCF_000817695.3 Arachis duranensis
TTTGGATTGTGTAAATGGTTGGTGCTAATATGCATAGTTGGTATGTAATGTGAATTGATGATTGGGTTGAGAATTGTGTGGTCTTGAATGATTGGTGTATTGAAAATTTGATGTATTGGGTAATGAGTATTGATTTGTGGTTTATGCATTTAAATTGTGAAATTGGGCTGGAGGCCGTATATTTTGGGCCGGAGGCCGGAAAGAAGTAAGGAAGGTAAGTTGATGTGTGCATTGTATGATGACACAAGTGATTGGATGAGTTTTAAATAATGAATATATGAATGATTGGGTTGGTTATCGAAATTGGTAATTTTGGGTGAAATTGTATAGATGAGGTATGTTTGATTTTGGTTGAGATATATTATGTGGTCATATATGTGAGTATGATTATTGATGCTTTGATGGTATGATAATGCATGAGAGATATGTATGTTGTGATATATGCTTGAGGAATGATTAAGGTTGACTTGGGGGTGAAACCACGTGATAGTGAGTATGATATTGATTATGTATAATGATGCTTGATTGGAAATAGTATTGTTGGAAATTGGGATGAGGAAGGATGTATGACATGTTGATATGTTTGTAATTTAGCCATTTGTTTGAAATGGGTAAAAATGGTTATATAGCGGTTTTGTGAATCGTGGTAAAGTGTTAATGTATGAGTTGAGGAGGCTTGATGTTGATTTTGGTATATTTTGATTGGTTTCAAAAAGAGTTGAAATTTGCATGTTTTGGTTTACTTTGAAAAGAGTTGAAAATGACTTGTTTTGAAAATGGCACTTTGTGGTTTTGTATGAAAAATATGGTTTTTGGGCATACTTTGACGGGACATAACTTGAACTACGGATCTCTGTTTTGTGCCAAATCTATTTAGAAATAAAATTGGATCCGGGATGTCCATGCCGTTCGAAGAACAGGTGAAAAACGATTTAAAATGAGGAAGTTATGTCCGTTAGAAGATTGGTGGTTGAATCTGTGATCTACAGCTTTTAACTTAGAAAATTTTTAGCAGAATGGCCCCTCGCGCGTAGGCGCACTTGGCGCGTACGCACCGTTCTTTCAGAAAATGCCATCCACGCGTGCGCGTGGTGTGCGCGGGTGCGCCGATGTGCTGCACCCAATGCCCAGCCATTTTCCAGAGGGTTGTGCCTGAACTGTGCCTGTTCTGTGCCTAGGGCACGAGAGCACCCACGCGTTCGCGTGGTGGATGCGTGCGCGTCTGTTGGGTATTTTTCAATCCATGTGTTAGCGTGCATGACGCATATGCGTCGATGAGTTTTGTGGCCATCCACGCGTACGCGTGGAGTACGCGTACGCGTGGCCCTGTTTTCATCCCAAAGTTGATTTTTGAGTTTTAAAAACTAAATCTCATACTTTTAAGCCTCCGATCTCACCCCTTATGTATTAAATCATTATGATATGCCTAGTAATGAGAAAGGAGCTAGGGGATGTGGTAACTTGCGAGTGAAGCAAGGAAAAAAGTTATGATCAATGATGATTAACGATGATTATATGAGATATGAAGGATGACGGTGGAAGTACCGTGTATGCCATGAGCCGAAGGGCTATATTTATTGATAAATGGCTAGTTCTTGATTGAACCATGAGCCGGATGGCTGAGTTATTGCCGGGTTACGGCAAAGCCATTATTGATTATGGCTGAGTATAAATGCATATATGATTAATGAATGGATGTGTTAAATGGATAATATTGAAAAATGTTGAAATGTGATGTGTAACCCCGGGTAGTAGGCAGTGGCGTTGTCCACTTGCTCCGGGTATGAGACGGAAAAGGATGTTTATGATAAATGAGTTAATTATAGAGTTTTGAATGAATGTAACTCTGATACCTGGGTAGTAGTAAGGGTTGGGGTTCGTCCCACTTGCTCCAGGTTAATGTTTGAGATTGGATAACAATGAGGTTTGATAATATGAATTGAGATTGAATTAATATATGTTTGAGATACCTGGGCAGTAGCAAGGGTTGTGGTTTGTTCCGCTTGCTCCGGGTTAATGCTTAAGATACCTGGGCAGTAGCAAGGGTTGTGGTTCATCCCACTTGCTCCAAGTCAGAGATCGTGACGCCTGGGTAGTAGCGGCAGTAGTGGTGAATCCACTCGCTCCAGGTTGAGTTTTTAAACACCCGCCTGGGTAGTAGCCGCAGTAGTGGTTGTTCCACTGGCTCTGGGTTGAGCGGATAGTAGCAAGGGGGTTGTAGCTCAAACCTACTTGCTCCGCAAGGGGTGTTTTTGTCCAATGGTTAGCTATCAGGACATGTCGGGTTGGCTATATAACCGACAGATGATATCATCAGCCATAGGGCAGACATACATCATTTGCATATGTTTGAATTGTTTAGGTTTGCCTATTTGTTTTGGATTTCTATATCATATATGCTATTTTACCTGATTACGATATATGCTATGTTACCTGATTACGTGCTACTTGTTCTACTTGTACCTTATTTGTGTATTACTTGTCTGTATTGCTTGTGTTTGTACAACTGAGAGATCCAAATGTTGGTGTCGGTGTATGTTGAGGGCTGTTCTTGATGAGATGAATTGATGATGCGATTGCATGATGATGATGATTTTTGAATGGGATGATTTGAGCCCCCTGGGTAGACGCAGTGATGTGATTTCACTAGCTCTAGACGATGGTATGATGTATTGATATAGAGTTGCTGAGGCAGAACAACTGGTGATGGTTTTGCTTATGATTCTGAGTCTGATTCGTGGAATAATCAGAAAGTTGGGAGACATGTATAACATGAACTAGATTTAGTATCCCCTTACGACAGATGCCTATTTGTGGATTAGTGAGAATCTAGGCTGGATACTTGGTGAAAAGGAGTTTAGGATGCTTAGTGAGTTTTTATTGCAGTGCATTGTATTTATTTGGCACTTTTATCGTACTGGGAACCCATGGGCCCGGGGTTCTCATTCTGTATATATCTCTTATTTTCCAGATACAGGTTCAGGTGCTCAGAAGTGAGCTGCGGTTCGTCTGAGAGACGGCGAAGATATTTATTTTTTCTTCTTTGTGTTTTGCTTATAATCTCTCCACCTTTGTTTTGAAAAGATTATATTATGTATTGAATTCTTTTGGAACTTGCCTATAGAGGCTCTTATGTTTCCTTTGGGAGAGATTAGGATATACTGTTGTCAACTACTTTTATACTGTACCCTAGCCGGCCTAAACTTCGCGGGTCGCGACTAGTGGCTATTACTTATGTTATATATATCTATCTGTTATCTATCTCTCAATCTCCTTTATGCCTTGTCCGTATACCACTTTCGGCTTCACAGTTTAACTTTTCGTTGTCGAAACGTGAGTGATACGTCTTCGCGATTTTATTTCTACTCTTTTCAGGCTTCTCGATTAATACTCCTTTTGAAATTACCTATATTTATATATAAAAAGTCCACCTGAGAGTCGTACCACCGTAATATCATTGACTTATGACTCGAGCATAAGAATTTGAATATTAGGGTGTTACAATATCACTGTCATTTGATGATTATACCTTTCTTCAAGATTCTTCCACAAATCTGGAGAATCTTTTAGTGTATATAT
The DNA here is from genome assembly GCF_000817695.3 of Arachis duranensis. Classification (NCBI taxonomy): domain Eukaryota; kingdom Viridiplantae; phylum Streptophyta; class Magnoliopsida; order Fabales; family Fabaceae; genus Arachis; species Arachis duranensis. Next base: position 87,673,566 of record NC_029776.3, read on the forward strand.
TTATTTTTCAATCCTTCGTCAAGATGCCGACAAAAGAAGATCATGGTTTTGACTATATCCTTCTAGGATGCTTTATTTTTAGCTTTAATAGTATCTCCAAAATTCATTGAAACTAGATGAATTTCGGCATCTAATATTCATGATAAGTAATTATTTTCAAATTCATTAAGAGCATTAAGTTCAAGATGAGAGAGTTTTGACATAATAAAAATTTATTAATTGAGTCTTTCTAAATTTTGATCAGAGTCTCGTACTGATAACATGTTGTAAAATAAATAAATAAGGAATAGAAAATAAATATAAAACATAAATATAAATAGAGAACTCTATATTAATATTCACTAATATTATTATCTCAATATAATTGAGATGGTTCATGTAACACCCTAATTAATACACACACACACACACATATAAGGAGTAATAATTCTAGAAGCCCGATGAAGGATATAGCTCAAAAACAGGATTTAAAAGCGCAAAACGTACGCACGAAGCTACTAACTAAACGCACAAGAACCAGATATAGTATAATAAAAGATAGGGTTAAGTATTGTTTTCGTCTCTAACGTCTTGGGTCAAAATCAAAATCGTCCTTGATCTTTTTTCGTTATTAAAATCATCCTCAATATTTTTATTATTAAAAGCATCCTCAACGTTCAAAAATGCTTTAAAATAATCCTTTCCTGAATTCTTGGACCAAAATACCCTCATCATCATCATTCTCCTCTTCACCTTCCTCACCCCACCACCTCCACTGCCACCAACATTACCACCACAACCACCACCAGTACCAACACCAACACCAACAACACCAACACCAATGCCAACACCAATACCAACACAAACACCACCACCAATACCAACCAACACCAACACCAAGAATACCAAACAACAGTAACAACACCAAACAACACCAAACCAAGAAGCAGAAACAGAAAGCTAGAAAGTAGAAACAAGAAAGCAGGAAAGCAAGAAAGCAAAAGTAAGATGCAGAAGCAGAAAGCGATGCAGATGAGGCGGCGAGGCGGCGGTAGTGGCTCGCGTCTCCTCTCTCCCTCACGATCCCCAATGGCGACGGCCATGACAACGGCGACGGCGGCTCCAAGTTTCGCCGGCGCCGTCCCTGCCCCCTCCCATGTTTTCTTTTTTTTTTATGATGATGATGAGGGTATTTTGGTCTAAGAATTAGAGAAAGGATTATTTTAAAGCGGTTTTGAACGTTGAGAATGATTTTAATAATGAAAAAAGGGAGGGAATGATTTTGATTTTGACCCAAGACGTTAGGGACGAAAACAATACTTAACCCTAAAAGATAAGTATATAATAGTATAATAATCAAGCCACAACTCGCGGAGTTTAAGCCGACTAGCCATAAATACAGACAAAACAGAATCAGAAATTTAAAACAGCTTATACAAGGTTTTATCTCTCAATACAAGCCTATAGGCAAAAGCAAAATACAAAAGTGAGAGAGATATATATAAAATAAATCAAAAGACTCCAAAGAGTATCATGATCCTTGATGACAAGTCATCATATGCTAGCTTTGTAAGCATTTTTCACTTGTTTCATTAGTTTTTATACACTTTCTTGCATTGTAAGTTAGTAATTTGGAGTGGAATTGCATGGTTTCTTTGAATCAATCAACCACCCTTTAATTAACACAAAATCATGAGGTTTAAGCTAAAATTAATTGGTTTTTAAATGAATTTTAAGCTTTGTGAATTTTGTGATACTTTGATTGGTTGTTTTGATTACTTGTAGGTGAAGAAAAGAAAGAAACAAGAAAAGCGTGGCCTAAGAAAGGAAAAAGCGTGGCCATGACCATTGAACCTTGGCATCATGAATTGTCATGCATTAATGCTTATGCATGCATGCATTTAATTATTAAGTGACCGGATGAATGGAATGAATGCATGCATGAAACATTTAATTAATAATGCCAATTGAATGAAATAAATGAATACTATGTTAAGTAATTGGCATTACTGATTAAATGTAATAATATAATGAAAGCATGCGTAGAACAATTAATTACTAATGCTAATGAACAAAGGCGTTAAATGAATGAATGATTTAAAGTTAAAGCATTAGCATTATTAATTAAAGCCATGCATTTCTAATGCATTAATAAAAGCATGCATTTCATTACTAATACCATTAAAGTCACTCTGGGGAAGGACCAATGTTTGCGCCAACGTTTGTCTCAAATGTGAGGTCAAATGTTGGCTGAATTTTATCTTGGAAGAACGCTCCTGATTGATGCATTGGATGAGCCATATTTGCGCTAACATTTGCCTCAAACGTGAGGTCAAACGTTGGCAAAAAAATGCCTGGGAGGAGCTACGTTTGAGCTTACGTTTGACCTCAAACATGAACCCAAACGTGGATGACAGCAAATGGCCGTTCTGCATGAGGTTAGCACGCGAGGACGTCTGAGTCAACGTTTGCCTCAAACGTTGACTCAAACGTAAATACCCCAAGGTCCAAGTTGCAAACAGATTTCTTCTCAACACCAAGAGCAATCAACAGAGACTATCTTCAACCCAATTCCATCAAGGCCAAAGGCCCAATTCAAGGCTTGGTGATCATTTGAAGAAAGTGTATAAATAGCTTAGGATTTAAGTTTTAGGGGTGCTTTTCTTTTTAGATTTTTTTACTGGATTTTAGTGGAGAGCTCAATTTTATTTTTTTCATTGTTGATTCAGAGTTTTCGGGAGGATTGAGGAAGGAGAATTGAATTCTCTTCTTCTGGGTTTTCCGATTTTCTTTTTCTGCACACTTAGCTTGAGTCTTGGGTGTTGAGAATTGAGAAAATTCTGCTCAATCTCACCTTGAGACCTCTTTGTTTCTTTTTCCGCACAATTCAAGATTTGGTGATTTGAATTCAAGTTTCTTTACCGTTTGATCCTCAAATTGTTTGCAATTGTTCTTTGAATTGGATCAAGGAAGGCAGTGAGATCTAGACTTGGTTTTCTAGTCTCTTGACCCCTGAGATCTGCCATTTCTTTTTCTGTTTATCTGCTGAGGCTTCTTCAAGCCAATTTACTTTTCTGTTTGAGATTTATTTCAATTCCAGTTATCTTCTACTCTTTTGCTTATTGCAATTTACTTGTCTTTGTTTGAATTCTGCAATCCCAACTCCCTAAGCCCTTTTATATTCAAGCAATTTACATTTCTTGCATTCTAAGCTTCTGCAATTTACATTTCTTGCACTCTAAGTTTCTGTCATTTACTTTACTTGCTCTTTAAGATTAAGCACTTTTACTTTTCGTTCTCTTTAATTTACTGTAATTCTCCCTTCTCGCTTTACAATTCATGTAATTTAGGTTCTGTCAATCACAAATCACTCAAATCAACTCTTGTTGGCTTGACTAAATCAACCACTAAACTAAAATTGCTCAATCCTTCAATCCCTGTGGGATCGACCTCACTCCCGTGAGTTATTTTTACTTGATGCGACCCGGTACACTTGCCGGTGAGTTTTGTGTTGGATCGCTTTCCACACATCAATCCTCCGCTTCTGTCACCATCCAAGCAACTCACCGAGGTGAGTTGCGACCTGCATCTGAAAAACAATAACAGAATATGGTATGAGAATCAGAAGTTCTCAGTATGGTAACAGTGCCCAGTAATGTAAGATGTAAGGTTCCGGGACGCCGAAGGCAATCATAGAACTTCGCATTAAACAGATATTCAAGCCTTAACAAAATAATTAACTTAAACCATAAACCATAAATATGGTTATCTAAACTTAGGGAATTTCTAACTAATATCGAATCACACCGCTGTATCCCACAACCGTCACCAACCTACCCTCCACGCGATTCCATCGCCACTGCCTACCTACCTCCTCAGCACCAGACAAACACAGATAATGCAAGCAAGTAAAACACAGGTAGTATTCATATATCTCAAGTAATTCAGGAAGCAAATAGGCATATTATACAATTAGGCAAATTTAAGTAATCAAAGCAAATAAGCACATAAGAAATGCATATGATGAATGTCTATCCTATTGGTTCGTGATATCACTTGTCAGTCCATAAATGCCAACCTGACACATCCTTTCGGATGTAGCTTTTCTGCCACGCCCATGGATATAGTGCCAGGCACACTCTACTGACCCACGGATATAATGCCGGGCACACTCTATTCACCCATGGATATAGTGTCGGACACACTCGCATGCGTAACCCAATGATATAGTGCCTGGCACACTCTTGCAGCATAAAAGGTTATTAATCATAATTTATTCCCAGCCATATAGTGCCCTGCACACTATCATGCTTAACCCAAGGATATAGTGCCTGCCACACTCTCAACATTCAACAAGATCATCATTCCTCTTTAAGTTTTCATCGTACTTAACCCAAGGATATAGTGCCTGTCACACTCTCAACATTCAACAAGTTCATCATTCTTTTCTGAGTCCTTAACTTATCATAACCATCATTAATTTTTAATTCCCAACTCATTAGTTTATCAGTTTCTTGACTTGTTGTCAACAATCACCAAGTTCACTACTCTTCCTTCTCTTTCAACAAACTCATACTCATTACACTAGAAACCTAAACTTCCATTTACTAACTTTTCAAATTACATTCCCTAGGACCTTTCCCATATTTTGATACCCGAAAATAAGCCACAGAGTCTTAAAATGGTGTCACAGAAGCTTACAAGCTTGTTGGGAAGGTGAAATAGTTGAAAACAAAGTTTAAGTTTGAGAAACAAGACGTGTGCGTACGCACAGGGGTGTGCGTGCACATGCCCAAAGAGATTTTTAAAATGTGTGCGTACGCATAGGGGTGTATGTACACACAAATACAAATTTTTACAATTCTGTCTGCTCGCACAAGGTATGCTAGCGCCCCCAACAGACTGACCTTCCCAACGTGTGCGTGCGCACAGGTTGTAATACTCCATTGGATATGTGCACGCACAGGTCGTGCTAACGCCCTCACCAGCAAGCCTTTCCCTGCTTGTGCGTACGCACAAGACTGTGCGTGCGCATAGAATTGAAGTTTCACAGGGTTGTGCATGCGCACATATCAGAAATCACAAAATTCTACAACTTTGCAGAATTTCAGATTTTGACCCTAACTTTGAATGATCATAACTCCCTCTACAAAAATCTAAATTTTACACACTTTATATCCATTTGAAGAGTTTTCAATGAACTTTAATTTAAATCAAATTTCAACAATTTTTGAAAATCGAGGCTCAAGTTATGATCCGTCAAAATTCACCAAAAATCTATTTTTATCAAAAATCACAAATCCTCAACTTTCCACAATCTTCAACCAAAATCAAACCAAAGCCATAACAAACTCCAAATTACATCATAACTCACCCTTTGGGTCATATTCCACCATATATACCAAATTTTTCCTTCACACTTCATTATTCTCAACCTCAAATATCAAATATATAACATTATAATCAATCCTCCTCCAACACATTACAATATCGCCAACCTCAAACATCAACATATCATACTAAAAACCATTTTCAATCTACACTATCATCCATCATCATCATATCACTAACAATCATCATGAGTTAACCCCATTCAACCCCCAATCATTCTCAATATCAATAACATTACTCATCCAAATTCATAATTCATATCATTTATCAACAATCTCAACACTCACCTTCAATTACCAACAACACCAATATTCATCATTACTCATCAACCATATCAACAACCCTCATCAATAATAATAGTCCACAACATTCATCATCAAAACATATAATCATCATTATTTTTATTCGTATTCATTCCACACAACAATACCACTTTATCTATCAATTCTCATCAACAACACCAATAATCAATTTCCTCAACAACATCATAATTACACACCAATACATACAATTTATAAAATCTTCATCCCAATTCACATACCTCATACATAATCCAACCCACCATCAATACTCATCAACACCGAAAATTTTCAAAAATCATCATCAACTACAATAATCCAATACAACTAACAATTAACGTCAATTCACATAATTTTTCATACGCCAATATTATTCAATTCTATCTTAGGGTCAACTAGTCTAAGTGTTCAAAAATATTACATATTATATAAAAAAAATTGAAACCATACCTTGACCGATTCCCAATATGCACAAACCACCACTTTGAGTCCAAACAAGCTTCCAATATTCATCAACTATCAAGCCATACACATAACATACCAAGAATCAACACTATGGCTAACCAAAACATCAAACCACAAGAGTTTAAAGAGACTTACCTTACCCAACGTGATTAGGTGTAAAATCCAACAATTACCCACTACTAGAGATCATCTAAACAAGCAAAACCACAAAATATACTTAAAAACTAAACCCCCAAAAATACAGAAGTTAGGACAGGAAACTGGTAGGTGAGTTTCAAGATCTTACCAGCAAAACCTAAATAGAAAGGAAGAGCTCGTCGAGAGATTCGCGTGACCGCAAACGGCTCGTCAATCAAAACTCCGTAGCTCAAGTTATGGCTCCCAAAAAGTGGTGATGAATAGTGTCACCCCTTTCTTCTCCCTTCTCTCTTAAATTCGCGCCCCTCTCTCTCTTGGAGGTGAAAAATGAGCTAAAAGCTCATTAAACTCACTTATATATGTTGGGCCTTGGGTCTGGTTTGAGCCCGGTCCTACCCTTAACATTTTTTATTCGTTTGGCCTACTTTGGGCCAAACCTTTAAGATTAGTGCCCGATATTCAATTTTAAATTATTTTTATCCTTTCAAAATAATAAATCAACTTTTAAAATCTTATTTTTCAAAATATGCGATACTAGACAGACTAGAGTCGGTACTGCCGGTTTAAGCTTCAATACGTATTTTACAGAAACTTTTCGAAAAAGATACATTTTCCAACTCAGTAAAATTCATTGAAATCAAATTTTACCTTTAAATTTTTAAATTAAAACTTCTAAATTTTAAATCTATTCCGGACACTAAAATTATTATTTTTATTAAAACAGTTTTACCAGAAAACTCCGATTCTGACCGTTCATATATATTCACTCTTTATATGTTGATGAGCATGCATATAGAATTATAGATAGAATAGTATTTTATGTAATGCTGTGTGTGTTTTTCTCTCAGACCAGAGTACTCTATTTATAATTTTATATTTACAAAGGTCATTATTTTTAAACCTCATTAAATTCAATCTCTCTTAATAACTTGAACCTCCCAATATTAAAAAATTGAGCCACCTATATTATGAAAAAAATCATTATTAAATAGACATTCATATCACAACCGTTATATCTTTTTTTAACCATCTTATTTTTTCTCAAACCATTAATTCCCATTCAAATTCAATCATTTTATCAAAAAGATTTTTGAATTTATCGTTTTCTGTTTCACTTTTCCTTAATATGCAATATCTATTACTTAGTCCTGCATCTAAATTGGGGTCGCCCTCACTCTCTTTGGGCAAGCTTCTACTCTTTGCTTTGGCCCAGGTCCACTTTCACCTATTTCAGTTTCCTCCGGTCCAACTTCAACAAAAAAAAGATACCATTACTCTATTCATATATATATTTTTTAAAGTTAGGAGTGAAATTCAAACCTGTAACCTTTTAAATAACATTTTAAATAAGTATAAGTACGAAAAGATTATACCATTTGAATCATATTTCATTGGCTCTATTCAAGTTCCTTATTTTGAAATAATGTACACTATTTATTTATCTGTTCCATTATTACTATTTTAGCTGGGTGGAGCATGTAATAAGTTAAGATGTCCGTAATTAAGCATATTCATCCAAAAACCAAGGTTGGTAGACAAGTATTATATTATTGACTTTGGTAAAAGAAACATTTTAGACTTTCCTATCAAAACGACCCATAGTTTTTTGTGGAATTAATAGATGACTTTTTGTGTAAATTTTATTTTTGAGTAAATATCGTTCCTAATTATGAAAGATTTGAATGTATATATTTATAATATAAAAAAATATAAACTAATTTAATACTTTGAGTTAGCTCAAAATTACAATGAGTCGCTGGATAGTTTTATGAAACTAATTCAATTTCTAATAAGTATATCAAATTAGTTTACCTTTTCGATAGTTAAAAGTTTATGTACTCAAATCAATTATGATAAAAAAAATTGTAATTGACTCTTTATTTTTAGATTGTATTACAATTCGAAATATTTAGATACAAATTATTTTTAGAAACATCAAAGTATTAACAATAACCCTAAAATGTATAAAAGATGTCGTTATTATCACGAGAAAGAAGAAGAATAATATAGTATTAAAATTGAAACGAATACAAATATCATTGACTAATGATAAGTATTCAACGTTTTCAAAACAAAAAAATACAGTATAATATATATGCAGAGATTAATAAGATAAAAAATATTAAATGAACAAGTTATTTTTGTAATTAAATCTAACTAATTTTATTTTGCTTTTATGTTTTTACTCCTTTTTTTTCTCTTCAACTAAAATTTTTTATTATCCATGTTTAAACTATTAAACCAATTTAATTATAAAATGGTTTAGTTATATAGAATCACGTAAAATAAATATACATAAAATAGACATTAATTTGCTTGTGCGCTTCCTATATAGATCATATCCTCCGTTCAAATTTACACAATCGAAGCAAATTTAAAAAGAATACTGTTAAAATTACACTCTCTAATCTATCTCTAGATCAGAGAGAAAAGTGAAATAGCTAGAAAAAAGACCCAACCCTTAAAACTAAATCACAAAATATACATAAAATAAGTTTTTAATATACACATACATGATATTTTTTTGTATTTAACTGCTCAAACCAAAGTTCTCCACTATAAGTGCTTGAAATTAGAAAATTAACCTTTTTTGTTCAATCAACAAACAGCTAACAAAAGATTTAAAACTGTTTTAGCAAAATAAACAAAAACAAAGTTAGCTGAATGTTAATAGAAAAAAAACAGGCCGTGTCTAATTTTCTTTTTTTTTTAAAATAATAACAAGTAGGAACAAAATGGCTATCACTGCAGCATATTTATGTATAAGAAACATATGTAAATTATAAGATGAAAATTGCATAGAAGAAACAATAATGTAGTATAACGATTGATGAAGCTATGAGAGGGAGAGATTATGTTGTTCATGACAAAGCTCCTTCCTGAGCTTATGTGAGAAGAGCTTGCATGCATCCATGCTAAGATCAATGGCAGCAGAGAGTGCAATGAACAAAGCGGCATCAGCCATGCAAGTCACGTGCTGTGCACCAATTTGCACAACGGGCTTGCTAACTTTACCTTCACCTTCCACACTTGACCCCATCACAAACCCTTTTCCATAATGTGGAACATACAACACCCCCTTATCCTTCATCACTCTGTAGTCAATGCAAAATTCGCCTCCTTTTTTTGTGCTCATTGTAGACTCAGCAATGGGGATCCCGTTGCTTTCTGTCACCAGCTCAAATTTGTAGCCTAGGCCGTCTACAGGGCCTCGTTCTCGCCATGCCTCGAGGCGGCCCCATGGCTTCCAGCTGCTTATTGGGGTCGCCCCGTTATGGCTGGGGCGGAGAATGAGCCATGCACCTGGGTTTGATCTCGACACTCTATCCGAACCGGGGGATGGGACGAATGGGGTGATCATGGAGGCCGCCGCCACCGGAGAGCCGGAGAGGTCGTGGATCATTATAATCCAACCCTTTCTCTCCCTCCCTTGGCGCTCCCTCACACTTGAGAAGGTTCTCTCCCATCTGCTTCGTTGCTTCGTGAAATCTGAGGGAGTTGACCTGAAATTATGCTAAAGGATCAGTATAATTTATTATTTTGATTAATAACTAACTAGTAATATTTAAAAATGTTATTTAAAAGAATGATACTCGATGGCTAAACTAAAAATATTATTCAATATAAATTAAAATTATTGGTTCTTAGATTTTTCAATATCACTACCCTTGTTGGCAAGAAGCTTATACTCAATAATCATATTCATATGTTAGTTAACTAAATCAAATAATGTAAGGAGTAATAACAAAACATTATAACGAAAATGTCAAACGTGCTAGGAGAATAAAATTATAGTCCTATGAGATATTGAGAGTGCGCCCCCACCAGATACTAGCACATGGTAGGGAATCCAGTGCAGTTATCTAAAACAGTTTGGAAAATCTCAGCTTGTCTGTTTGACCAACCCTGAGTCTATATGAATTCAATGCTGCTATTTAATGAAAGATCATGAGATAATAACTTATTTCAACCAGAAGGTTGATCAAGCATGGTTCTTTTGATTATTTCTTTAATACATCTACATTATTATAATTGAACAATCCTTATCTCAGATAAGAGAGAGTGTTATTATTTGTGATTAATAATATGGCAAAAGACAAATTAATTGAAAGAGAGAGTGTGTGTGTGTAAGGGGAGTTTTCCAGAGTTGGACTATAAAATTGCCAGCCCATAGACATAGACAGTATGAAAATGAAAGATTGGTGGTGCCACTTTCCAATTTTTAATTTCCAAGGTTTCTTTCACCATAAAAAAGAGAAAGGAACAAATTGCAGAAAAGGTGTATATCATGTTTTTTCACCAAAATGAAAACAAGTACAAAAAAGGATATGTTATAATAACAAACAATTAAGCAAAATTAGAGACAGAAACATAATGGAAATGAAAATGAAATTGAGCTGGATAAGGTGGTGAGTGAGGCCCCAAGTTAAGTTAGTAGGCATGTGAATGATAAATTTATTAGGTACCAGCTCTGAGAGACACTGACAAGCCAGCCCACATGTCTAATCAAATATTAAACCTCATCTTAAGTCTTAATCATAACTTTAATGTTTTCATAACTATAATTAATGAACCTAACTATTCCTACCCATTAGTCCTGCACTCTTGCTTGTAAAGTTAGCAAAACCTTAATAGCACACTAATAATTTTTGTTGGCTTTTTTGTATAGACAAATTATATTTGGTTGACTTACTTTTTAGTTTTTACATATTTATTTTAAAATTTTTCAGTTTATTATGATAACTACTGTTGTATGAAATTCAAGCTTGTTTGACTCTTACATCCTGATTATTATATATATACAAGATTATTTTTGGGGGGATTAAAAGTTACTTTAGCAATGATAAAATATTGATAAATTAAAACTAGTTAGAAATCGTATATTGTAAAGGAAAAGAGAATTACCGAGAGATTGGGAGCAATTAATGGGTAAAAAGAAAAGAGAAAAGAAGAAGAATGGAAAAGGAAGAACGTTGACTTCTAGTCAGCGAGATAACTGGAATTAATCTATAGTTCTATACTGTATATATTAATAGAAAGTAGAAACAAATTGATTGGCACTATAATACTCGTTTTATTTTACTAGAATAATTTTATTAATTTCAGTGCTTCATGTCTTTTCAACGTTGAATTCTTTTTTACTTATTTGCTTATAAACTAAAAACCAACGAATATTAAACAACTTTATTAGAATTTTAAAGACAACATAGTAACTCGAAGTTTGACCAGGATCATTCTCTTAATCTGTATTAGAATCCATTTCTTTTGAATGGACATTACAATTTTATTTTATTTTATTAAAAAAAACAATTCAATGTTTGAAAGAGATCATATAATCTTCCGTCTTACTGTTGATTTATTTTTTTATTCCCAGAAAATGCTAGGTAGACAATGACTATATTGACATGAACAACCACCAATCAAATAAAAATATATTATACCCTAATTTAATACTACTAATTTAAATTTATTCTTTTAACCCTATTAATTCATATTGTTTACACATTATTTGAAAATATTGTTGATTATTTATACTTTTTCTTATCATAATCAAACAGAAATTTAAAAATAAATAAACATTAATTGCCAAAAGAAGATTGATAATAACATTTGTTTTCTCAATTTAATTCATCATCTTACATTTATTTATGAAGAAATAAAATAACACTTTACTATGGTGAAAGCAATTTTTTTATTTTTCACCTACATTGAATAAAAAGTAAAGACATGATTTTTCTTTTCAGTTGCTGCTAAATACTTTTTTTCCGTAAAAAGTAGCCCAAAAAATCTTAAAACAATTTTAGAAGAAAAAAACCATTTTAGGAAAATTTTAAGGTTCCCTAAAGAAAAAAAGAAAAAAAAAGTTTAACTGAACTGTTAAGAAATATGTTAATTCAAGTGGTTCATGGACTCACTTTTTATACAGTTGTAGTAGTGATTAATGAAGCAACATGCACTGTACAATTCACGTAACCAAAAAATAAAAATAAAAAACAAGTATAGAAAGAACTGAGCGAGTTGAAGTGAGTTGACTCACCGAGTTCTGGAGTTGCGATCCGCGCTGAACTTGCAGCTAAACACTGGCTGCCTGATGTTATTCTCTTGAACCAAGAAAACCACTGGGCTGCACTCCGGTTCGCCACCGAACTGAAAAACGAACCGTGGATCCGGTTCGGAGCGAACCACCATGTGAACCCGAGGCGAGCATTCCTCCTCCAAACCCGCTTCACCTCCTTCAGTACTACTCTCTTTCTTCTCCTTCTTTCTCTTCTTATTCTTCTTTCCGAGGCTCAACCACCCGCTGTGGTAAGTGGCGGAGCGCGACGGCGAAGAGAGCGGAACGGTGATGCGGAGGCGGCCGAGGAGCCTGGCGCCGGCAGAGAAGCCGCAGCAGCAGGTGGCGGCGATGCTGCCGGCGTAGACGGAGAGGCGGAGGGTGAGAGGCCTGGCGGAGAATCGGCGGATAGCGGCGGAGTCGAGGTGGAAGGCGGCGGAGGAGTTGGAAAGAGAGGAGTCGTCGGAGGTGAGGAGAGGGAGGAGGGCGGTGTGTGAAGGGAAGTTGTTGATGTGGATCTTGCAGAAGCATGGCGTGGTTGAAGGGTGAACGCCACCGGAAAGCGGCGAGCGTCTGGTGAAGGAGGGAAGCTTGAGTGCGAGAGAGTCCACGGTGAGTCTCACGTACGGACAGGGATCCATTTGGAATACCAGAATATAACTAACTGAATTGCTTTTAATTAGAGTGAAAGTGTGGAAGAGTTCTGTTTGGGGGAGGTTTTGTTTTGTTTTGTTTTGATTTCAGAGTTTGCATGTCATCCCACTCTTTAATATATATCATCCATTTCTGTTGTCCACATGAAAATTTTCAGGCATTCATTTCTTCTACTTTCACTCTTTATCCATACCTGTTATCATAATTCTACCTACAACATTCTTATAGTTAAAGATAGGGGAATTTTAGGGGAGCAATAATTTTGTTGAATAATATGAACAACCATCAATTAAATAAAAATATATTATACTTCTAATTTAATTTTTTAAATTTTAATATTAAAATAACCATCTGTATATTAGTAAAATGAATATTCAATATATTTATTATTTACATTGTTTAATATTTTTATTGTTCATTTCTACTTTTTCTTAAAGATATTTCTTATTTATATATGTATCTACTTTTTACTTATATATTTTTATTTTTATTATAAGTAATTAATAAAAAAATATTTAAGAAAAAATATATATTTTTCTACATAATTAGTATTTCGTATATAAATTAATAATGTTTTGTGGTAAATTTTAAGTGTCTATCACTTTTCTATTCTTATTTTGATTTTTCACCTTTTTCAGTTTTTTATTGGTACCAAATAACATATATAAAAAATGTACAAAACTAATAATAATATATAAATTCTATTAAAATAATATAGAATATTTAAAGAAAATTATACCAAAATGCAAAATTCTATGAAAAATAACATAGAAATTATATATGAAATCCATATTATGGCATAACATGGTAGCATAAGGAGAAAAGAAAAAGAAAGAAAATAAATAAATAAGGGCATAAGGAAAAAAAAAAAGAAGCAACCCTAAGACAGAGGATAACAAAGAAGAGAGAAAGAAAACATGTATTTTGAATACTCAGTTGAAAATTATTTATATACCTAGATATTAGTCATATATTATATCTAAGACCAATTAATTAGCGTGATTAATATGAATTTATGTGTTGAAAATGGAATCACTTTCAAGGGGCATCTGATATAAGTTATTATTATTATTATTATTATTATTATTAAAGTGACTATTTTTAAATGTATAAATTACAATATTATTTACGTGCAAATGTAATTGTTGTTTAATTTTTTTGTAATTTTCTACAATAATGCATTCGAACTTCCTTCCACCTTAGTGGGGAAGAAATTAAAGATGGTCAAAACTTGTAGGGTGGATTGCCCGTTCAACATTGCATTCAGAATTTAAAGTTTTAGATAGGTCTTGGTCCTCTGGCCAATGGCTCTTTTAATTTATACGTAACACTCTATCTAATTGTTCCCTGTTAAATATTTATTTGAAATTAAAACTATAATTAAAATGGTTGAATTTATGAAAATAGAAAAAATAATTTATAAAATTACATTTGATATCAATAATTATTCTCTCGTCCATTACTTAGGGATACGACTTGAAAAAAAATTAATATTATTATTAATGATTTAAACAATTTTTTGGACTTCATAAAATAGTCTTTTTTTTTATTTTAGTCCAATATAATTTAAATGTCTTAACTTTAGTATTTAGCACTAGTTAGCTCCGTTAATTTGTTCTATTAAGTATTGATACAATAAGTTAAATGTTGACACATCCTATTCTTGTCATACTATTAAAAAAATCACTTTTAGCATTGAACAGAGCAATTTAACGACATAGACCAAAATAGAAATCTTATAAATTTGACTGGATTAAAACTAAAAGAAAAAAATTTATAGGACGAAAAACTGATATTAATTTGTTAAGTAAAATAATTTTTTAATAATGGAGAATTAATTATTTATAAAAGTAATAAGAGTAATGATCTAAATTAGTCCATGAAATTTTTAAAATGGGATACTTTAATTTTTTAGGATTTAAAATATATAAAATGTTTATTTCTGTTACATAATATGGTATTTTTCTGTTAATCACTAATAGTAATTCCTGACATAAAACGTTAATTAACACGTAGTCATTAATTAAGGCAGTATTTGTTTACGAAAAATAAAACACTAAAAATAAAATATAAAGAATAAAAATACAAAATTTTGGTTCTTGTATTCTTTTTTATGATAAATTAGAATAAATTATGAAAATCCAATTTACTCTATTTTTTTGCATTCAAAAAATTTGAGACAAAAAATATAATAATAAAAAATATAATTATGAAAAATGAACAAAAATATTAAAATAAAAAATAAAAAATAAGTTATGTCCCTTATTAGTGTCTATGTATCCTTCTTGTCAGGATAGACACAAAATACATTGATTCAGTATTTCTGTCAATATCTCTTCTGTCAAACATAATTTTGTGTCAAAAATTTAAAAATTATAAAATAATTTTTCCAAATTATTTATATATAATTATTTTTAAATTAATAAATTTTAATTTCTAAAATTTTTGTTCTATTTGGTCCAAGTCAATTATTTATATATACAAAAAATTTATGTATTTTTAAAATAAATTATAAATATTTTTGAAAAGATACTATTTTTCAAAAAAAATTAAATAATTTAAAATAAATGAACTCATATTTATTTTTGATAGGACAAATTATTAATTTAATTTATAGATATCATATTCTATAATCATTCTTTAATAACGAAGAAAAAAATAAATTAGATAATGTTATTTGAAGAGATAAGAGAACTCTTATTTAACATAAATTTTTTTTATATAAATAATTAGAAATATTTGTCTAAATGCTTATGAAGGCATTATTTTAGAACTTGTGTCTAATGCAAATCAAGTTATTTCCAAAGCCAAATTTGTAAATTTTGGTCAATACCACAAGGTCAATAATGTGGATCATTTACAAAATCTCAATAATGTGAAACTCCTAATACTTTACAATACTTGAAAAAAAATATCTTGATAAATTCAAGTGTTTTCTTCATGTTTCTTAAAAAGTTTTAAAAATTTACTAGTGGTAATGTTGTAAAAATAGACTTCTATTTAAAATTATTTGTGCTACTAAAATTAGTAGTTATGTCAAAAAAAAAATAAATTTTTTAACTTAGGAATATTTTTTTAAGTTTATTTTATAAAATACTAAAAATATTCGAATGGACTATTTTGAAAATTTTAAAACTTTTTTAGAAATTGCATTGTACTGAGATTTTTTAAATTTTTTCGAGAACTATTTTGTATTTTACTATGAGGATTAAGTTGTCTAGCTCGAATATGTGGATATTTAACAGTTACGAGTGTGAATTAATGTTTTACATCAATAATCATCTTTAGTGACTAATGGAGAGGAATTATATTGTCTAACAAATGTAAATATTAGGGATTGTTCTATATATTTTAAAATATAAAAAGAGATAATATTCAATTTGATCTCTGAACTTGCACGCAAGCCTTAATTTAGTCTCTAAAATTTTAATTGCCTCTATTTAGTCTCCGACTTTGCGAATGTAACTCATGTTAGTCACTCGAATAATTTTCGACACACAAACATTAATGGAACGCTAACGTGGATAACCGAATACCACGTTGGACTCTATAAAACGTCGTCGATTTTGTTTTAGTATTCTAAAAGCTGAAAAAATGTCATAAGTGGTGTTTATTGAAATTTTTCTTCCCAAAACAAGTAATCCAACTTCGATACATGTCTCTTCCTTTTATAGCAGTCCTATTTATTCGGTACAGAGCATGTCGTAGTCAATTTTTCAATTTCTATTGAATTTATTTTTTCAAGAAAAACTTCTTTCAATTATGGAAGTACGAGAATCTTATTTCAAATTCTGGTGTATACGTATCATATGCGGAATACGGATATGATACCCGATAGATATTATCTCTGTAACAATTTCTAGTTATATTCTAGGGTTTACATATACTGACAATTACTGTTATAATTAAAATGGAGAAGGTTTATTGAATAAAAAAAGCAATATTGATAAATTTTGTATCAAATTGCATTTTTTTTATCTCATAACGACAAAACCATCTTCTCATTTCGATTTCAAGAATTGTTCAGGAATTGTATAGTTAACGGTTCCGTTTTGTCCTTCCATTATTGCGTTTGTCGATCAAAGTGCATATCTCTTTTTCAATAAAAAAAAGGGTATTCTCATATATATATCGTTTTGGCGGCAGGGCCGAGCGGTAAGGCGGGGGACTGCAAATCCTTTTTCCCCAGTTCAAATCCAGGTGTCGCCTGATCGACAAGAGAATTGAATTTTGACCTTTTAATTAAAAAATGAGAGGAAAAACAAATTTATCTGTAATGTTTTCCGACTCTACTAGAAATCTTTAAATTCGTTTTTCCTCTCATTTTTTTAATTAAAAGGTCAAAATTCAATTCTCTTGTCGATCAGGCGACACCCGGATTTGAATTGGGGAAAAAGGATTTGCAGTCCCCCTCCTTACCGCTCGGCCATGCCGCCAAAACGATATATATATATGAGAATACCCTTTTTTTAGATGCTACGACCGTATTATCAAGAGGATTGGCTGCTAAAGATATCTATCCACCTGTAGATCCTTTAGATTCAACGTCAACTATGCTCCAACCTCGGATTGTTGGTGAAGAACATTATGAAACTGCGCAAAGAGTTAAACAAACTTTACAGCGTTACAAAGAACCTCAGGACATTATAGCTATCCTTGGGTTGGACGAATTATCCGAAGAGGATCGCTTAACTGTAACAAGAGCACGGAAAATTGAGCGTTTCTTATCACAGCCTTTTTTTGTAGCAGAAGTATTTACCGGTTCGCCAGAAAAATATGTAGGTCTAGCAGAAACAATTAGAGGGTTTAAATTGATTCTTTCTGGAGAATTAGACGGTCTTTTCGAGTAAGTCTTTTATTTGGTGGGTAATATCGATGAAGCAACTGCGAAGGCTACGAACTTAGAAATGGAGGGAAAATTGAAGAAATGACTTTAAATCTTTGTGTACTGACATCAATCGAATTGTTTGAAATTCAGAAGTGAAGGAAATTATTTTGTCCACTAATAGTGGACAAATTAGAGTATTACCAAATCATGCACCTATTGCTACAGCTGTAGATATAGGTATCTTGAGAATACACTTTAATGACCAATGGGTAACAATAGCTCTGATGAGTGGTTTTGCTAGAATAGGCAATAATAAGATCACTATTTTAGTAAATGATGCCGAAAAGAGTAGTGACATTGATCCAAAAGAAGTTAAACAAACTCTTGAAATAGCAGAAGCTAACTTGATAGAGCTAACTATTGCTAATAACTGGCCGATTCAAACACACCATCAATAATGAAAAACAAGGTAATAATACATAGTATAAGTATTTTTAGAGCCTATTCCACTTGCATGTCTAAGTTCTAAGACAAATTTTGTTTATATATCCAAATTAGCTATAGTGAGTGGTGAAATTAAAGTACAAGATGTGGTTTAATTTAGTCAAAAAAAAAAAAAAGATAGATGCGGTTTGAATAACCACGATTATATACTAGCAAGAGAAAATAAAATTGAACAATATATATTTTAGACTCTAGAGATTTGTAAATAATAGGAAAATCAAATATACACATTTATACTAACTAGAGCTTTGACTTTATAATCAAATTTAAAAAAAATTAATGAAATATTTTTAGAGTATTATTTTTTTATATTTTTAAAAAGTGAATTAATTTAAAATTAAAATTTATAGTTAAATTAATAGATAAAATGAAAATAATTTTATATTAAAGAGATAATATCATCTTAATAGAAAATTAATAAAATTTTATTACTTGTATCACTATCTTAATGAAATAATTAAAAATAATATAAAATTTTAATTAATTTTTGACTAAATATTAAAATGATAAATTTTATTTTTAGTTTTAAATCATTATATATAATATAAAATCTAATAAAATTTAAAATAAAATTAGACTTAAAACTAGCATGAAAGATATTCTAATTAGCTTTTAAATTACAATATTACATTGATGAATGCTGACTTTTTCTTTTCTTTTTTTTTTAGTATCAGATGAATGTTTTATTTAGCACTAAAAATAACATTTTAAAAAATTTATTAGAAGAATAAAATATTTTTCAATAATGCAAGTGAGTAAATGGCATAAGCTAATTTATTCAATTAAGTTTCTATGAATAGAAGGTAGGAAAAATAATTTACTAAATTAATAACATAGGTTATGACATATTGATTGGAGTTAATCATGTTATCTCAAGATATCTTACTACATTTATTTATTTAATTATTTAAAAGAGAGTGAGAGCTATATATGATAAGGGAGATATGGGTCCCACAAAAGGGTTGGGGTCCTCAACAGCTGGATTAGGCTGTCATCACGTTTCCAAAGGAATAGAAGGACGAGCTTGAATTAGATAGGTAAACTACTTTTAAAGTTTTTAACTTTTAAGCATTTTTAGGTTAAGATAAATGAAATAATAGTTTCAAAGTTTTATGATTAAAGAATTATCATATTAATATAGTTTTTTTTAAATAAACTAGTATACTATTATTTCTATCTTAAATGGCTTAGTCTTTTCTCTTTACTTAAAAGTTTTGGTTTTGAATCTCATTTTTTATTTAAAAAAATATTATTTCTATTTCAAATAAAATTAATCTTAAAAAAACCATCTTTTATTTATTTGATTCAGAAATTATTTTGCTATAATATACTTGAGTTGACTCTTGAGTCATGACTGCGACGCCGCTAGTCTGCTACTACTTGACGCGGCTTTTCGTTTTTCTTCTTTTTATTATTTAATTAAATAAAAATTCATATATAATTTTTTTATAAAATTAATAATTTTTAATATTAATTTCACATAAAAATAATTTTAAGTGAATTTTCATTATTTATTCGTTTGGTTGTTAATTTATTTTGTTGTTATTGTTGCTGTTGATGTTGTAATGTTTGGTAAAGGCATGAGTTGTTGATTGTTAATCATGCTCAATTCAATTTGCATTTTGTCGTGTCAACTTTTTCATTGCAATTCTTTTTTCTACAAATTAAAAAAAAAGTTGACATGTATATTAAAATTACAAGTTAAAATTATTAATTATAAAAAAAATTTAAAAAAAGATGAAAAATAAATTTTTAATGCATTTGTTATGTATTTATTAAAATAAAAATTTAAAAATTTTTATTAGCAACAATCTTAACATGATAACTAAATCCTTAAAAAAGGTTATTATTCTTGTAATTCTTTTAATATATCGTTTCAATATTTTCTTTTTCACTTTTAATGGACATTCTTATTAAGGATAGCAAAACTCTCCGAGACGCGGAGATTTTTGCGGAGACTGTTTCGAATGGGGATCCGACTATGGGGAATTTTTTCCGTGGAGATGGGGATAGGGGACAAAATTCTCCCGAGGCAGGTGTGGGGACTCGAGCAGGGATCCCCGCCCCATCCCTGCTAATCCTCGACGATAATAAATTTACTGAATTATCCTTAATAGTTTATTTCTCATATATGTTTTTTAGTCATTTCACGCACGCACGCACACACATACACACACACATATATATATAAACCCAAAACTCCTAATCCTCGTTTGCATAACTCTTCTTCAATTCAGAAATTCTTAACGTTGTCCATACTCCATCCAACCTCTTTGCAGCCACTCTCTCGCCGCTCTCCCTTCTCACCGCATCGTCACACCTCACCATACCATGATCCTCACAGCGTCGTGCTCTCTATTTGCGGCATTCATTTCCGTAACTTTGTCGTCGTGTCCATTCTCCTCTCTGTTGCCGCGTCTCTCACCTTTTCCACTTCTCTATCCTCTGTCTCGTTGTTGCATTCCCCCACTGCGTCATTTCGAAAGAAGTCACCATCTTGTCATTTAGATTTTTTGTATAAAATCTTGTTATTTTTTTATAGAATGGCTACTTACATCTCTATTCATATGGAAATTAATAATTAGTTAGAACTATCAGATAGATGGGGAATGGGGTCCCCACGAAAAATAGGGCCCTGTGGAGAATAGGGATGAGGAGCAATATTCCCCCACAGCAAAAAATAAAAGCGGAGATGAGAAGTAAATCTGGGAGCGAGAATGGAGAGCAGGGAGGCATTCCCCGCCCCGCCCTACCCCATTGACATCCCTAATTCTTACCTTATTGGATTATTTGAAGGTACCAATTTATTCTTTTCTATTATTAGCTAAATATAAGAATATAAAATTCATATTATATGAGCCTATATTATATATGGCTATATTCGTATCAACGATGGAAAAATGAATTAATAAAATGAGTATAAACTATATATATATATATATATATATGTCTCAATGTTCACATGCAGAGTTCATGATGAATTAATTCTTCTGTATCTATCTTCTTGATTTCATTTCATTTTTTTTTCTTTGTGAATTTATAATTTAATTCCTATAGTATAAACTTGTATGTCCCTCCAATTTGGAAGTTAGTTATCTAATAAATCCAGCTTGATCTCAAGGAATGGAAAACCATATCATGGTTGCGGCGTTGATGAGATCTCATTTTATTTTATGTCTGTCTAGAATAAGAGAAAAAAAAAAAAAACAGATAGGAATATTTGATGAGGACCTGAATATAATTCTTACTTAAATATTTTAATTAATTTATACCTAAAAATTAAAATATAGCTCCATGTGCCATTTGACAGATTTGTTCACTAAAGACAAAGTTTTTTTTTTCAACCTAAACCTGCTACAAAAAGACAACGGAATTTTAAAATTGTGTCAATTGTGGTTTAACTAAACGTGGAATCGAATTCAACTTTTATTTGAGAGGAAATAGTTTAATTTAGGAAAAAAGCGAAGAGTATTTTAAATAATGTATTGTCTTGTCTTGTCTTAAAAATAGCATATTGATTAAAAGATAAAAAAAATTTGTGTGTAGATAATCACAATTTTTAAAACTAAATTAATTGAGTAAATTATTATTTGTATCCACGAAAGTTAAAAACGTTGACATTTTTACCTATAAAAAAAGAAATTACCATTTACACCCATAAAACATGAGTTTCATATAACAAAATTATCCAAACACTAAAAAATCACATAAAAATCTCAAATTACCATTATCATCATCTACATCATCTTTTTCCTCTACCACCACTACCACTAACCCCATCTTCTCTCTCTCTCCTTCCATTTTTTGAGCTCGTCGCCGCTACCAGAGTCTGTCAACTCTGCCAACTCCTTCCTCTCTCTCTTTCTCTCTCTTCTCTTCTGTGTTTTGCTTCTCTCTCTTTTCTACTTCTTTGAAAGTTGCGTGATGTAAGTTCTAGACAGGAGTTGGAGCTCTGTGTCAACGAGAGATGGAGGGCTAGCTGGAACGGGTTGGGGCAGCGATAGCGATCAGGCAGCGGCGACGGCTCTAGGATTGCGAAAGGCGGCAAAAACAGAAGGCGACGATGGTCCTAGGCTCACGGAGGTGAGGCGAGGGGAAGAAGAAGAAAGAGAGAGAAAAATGGTGGAGGAGGAAAGAAAAGGAAAAAGGACGCAGCGACAGCGAGTGGAGGTTGGGTGGGACTTGACGGCGCCAACGACTGTTGAGTACTGCGGCTGTGGTTACGCAGAGGAGCAGAGAAGGGAACAGGGGTGAGAAGGGGCGAGAGAGAGGAAGAACAGAGGAAATCGAGTGAGGGGGCGACAGCTTGGTGGTCATTGGTGGTGGTACGGTGGTCTGAGACAATTTGTTTTTTCTATTGTTGTTGTTGTTGTTGTTGTTGTTGTTGTTGTTGTTGTTGTTGGTTTATGTGAAGAAGATGATAATGGAGGCATAGTGGTGGTGGTGGTGATGGTAGTGATGAAGGAAATGAGGTGGTGGTGCTTTTGAACTCAAAGTTTGACTCAGGCAAGGACGAGATAGGGAAGGAAAGAAGGAGGGGTGGATGATGCGGATGATGATAAGGATAATTTGGGGTTTTTATGTGATTTTTAGTGTTTGAATAATTTTATTATATGAAACTCATATTTTATGGGTACAAATGGTAATTTTCTTTTTTTTTATAGGTAGATGTGTCAACGTTTTCAACTTTTGTGAGTAGAAATAGTAGTTTACCCTAAATTAATTTTATTGCTAATAGTAGAATTCACGTACTAAGAATAATGTACAAAATAGATAAAAATAAAAAATATAGATAAAAGAGAGAAAAAGAATGTTATATACTGTTGAGACTTGCTTTTATTTATTAAAGAGTAAAGTATATTTTTTGTCTTTGAAATTTGATAAAAAATTTAAAAATACTCCTAAGTTTTATTTTATTTCAATTTTATACCAAAATTTTTTTATTTTCATCAAATATATTCTCGACGGCTAAATTTTCAAAAAATTTAAGACCAATATAATAAAAATAATGCATAAAAATCATGCTTGATTTGCTTGTGTTGAAGGTTGTTTTTATGAAATTATTATTGAATTGGTCTTAAATTTTTTGAAAAATTAGCCATTAAGAATATATTTTATGCGAATCGAAAATTTTTAAAACAAAATTAAAATAAAATAAAATTTAAGAATATTTTAAAAATTTTTATCAAATTTTAGAAAAAAAAATATATTTTATTCTTTTTTAAAATAATAGAAAAAACCGTAATAATATAGAGTAGTTGTGGCACATACACCATGCTTTACATTTACTCGTATTAGATTAACAACTATTTAACTTTTATATAAAAAATCAACAGCTACACAATCAGTCATTTATATTTAATATATAATAAAATATAAAATATATATTAAAATTTTAGATATGTTGTTTGGATGAATTATTTTTAAATTTTAGTGTATTTTAACTGAAAGGGGATTTAGATGTTGTATTTAAATTTCTTTAATTTTTATTCTTTTTGTTTGGTTAAGATAATCAAATTAATTGTATTTTTAAAATGATATGTATGTTTCGAACAGATAGTTTATATAAAAATATATAATAATTAATTTAATAATTAAATTTTAGTGTTCACATATTTTATATTCATAAAATATGTAATTAGTTTTACTACATAAATATATTTAAAAATGAGATAAAGAAATAAGGAAATTGATTTTTTTTTATTAGGGAATTAAGGGTGTGTTTAGTTTGTATTCATACTCTGATTTAAACATAAGGTCAGACCCAATAAGAATAAAAGGATTAACCTTGAAAAGTGGTCTCTCACCTCCTACCCAACTTTTTTGAAGAGATTGGATATCAACTAAGGAGCCTAGCTCCACTTATCCAACGTGACAAAGTCATTCCTTATAGAAAGCAGTGATTAGATTCCTAGCTCCATCTAAAAGATAGATTCCAAGAAACTCCTAAGATATAAAATAAGATAAAATTGAACTACCGCAACTAAGGAAGTCATCAAACTCTGCTATAAATTCAATAGCATCCCCAAGTATAACTCACGTTCTAATCTATTAAAAACTTGCTCAAAATCCTTGCTAACTTAAGATTCGGAGTCTCTTGCAGGTATCACCCCCACCTCCTCACGAGGAACTCGGGCAGGCGGCACCTCGACATAACAAGTCGGACGCATAGGGACCTGAACCTCAAACTCGGGCCCAAATCAACGTTTCAAGTAACCCTCAGAGAGAAGCAGCCAAAAGGTTCCCACCATGTCAGAAACACGCCAACTTTCACGTCGCTCCGCCCGAATAACTAATCAGTGTGATCTCACCATGGCTGTTCGCGAAATGGGCTTCGATCTACTCGGGCGATTGCCACAAGCTCTAGAACAAGTCAAATACTTCATAGTAGGAATTGACTACTTCATTAAGTAGATCGAGGCAGAGCCTTTAGCAACCATCGCTGCCTAAAGAAGTCAAAAATTCCTATACAAGAATATTGTCACAAGGTTAGGAGTCCCTCACTCCATTACCATGGACAACGGTACCCAATTCACTGACTCTAACTTCCGAAATTTGGTGGCCGACTTAAAAATCAAACACCAGTTCACTTCAGTAGAATACTCCTAGCCCAATGGACAGGCTGAAGCAACCAACAAAGTCATACTCGTCGGGTTGAAGCACCGACTACATGACGCAAAGGGGGCCTGGGCTGACGAACTCCCTCAAGTCCTGTGGGTATATTGGACTGCCCCACACTCCACGACAGAGGAATCACCCTTCCGACTTGCTTATGGAATGGAAGCCATGATTCCAATAGAAGAGCTAACATCCAGGCACAAAAAGAAGAGTTCGACCTCCTTCCAAAAGTCCGAGAAAGAGCTCGGATTAGGGAGGAAGCTCTAAAGCAAAGGATGGTTCTAAGATACAACCAAAAGGTGGTCAAAAGGAACTTCAGCACCAACGACCTCATCCTAACCCGGAACGACATCGGGGTGCGAAAGTTAGGAGAAAGAAAGTTGGTCGTTAATTGGAAAGGACCTTCCAAGATAACAGGGGTCCAAGGCAAAGGTTACTACAAAGTGTCCGACCTCCAAGAGCGGGAGGTTCCGAGGTTTTGGCATGCATGTAACCTAAGAAGGTACTACAATTAGAAAGCAAACCTTGTGTGGAAGTGTACTCTTTTTTCCCAATTTTAGGATTTTTAATGAGGCACAGGTACAAGGACTAGGGGTGCCCAAGCACCCAGATTTTTGTAAAGAAGTTCTATACTTTCTAATAAAAGACCTATCTCATTTTTTTCATCTCTACTCCTTTAAAAAAGTTTTCTGTCTGAAGACACATTAATTTAAGCTCGACAAACCGCAAAAATCATTGTCTGACTTAAAAAGAGTCGGCAAGATAAAACGACGAGATCCAAATTAATATAAAAAGTTACATAAATAGCTCGTATAAAGCGATCTTAATGAGATTGGACTAAAAACAAGCAATAAAA
Source organism: Arachis duranensis (assembly GCF_000817695.3). NCBI lineage: Eukaryota > Viridiplantae > Streptophyta > Magnoliopsida > Fabales > Fabaceae > Arachis > Arachis duranensis. Next base: position 87,699,353 of record NC_029776.3, read on the forward strand.
GTAATTTACTAAAGACCGACTACTCGAGGTCATACCTACGAAATGAAATTCAACGACCACGAAAAACCTAGCTTAATCTCAAAAAGTAAAAGGGTTTGAATCAAGCACTATTTATAAAAGTTGCAAAAGATAATCGATAATAAAGAGTTTAAAGCGAATACCAACTATTACAAAATTAAAATGTCAAAGACCCACAAGTCGAGCCATCTTAAAAAAACAAACTTAAGGAAAATCAAAGGGAGTTGAGGTTCTCCCCCGTCACAAAGATAGAGGAAATTTTGGAAACTAAAGCAAACGAAAACAAACATAGAAAGAAAGAAGTTCTTTTCACAAAGAAAGGAAAATAAAGAGAATCTCGGAAATGGAGAACGAAGAAAGAGAAGATCCACAAAGCTTTTATAAGGAAACAAAGAATAAACAGCCCAATAACTTCTCTTTAAAAACGTATACGAATATCAAGAAAATTATCGCGCCAATTCATCCCCCATCTAAAGTGGGGCAACGTTCAAATTTTCAAACCAATAAACAAAACCCCGACCTCAAGGAGTACCCGACGTCTAGACAGAAGTCACGAAATGTTCGAGCTCAACCTTACAAAAAGATTGGGACTCAACTAGGGGCACTGTACATACCCTAGCCGAAACATAAGGCCATGTCCAATAAGAATAAAAGGACCAACTTTGGAAGGTGGTTTCTCACCTCTTACTCGACCTATTTGAAGAGATCGGACATCAACTAAGGAGCACAACTTCACTTATCCAACGCGACAAGGTCACTACTTCTAGAAAGCAGTGACTAGATCCCAGTCTTCACCTAAAAGATAAACTCTAGCGAATTCCCAAGATATAAGATAAGATAAGATGGAACTACCGCAACCAAAGAAGTCATCAAATTCTACTATAAATACATTGGCACTCCCCAGGTATAACTCACATTCTAATATACTAAAAACTTGCTCAAAATCCTTACTAACTTAAATATCGGAGTCTCTTGCAGGTACCACCCTCTACCTCCTCATGAGTAACTCGGGCAGACGGCATCTCGGCATAACAAGTCGGACGCTGCCATACATAGGAACCTGAACCTCACGTTCGGGTCCAAATCAATGTTTCAGATAACTCTTGGAATAGTTTGTATTTTTATTTTTTATTTTTTATTTTTTATTTTTATTTTCAGTGTTTTCTATTTTTTTTAGATTTTGTGAAAGAAAAAGCGAAAACAAGAAGTGAAAATAGAAAATAAGATTTTTGTTGTTTTCACTCTTTCTTTTACAAAATCTTAAAAATAAAAAATACTGAAAATAAAAATAGAAAATGAAAACGCAAACTAAACACACCCTAAAGTTTTTCATTTGTAATAGTCAAAATTTTTCGATAATTTTTTAAAAATTTTAAAGTTTTAGCTAAAAAAGAAAATTGAAACACATTATTTTGTTATTAATGGTACAAATTTCACGACAAAATTCTTTAAATTTAAAAGTTTCTCTAAACAACCCTATCCCCCGGGGGTCTTACTTTGGTGTGAGTTTTAGCACTTTTTGGATCTAGTAATTTTGAGCAGTATAATTAAGTGGAAGCTAAGTGCTCCTTTATTTTCCATGAAATCCAATGTTGGATCTTCGTTCTACAGATGAAAAAGATGTAAAAAATTCTTACTCAATTGTTTCCCTACTGAAATGCTTATTTACTTTATCCAACTATATATTGAAAAAATAAATAAAAATAAGAAGAAGGAATTGAAAAAGAGATAATGCATGTTGAGAAAGATCTCTTCATAAAATAGTGGGGACCTCTATCCACTATATTTCATTTCTATGATCGGAGCGTGGGAAGCAAGCATTTTAGTGTGCCATCTCATAGCTTGTTTGTTTCTTATTTAATTTATTATTGGTTTTTTAATTTATTTTTTCCCTTGATTATTTTTCATTCCATTATTTTTTTTGTTGGCTTTGTTACGCTACCAAAATTTTTTTGAGTTATTTTTTAAAAAAAATCTTATAAAAAAAGTAAAAATAATTTTGTATTTAGATATTTTATATAAATTTTTTTATTTATTAATATTTTTATTTTTACTATTAAAAATTTATTAAATATGCTAAAAGAATAATCTATTTTTCTATCAAACTTAATAGTACTTAAACAAACACTTTATCCTTTTATGAGTTTTATATCCTTTCCATCGTCCACAAATATGACTTAATTTGCTTGAAGGCACCGTAGCTTGTAAATCATGCTTGTGAATTTACTATATACACCTTATATATATATATATAAGAATGGAAAGTTGAATGAAGCACACAACACATCTCTTAAAACCTAGCTAGCTACAATTAAGTCTATTAAAATGCTTATAAAGAATTATTTATCTTATTACTCTATTTTTGTTTTTTTGAACTTTATATTAGTAATAACATTAACTAACAAATAACTGACGCACGCAAAAATTCTTAGTGTAGTATAGATATTTCCAGCTAGGTACTAGGCATGATCCTTATAGGCTTATATACCCTTTGACCATAAGCTAGATTCTATAATGGAAACTAGGAAATATGCATGCATCTAAAAAAGAAGGTTTCCATAATGCATTAGGTATTTTTTCTTTAATGAATGAATAATGGAAGGTTTTTGGCTGTTTGCTCTCTCTCCATACTTGAATCCAGATCAGATAGGCAATGCCCAGTGTCATGTGCCGTCAAGCAATGACACTATATATATGTCACTATGTTATTGTACATTAAATTTAATCTCATTTTTAATAGGACTTTTTAAATAGATATCAATTTAGGTTTTTTGTGATGTTTGTCTTACTTGGATTTTGTAATGGGAATGGGGTTTACTTTATTTTGGTGTTAATTAATTTACATGTAAGTGCTGGGATATAATTTGTGCCAGAGGTGTTCAAGACCTCGACCTGAATTCGAAGTTTATTTTGTTGTGTTTGGATTTGTTATTTTTATTCCATCTTATTTTGAATTGGATTTAAGTTGTGCTTTGAATTATTT
>NC_029776.3:87702428-87738605 GCF_000817695.3 Arachis duranensis
TGATATAATTATAATATAATTTTTTTTAAATTTAGTTTTTAAAATTAAAATTTTATTATTTTAATATATAAATTTTATAATTTTGTATATACTAATTTTACATTAAATCAATCTAATTTATTTTGTATCATTTTTAGGACAGGTCAAAATAGATTATGTGATATTTTAGGATTTGGTCCGATTCGGCCATAAATATTCTTAGTTTGTGCTAAATGATGGTGTTAAATTCTTATATTTTTTGTGTTGGTTTTCCTTTGTTATTTAGAATCTATATATTTATTTATTGGGGCTAAAAAACGAAATAAATTAGATGAGTAAATAATATTATTGTACATATATAAATGTATTATGTATATATGTGACACTCTTAATTTTTATCGAAAACATATTATTTTTTAATTTTTATTTCACAAACCAATTTGATACACATTTTTTTTCTTTAAATTTTTATATGATGTAAAATCTACATGATATATAATAGTTTTAATTCAATGGTGTTTTTATAAAAGATTAAGTGGGTTTAATTCAATTTAAAAAACTAACTTAGCAACTAAGCATCAAAGCATGGTTTCATATTTATAAAGATTATCACACTTTTATTTTTAACTAATATGAAATTTATATATTGTCTGGCGCTCAAAATTGGACAAAGATTTGACCTTGTGTGTATGAATGATGCTAGAGTAGTCCAATAACATAGCTCTTCTATTTTCTTTAATTTTTGTTTTCAATTCAAATCATTGTCTAGTCCTAATTATGTGAATGCATGGTGTATCAAGCCTTTTCAATGCTTAGCTTCATTGGAATAAATAAATGAGGTAAATATCAATTCGATATTCGAAAGATTTAAGTGTTGATAAAATAGTATTTAATAGATGTTATCAATAAATGATTTTTGAACAATTTTTAAATTTGATAAAAGTAACCATCCATCGTTTAACTTCATTTTTATTAACGAAAAATGCTGAATTGAAAAAAAGTTTGATAACATTTTTAATTTACTTTGGTTCTCTCTCTGTTTTTCTCATCTTTTTTGTTTATTTTTCTTCTTTTTTTTTCGCAAATAAAAATGGAAGATCATCATCATCAACTCCTGCGACATGCTCGCATCACTATCAACAAGCCAAACTCATCTATTTTCTGGGAGAAAGATTAAAACTTTAGCAACTAAATGATAATCAAAATTTATGAATGAACCAAATTTTTTTATCCATAATCACAAAAAAATCCCAAAAACAAGTAGGTGAGGAAGAAGAAAAATGAAAGCAGCCGTGATGTAACTATAAAAAAATAGAAACAACGACAATCAAAACAAAACACAATAAAGCAACAATAATAAAAAAGAAGAAGGAAAATGAAAACAGCGCCACTAACGAGAAAAAATACACCACCACAACGAAGACAAAAAGAAGAAAAACATAAATATCAGATCCCAATCTCAAAGACCATGTTGCGACGGAAACAAAGAAAACCCCTAAGAGATGCACGGAGTTACAACCCTTTCTTGGCGCTGCTCAGAACCTCGCCATCAGTGGCATCCACGGCTACTTCCGATTATCGCGATGGTGATGGAGAATTCTCCGAGTTTCGTCGTCACATGGTTCGATTTGCCAGTGAAACCTCTAAAAATTTCGCAAAAAATTGTTTTACAAAGAGTTTGGATTCGAAAAATGTAGCCAAATCTAAAATTTTTGTCTCTTTTGTTTCTTGTTTGTAAAAAATTCATTTTTGTTATTGTTGGTAAAGAATAAAATAATGATGATGAAGTTATGTGGTAAAAAATTAGAGTGATGACAGAATTGAAATAGGGGGAGAGGTTGGTGACAATGGAAGTTGGGGTGAGAGAGAATGGAATTAGAGTTTGTGATTGAGGGATAAATTAGGAATTTTATCAAATTTTTTTTGCCAACTCAATGTTTACCGTAAATGATAATGGAGTTAAACGATTGAATGGTCGCTTTTGTCAAATTTAAAAATTGTTCATGGATCACATTATTAATAACATTAATTAAGTACATTTTATCAGCATCTGAATCTTTTAGATACTAAATTAGTATTTACCTCTAAATAAATATACAAATTTAGCTTTCTTTAGAGTTCTCTTCAATTCTTGACTTCTTTAAAATTTTATTGTAGAGTTGGATAATAATAAAAAAAACTTAGACAAAAAACTTATAATTCTCCTAATAGCATTTTTAATTAAAGATGTGTTTGATAATCTGACCTTTAAATTTGATCTTAGTTAGCTTAATTTCTTATAAAAAGAACTTAAAATGATTTGTAATGGGTATATTAATTCATTATAAGAAATGTTATTTATTATTTTTGGTCTATCATTTTTAGTCATTATTCAAATTTTTTAAGTTTAATAATTTAACAATATATTTTCATATTTTTAATTAGGACTGTTAAAATAAGCTAAATTTAACGAGACATTTCATTTATCCATTTAAATAAACAGGTTTTGTCTCTAAAATTAAGTTCATTAAAATTTTGGATTAAACTAGTTGAGTCCGATTAACAAAAAATAATAGTAGGTTAAAGGGGTTAAACGGACAACCCGTTTAAATTTTTTTTATATTTTTCATAAAAATAATATTTTTAGCCAATATTTCACCTTATTCGACTCAAAAACTCAATCTATCAACTAAAAAAATACTATTTGTTTAAGATTTTTGACATAAAAATAATATATTTTTGTCAAAATATTTTTAAAAAAATAAAATAAAAAATAATCAGGCTAGCCAATTTAACTCATCAGGCTGGCCATAAACTATTTGGATTGAAAAATTATAACCCACGAATAAAATGTGTTTAACGAATTGGGCTAACCCATTTGATAACCCTACTTTTAAACATTGCATGATCTGTAGATTGTATTTAGAGATGGCAACATGCACTCTACCCGTGAATACCCAACTCGATTGGACAGGGTTGTCTACTTGACCCGACTCAATTTGGGTAGAGTAGGATGCAGTGTGAATTTGTTTGTGGGTAAGGTCGGGTGCGAACCACTAAACTAATAATTTAAATTACTAATTTAGTACGTTTATTATTTAAAGTAAAATGTCACAAGAATTTGGAGTTAAAAGAAGAGTGACAAGTAAATTTTATTTTTTATTTTTTTATTAATATATTTAAAATATAAAATAATTGAACTTTATATTTGTTTAAAAAAAATTTAATTTTTCTACAAGTAGAATAGACTTGAGAACTTTAAGATACAATAGAATTAGAATTAAAATATTTTTAATTTATAAGTAAGATAGAGTTAAATTTAAAAAAAATTAATCTATAAATAAAATTAGAATAAAATTCAAACTCTATTCTACTTATTGTAAACTTTAATAGTATTTTTCACTTGTTATTTTTCAAGTTTATAAAAGAGTGACTATTATTTTAATGCAAGAATACAAAGTATGAAGGTGAAGTTGGTGACAACAGGGCATTAAGGTCTTGCTTATTTCAAGTGAAATAATAATGGAGGAGAAATAAGTGGGAGGGATAAGTTAGAAGGATGATTGTTCATCTGTCTCTGTTTGGTTGGAAATTATAAAATACAGATACAGATATAAATGCAGGATACGATATGACATGCAACACGGTGATACGTAAAATTTAAAAAGTTATCAGACACGGAAACACATGTATATTAATAATATTATATATTTATTAGTATTAAACCAATAAGTATTTTTAAAAACAACCATATAATATGCATTTTTTCTTAAAATATATAGGTATTTAAAAGAAAAAATTCTAAACTTATATATCTTAATAGAGTTAGTAAGAGTGATATACATCACATATACACAAAAAATAAAATTATTTAAAGTCATATTATTTTTCTATTATATATAGTTGATATTTTTATCATTAGAAAAAGTCATTCTTTTCAACTCTGATTCATCTTCATCAAGAGAAATGTGAGCAACTTCAAGAATACTATTTTCTTCATCAATTGATAAAAAAACATCTCCAGCAATATCCCACATCGTAGTTTCTCTTTTATTGTATTGTGGAGTTTTTTTTTTTTTTGAAAGTAAGAGCTCAACACTAAAGTGGAGCATTGTAGCCAGTTACAAGAACGATAAAAACATAACAACTCTTATGTCATCTCCGGCATAACCATCAACAACATGAGTTATTTACAACACCATTTCTTAGCACATGAGAATGATTGCTCCACACAGTCACCAATCCATGTTGTCTTACTCTAAAATATGGCATCGTTCCTGCGTAACCAGATAATTCATATAACTGAGAAGAACCCAACTAGCCAGTTCTTGCACCTCTCTTTTCTCATTGGCACGGATCTCTAACTTTCAAAGTGCTCCTTCAACGTACCAGGGACAATCCATGTCTGTCCAAACGCCGAGATCCAAGCACACCACACCTGCCAAGAGTACTCATATGTAACAAATAAATATTGTATATTTTCAACATCTTTCTTGCACAGCATGCACATCACATCATTCTGTTGTAGGATTCCCAGTCTACTTAGTCTGTCCTTTGTGTTGACCCGGCCTACCAAAGCAAACCACGCAAACAGCTCTACACGAGGCGGAACTAGACCTTTCCATACCTCCTTGGTGAACTTGAATCGCAGAAGCTCCTCATCCAAAGTCTCTTCCTGCAAAACCTGAACAAATGAATTAGTTGAATAGACGCCTTCCTCATAAAATTTCCACACCACTCTGTCTTGTACATCTGCTATCAATCTAACAGATTGCAAGACATTAAGCAGTTGGTTCAGTGTATCTATCTCCCATTGTCTTAGCTCTCTTCTCCACTGGAAGTGCCAAAGCCACTCTATCCCATCCCAAAACCCACAATCCCCAATTACTGATCCTCTTTGGTTTGAAATCAAGAATAGTCTTGGAAAGGAGTCTTTAAGCTAACCAAGTATCCTCCCAAAATCTGGTGGATCTTCCATCCCCTACTTCCATGGGCACTTGGGCAGTCCATCAATCATCTTCTGCTTGACATGTTGCTCCCTTATTGTATTGTGGATTTTTTCTTAAAAGAAAATGAAGATTAGTGTGGACAAATACTAACTTTTCTACACGTTTAGGCTTCAACTTGTTTCTTTTTAGTGAATGGATAAAAGAATAATTGCTCTAATTCCTTTCACAACAATAAGATGAAGATGGTTGCCCTAGTAGTCTAAGAGAAATTGGTTGAAGAAGTTTTGCTTTACCACCAAAATTTTACATCGACTATGCCTCTATCATTCAAGGAGTCATAATCATAAAAAACACCTCTACCATAAAAAAAGCTTGCAAATTCAATGTTTACTTTTCTTCTCTCTTCTTCATCAGGAAAAATACCTCTTCAAACATTTAACTCTCTCATTAGTGATCTCAATATCTTGATGAGAAGATACTCGTATAGGATCTTCTCTCAACCATTGGTGGCTATAATACCTATATAAGTAGTGGTTAAACAGAAATTAGTAATAATTCAATTATTTTCACCTATAAATAAAAGTTATAAACTATAAATGTAAAGAGTTACCTTGAATTCAATGAATATGTTAAACAATGAAGAGGTATGTTATTTTTTGTCCATCTTTAAATTAATATTGAGTGCACAACATTGTAGAAGGATGATGACTCTAGTATAAAAATCACTGAATAAAATCTTGGAAAATTTATATTGAAATTCAAGATTTTCACCACCTTTAATTTTATCTTTTTTTGTTACAAATTTTCATAAAAGTTTATCAATACTTTTTTCAAAATTGTTTTAAACACTCTCTGAACTCATCTCTCACAATTTTACAATAATTTAAAAATTAAAATTATTTTTTCAAAATTTAATTTTTTAGCAAATTAGAACAAAAAAAACATAGAAACAAAACAAAACCAAAGAAAATTGTTATATAATACTAGCATACTACCAAATATAAATTGTTATATAAAATTAATATACTATCAATTTCCAAATATAAACATGTCTCTGATATGTGATATGAAAGAAAAGTTCAGTGGAATAAATAGTTTCTTATTATATATGCTAAATAACAAATTAACAAAACTTAATTCCAGAAGTACAAAATAAAATAAAACCAAGAAGATGGCAGAATAAAATAGAAGTTTATAACCAAATAGAAGCATAAAAATGACAAAATAAATTAGAACTAAAGAAAAGTACAAAGGCCAGAACAAAATAAAAATACAGAACTAAAAATTGATCGATGAAAAAGCAAACATTCTCCCTTACTTAAAATGGAGGACGCATAAGAGCATGGCGAAGGAGCACAGGAGCAGCAACGATGATCATGGCGAAAGTGGCGACTGGAGAGGCAATGAACACGACATCGAGAACTGGAGCAACGACGACAAGAATGGCAGTAGTGACTGGAAAAGTGACAAACACAGCAGCGAGCACAGGAGCAGTGACAACGAGCACGGCGAAAGTGGCGACCAGAGAGGTGACAAATGGCAGCGGGCACCAACAGCAAGCACCGCGGAAATGGCAACAGTGAAGAGGAGATGTTGAGATTGAGAGTGAGTGAGTGTGGAGAGGGATAACGAACACCCACGACGGTGACGATCGGAGGTGGTGGCGATGACTGGAGGTGGCGGCAGACCGGCAATGAAGATATGGTCAATGGATGTGGAGCGAGAAGGGTCTGGGATGGAGGTGAAAAGTTGGGGTTTTTACCTTTTACAATGCATCTTTTGTAAAAGTAAACTGAAGTGAAATTTTCAAATCACTATTGGGCCGTGTCCGGGCAGTTTTTTTGGTTTTTTTGGACAGGACATGTTTGGATACAGGAGACACTCATGTTGAACGAGTGTCTTTGTGTGTCGTGTTCGAAATGTGCTCGACACGCCGACACGGCAACTAAACAAAGTGTCCGTACTTCATAGGTTGGGAAGAAAAATATGGATGAAAAAAGTAGGAAATAAGAAGAAAGTGAGACACAACACTTTTTTTAGGAATTTTTTTAAAATAAATAAAAAATATTATACTTATCAGAATATACAATTTATAGCATTTTTTTTTTGAAAATTCATCGCATCCTTTATCTCGTTTACAGTGTAAAGGAGATAAGGCACAAAACTATGTGACCGTATTACGTTTGTACACGTAATATGTAATGCTCTTATCTCGTTTACAATGTAAATGAGATATGTGTATTCTTATTTTGTTTACACTATAAACGAGATAAGAGATGGTGCGGCCTATATAGAATTCGTTTACAGTGCTCTTTGGGAAGTAATTTCATCCATTTCTTCAAGTTTTCTCCAACTAATATTCTTTTTTAATCATATTATCGAATTACTCAGCTATTATGACGCTCGCAGATGCACGTGATGCGGACATTAACCGACTGAACGCGATATGGCACATCATTGGGGCAACTGATTTTGAGGTTAGTCTTTTTTTTATGTTTTATGTTAGAGCATGTTTGTGTAGCCATAATTAGGGTACCTTTATATAATTAGTATAAAATATATGTTAGGTGGATGAATACATTGTTAACAAAGGTTAATTAGTAGAGTTTTATTTTAGGTATTAGAGAAATTAATTTATTTGGTAAATATTAATTTAATTTTGTTTTTATTTAAGTTAATTTATTAAGTAGATATTTATTAATTTAGTTATTAATTAGTTAAGTAAGTGTATTTATTTAAATTAATATATTAACTCGATGTTTATTAAATAAAAACAAAATTGGTGGTGGTGCGAGAGGTGGGTTATCCTGCACAAAATTTGAGTGGCCAGATCTACCACCACCAATATCACCGACCTCCATAGAAAGCTCCATCACTTATTTCGCCATGATTCTTTTATGGATGTCAAATATGAGGTACACATGCTTGTTGTTATGGAGTTAAAACAGACGAAACCGAGAAACTTTATTTTTCATCGGTGCTAGTAACCTTTACCCCACCCTTCCGATCTCTTTCCTCCTGCTACCACCACTACAACAAATAAGAAATTTCGCAATGATTAAAAACCGTTCTCATAGATAAAAAAACCGTTCATAAAACCTTAGACAATGCTTTGGCAACGGTTTTTTACCTACGGTATATACGGCCGTTACCAATACTCATAGGCAACATTTTTTTAATTAACAGGAGGGCCAAGGCCCAAAAGAAAATCCAATTATGCTGGCAACACTCTCACACTCTTCCTTCTACCTCTGTCATCAGCTAGGATAAGCATCAGGAAAGGGAGTAGAGCTACAAAACAGAGAAGACCAGTCGAGATTGACTAAGCTTGCTTTGCCAGTGCATCTGCACAAAAATTAGTTTTGTGAAATACGCGCTTAAAAGACACATGTCTCATTTTGCTGCGGAGATCCTCAATGGCCCTAATCAGAGAAAGCGTATGGTGGTGGCTACTAGATAACTCGTCAATTAGTTTTAACGTAGAGGAAGAATTAGTCTCTATCTGTAATCTGTTGATTCCTAGCTCCACTGCTAGTTTCATCCCGGTGTAGATGGCCCAAATTTCTGCAGACATTATGGTTACTCTTCTTATCTTCATCATGAAGCCCGCCACGAGGTTACCATCTCTATTACGAAGGAGGCCGTTGCAAGTTCCAGAACTAGCAGGTTGGATGACTGAGCCGTCAATATTTAGCTTTATGCACCCATCAACTGGAGGTTTCCAACTGACTAGGACAACGGTTTTTTATCTAAGACAACGGCAACAAAAAACTGTTGCCATAGTTACTATCATAGACAACGGTTTTGATAACAATTTTTAAAGAACGGTTTAGAACCGTTGATGGATAGGCAACAGTTTAGAACCATTCTCTTTCATGACGTAACAGTTTAAAACCTTAACTGGATAGGAATCAGTTTAAACTGTTGTAGTTTTATTATTCACCAATGTTACTCAATATCAGACTCTTTAATTGACAAAGAATTTATTCGCCGGGTTCACAATAGAATGGAATTATCACACTCAAATATCACTCCAGTGTCACTGTTTCTCATATGGCAATTTGAATACACACTTACAACCACATATCCATTACTACTAGATATTTTGACTTATTTTTCGGAAAAAAAATGCAAGAGAAGAAGAAGTGAAATGTTTGTGGAGAAACCAAAGGATTGTATATCCTTTTATAGTTATTGAAATTTTGTCGTAACGTATTTCATTTACACTATAAACGTCATATCTCTACACGTATCTTGTTTATTATTTACAGTGTAAACAAAATATATACTTCTCTGTATCGGTTCTTTATTTCGTTTATAGTATACATAAGATAAAAGATACGATAAATTTTTATAAAAATGCTACAAATTATATATTTTAGTAAATAAAATATTTTTTATTTATTTAAAAAAATTCCTTTTTTTATTGCCACTAATACTCTTCTTGTGCAATCATAACTTGATCTCTTTAATTTTGTTATTTCCTTTTTGTATTATCAAGAAAAGTTAAATTACTATTCAATATTATATAATAATTTTTTTATAGACATAAAAGATGGAGTTGATTTTTATTACTAATATCAACTTTTTTTAGCACCACTACAAACAAATAAAAGAAATAAAATACTACTCTATTTTCTTCCTTTATAATTTTGTTTCATAAAGAAATTTAACTTCTAGTCTATTTTGTTTCGCTCTTAGGTTGTATGTAATGAGCAAGGTGGTCCTTGCTGGTCATTGGTCAAGCCTTAAGAATCAGGATTGTGTTGATTTGACTATGGTGGTCCCACAACACACCTCCCTTTATGTGGACCCTCAATGGTTTTGCACTTTTGCTTTGCTTTGCATGATCATCATGATTATTTTAATCGATGACCATTATTAATTATCCCCATTAACACCAAGTTTGGCACTGAATCCATTGCAACAAAACACGCTAACAAATTCATCATCTAAGTTTTCTTGCTTTCTTAATTAACATTCGTTCGTAAATTACCCTCCATATATATCCACCATGCATAATGAGCTATTAGCTTATTACTATTTTCAAAATGTATGTTTCCAAAACTCCGATCATGATGTGAAATGGAAGGATACTCAAACTCAGCCACTAAATAAACCTTCTGTAACTGCTAGAACTTTTTTTCGTTTTGTGTAGAGAGATTTTTTTTTCATATTGCAATGCAGTTTTGGTACCCTTATTGTGTTGTGCAAGAGAAAAAATCCGTAAGATGTGTATCCAGTTAAAGGCACAAATAGCTAAAGGACTTATGAAAAATAGTAGCAGGTAGTCCATATAATAATTTGGGCTTAACTCAGTCAGACCCTAAATAAAAGGAAAACAGAAATATTACCAAAAAAAAAAAGGAAAACAGAAAAAAAATATGTACATGGTTAGAAGTTAGAAATTTAGAATTATACGATACATGATATATATTCACTTATTGAGAGAGTAAAATATTTCAATGAGTGATGCTTTACAATCTTTTATGGTATAAAAAAAACAAGAAATGTTATATTATTATTTTTGTATACATCTATTTTCTATATCTTATATTTTGGTATTAAAATTGATTGATATGAACTGAGAAAATAAAAAATAAAAGATTTGTCTCTTATACTATAAAAAAATATACAAAAGAGATGTACAGAAAAAGTTATACAAATATTATTTATTAAAGACAAATTTTTTTATTTTTTATTTTTATTTTTTATCAATCACTTTCAATATTAAAAATAAAAAATATTTACAAATTACATATGTAAAAGTGATACATATAATATTAATGAAACATTTCCTCTTAGGTGAGTTATAGTGTACAGATTTTAAGTTTACAGATATTCCCATAACATAATTCTTTTTGCAACATGTGTATTATTTTGTCTTTACGTTGAGGAAGCAATTTGACCAGCAGCTGCGTGTCTTTACGTTGAGGAAGCAATTTGACCAGCTGCGATGACTTAGAAATTTAGTGGCTTGGCTTGGCTTGACTTGGTTAGGTACAATAAAGGAGAAGTCATTTATGTTGCATTGGACTTTTTTTTTTTATATATATATAAATTGGTCCTTGGCTCTCTTGATTTTTTTTTCTCCTTAATAGCTCCGGCAAGAAAAATAAAAAAAGAATTTTAAACTTTTAATACCAATAATAAGATTAATTAGCTAAGATAAAAAATTATTAATTAGCTAAAATATAAATTTAATTTTAATTGATATAATTATTTTTTACAAAAATTATGGTATATGTGCTTTTTAATTAATAGAGAAAATTGATAATTAATTCTATATAATATATATCAAAGAGAGCTTTTTTTTGTATAATCCAAAAATAAAAAAAGAATTATATTACTTTCTTTAATTCATTTGTAAACTAATATTTTATGAGAATGTTTGAGAATTAACAACTTTTAGTAGTTTTGGTCATTATTTAGCCAGCATAAATATTAAATTATTTTTAACAAATAAATTTTATTAATTTATGTATATAAATTTTAAAAAATATAGTAGGTACAAACTGTATTAATTTATGTGTATAAAACTCTAGTAAATATAAATATAAATTATATACTTTTGTTTACAAAACGTCTGTAAATATAGATATAAATTATTATTAACAAAAAATAATAATATTTACTAGCGGCTATATAGCATTGCTCATATTCTAATTCAACTTACCATTTTTCTATCCATAATTCTCTATTCCTTTTAATTACTTGCAAATTTATTTATTCATATATTTATAATATGTCATATATATTATTCAAATATATATATAATACTTAAAATTGTTAATAATAATAATAATAATAACATTTTATTTATTCAATTATGAAGTATATATAAAAATTGGCATTATGTTTTCAATTATTTACATATTTATTTAACTATTTTTTCTATTAATCTGTTAAATACTTCTAAATTCTAATAATATTTAATTTATATACTTGATATATGAATTAAAATAACTAAAAAAATACATACAAAGAAAAATTTTATAAGAAGAGTCTAATTATGCAATGTTTATATATAAATGGTCCTTGGGTTTGATTGTGGTGAAATTGACTTAGTTTTTTTTTAATTTGTAATTAAGGAAAATAATTACATGAGTGAAAAAAATTGGAACAAAAAATTGGAGAGTTATGTATTTATAATGTACATTGTCTTTAATTTTTAGACAAAAAACACAATTTAACTCCCTTATAAGAATTTTTAGTCATATGTAAATTAATTAAAAAAATTAAAATTTAAATCAAATTCAAAATTCTAATCTCTATTACAATTAAAAAACTTTAATCTTGAAAATAGTTACTTTAAAATATAAAAAATTAAATATGAAGATCATAAACTCATTTTGAATAAACTCATTTTGAATCAATACTATACTTTGTTATTGATTTTATTTAATTAATAAATACTACATACTAGTAATATGCACAATTTAGATACTGTGTCAATAATTAACACAAACAATTTAAAATGGATTAAAGATGAGTCTTCTTAAAAGTTATGAAAAAGAAAAATATACATTTTATAAATAGTAAAGAGAAAAAATATCATTTTAGTATCTTTTAGAAAAGAAGAGTAAAATTTTCTCTTAAATTTTATCAACAATAATATACAGTTATAAATAAATTTGGATATTATGACTAATTTATTATAAATATATTTATTTCACTTATTAATGATAGAAGATTGTTTCTAACTATAAATTAAAGACTCGTTTTTTGACAAAAACACTATATGTTCATTGTCAAGTTGACATAAAATTAGTTTTTTAAGTTATTAAACTGCTTATTTAATAATAATTGAATGTGTAAAAGTATTAGAGCCTCACTGATATTTTAAAATATACGAAACTATTTATAATTAAATATAATAAATTTAAAATATCTCATAACTTTTTTAATAATAAAAAAATTATTTATATATGTAATTATGTATTAACAGCCAGGTAGGCCTGACAGGCCTATAAGGTTAATTAGTGAGCCTGGGGCTTGGCCTACTAACATAATAAGTCTTTTATGAGAGTCTGAGCCTATTTTATAATAGGCCAGGCCAGGTCAGGCCAAACACAGGTCAGGCTACAGGCCACTGACAGGCTGGCTGGTCTTTTTTTATCCCTAAATGTGTACAATGGAGGTTTAGGGAGTATTGAGATATAATCATTAGTGTTACCTATTCCCATCAGTCGAAGCTTTTAGGATGAGCGGTATCATGACATGGTATTAGAGCGCTATATTTGAAAGGTCAAGAGTTCGATCCTTGGTGAATCCCACTAACAAGATCAAACTGAATTTAATAACTATGCTAAAAACAACTTTTACTAATTTTTTTATCTAAGAACTTAATTTCATTAAACAAAAAATATGACGGTCATCTTTGGTTTTTTGAAAATGTAACTTTTTTTTCTTTTTGATAAACAGAAAAAAACGATTGCACATTAGGATGGATTTTTTTTTTAAAATTAAATATTAAAAAAGTTTTTGCTTTTACTTTTTTTAAAAAGAAAAATATTATTGACTTAAAAAATTAAAGTAATAATTTTTTAACAAAAATACTTTTTTTTAATGTGTAAACATATTTAAATTTTTATGAAAATACTTTATTTAAAAAAATACTTTTTCACTAAAAAAAATCAATCCGAATAAATACTAACTATCAGTTACATAATAACTTTCGCATCACAACAATACACAACAAATTCAAATTATAACGGGTTAAAATTTTTTTATCTTTAGTATACCGCTTACTTATTTAAAATTTTAATTAGAGTATTCCTATATAACAGTAAATACTTTAGAGTTTAAGAATTTTCTATCATCTATAATAACATGATTTTTTTTATCATATTTATGTAATTGAAATTTATTTATTTTATACATTGATTAAATATAATAAATTTAAAATATCTCATAACTTTTTTAATAATAAAAAAATTATTTATATATGTAATTATGTATTAACAGGCCAGGCAGGCCTGACAGGCCTATAAGGTTAATTAGTGAGCTTGGGCCTGGCCTACTAACATAATAAGTCTTTTATGAGAGTCTGAGTCTGTGCCTATTTTATAATAGGCCAGGCCAAGCCAGGTCAGGCCAAACACAGGTCAGGCTACAGGCCACTGACAGGCCGGCTGGTCTTTTTCTACCCCTAAATGTGTACAATGGAGGTTTAGGGAGTATTGAGATATAATCATTAGTGTTACCTATTCCCATCAGTCGAAGCTTTTGGGATGAGCGGTATCATGACATGGTATTAGAGCGTTAGATTTGAAAGATCAAGAATTCGATCCTTAGTGAACCCCAAAATTAGTGGAAGATGTTCATTTTATAACTCAATAGTCCATTATCTCCCTAATGGGATCTTTATTTTTAATGACCCAATACGGATTGATGACCAAATTTTTAATTCAATCAACTAAGTCAAATTGGATTTACCAATTCGACTAACAAAATCAAACTGAATTTAATAACTATGCTAAAAACAACTTTTACTAATTTTTTTTATCTAAGAACTTAATTTTATTAAACAAAAATATGAGGGTCATCTTAGTTTTTGGAAAATGTAATTTTTTTTTGATAATCAGAAACAAACGATTGCACATCAGGATAGATTTTTAAAAAAATTAAATATTATTGACTTAAAAAATTAAATTATTGATTTTTTGATAAAAATAATTTTTTTAAATATCCAAACATATTTAAAATTTTATAAAAATACTTTATTTAAAAAAAATACTTTTTCACTAAAAAAAATCAATCCGAATAAATACTAACTATCAGTTACATAATAACTTTAGCATCACAACAATACACAACAAATTCAAATTATAACGGGTTAAAATTTTTTTATCTTTAGTATACCGCTTACTTATTTAAAATTTTAATTAGAGTATTCCTATATAACAGTAAATACTTTAGAGTTTAAGAATTTTCTATCATCTATAATAACATGATTTTTTTTATCATATTTATGTAATTGAAATTTATTTATTTTATACATTGTAACTGTTAAATAGATTCTAAAATTTTTATTTATGTTTTGAAATAAAATTTTATTCTAATCTTTTTAATTATTTTACCAAATTTATAATTATAAAAATAAAAATGTAAAACTAATTTCTCAAGATTAAAAATAATAAAAATGTGGTTGAAGAATAGAATCACATACTTTGGCTCTTTTTTTTTTTTTTATCAAAGATAGAAGTCTCAAACTCACAACCTCTTAATTGAGTATAAGGAGATTATGCCATCTAAGCTATAACTCATTGGCTCTTCTTAAGTTTAATATTAAGTTTTTTTTCCTTTTTGGTTTAATATTAATTTTCATCTAATACTATTATAGTAAACTAATAACCTTTACAGAACAGTTTTCATATACTAATAACAATAAATATAATAAAAAGCTTCAAAAACTACAGCATTCACCAAAGATTAAAAAAAGTTCATTAATGGTGATTCAAAATTTACTAGTGGCTCATCTGTTTGTGTGGTTCTCTCAAGCTGAATATGATCCATCAAGCTGCTCTCTCATAAGAGACAAAAAACCACGTGTCATAAAGCAATTTAACCAAAAGAAATATCTGTATATCTGTACAGATTTAAATCTGTACCGGAGAGCGACTCTTCGTCTTAATGGTTATGGAGTGATTGAAGTATGTACAATGTATACAATGAGAGTATAGAGATGTTTGATTTAGTAGGATATCGGATATTTATTATCCTAGTATTCTGATGGTTATTCTGGATAATATGGGTGTATGGTATTTAAAAAGTTAGTAGTATTTTACTCTATATGTTCATTTTTTAATTCATATTGGACCAAATAAATAACTCATTATACAAATTGTACAAATATTCCATTAACTCCTTAGTGGAATTCTAATTGAAATTATGATATTCTATAAAGAGAAAGTTTAAAAGACCATCACTTTTATTAAAATCTAGCCCGCAGTTAACCAGCAAAAAAAAAAAAATAATTCTATACTATTAAAAACATCAATAATAATTAATTGATGGTTACAAATCACAAAATTTGATACCTCTAGCACTCCTCTTCTATAAATGTCTCAAATCCCCGGTTATCAGTGACTACAAATACTTGGCACTTGGCAGTATTGTAACATTTTTGTTGTAGGTGGCACATGTGTACATAACATATATGTATAAATTAGAATGAAAAATTGACGAGAAAATAATAAATATGTGAATAGAAGATAAAGAAAAAACAAGAGGTATTAAAAATAAAATGTGGATGGAATTAGAGCACATGGAGAATAGAGGAAAGGAAGAGTAGATTAGGGGTGCCTAAAATGAAGGGAAGGATGGTTGAAACTTGAATGGCAGGAATTAATGGAACCAAAACTTACGCTCATCATCACAATCACTTCACACCCTCTCAATTCAATCCAAACCCTTCTTCAACTCTTTCTTTATATATATTTTTTAAAAAACAACACTTTCCTTCATTTTCCGCTACATCACACTCTCTCTCACACACACAACACCATAAGCCAACCAAAGCAAGAGAGGGAAAACAAAAAGTAGAAGAAGAAAATGTCGTGGCAAACTTACGTGGATGAGCACTTGATGTGCGACATTGACGGCTCCGGCCAACATCTCACCGCCGCCGCCATCATCGGCCACGACGGCTCCATCTGGGCTCAAAGCTCTTCCTTCCCTCAGGTATTTATACCTACCTTCCATATCACTCCGATTTCGATTACGTTTCGATCTCAATCTGAATTCTGAATCTGAATCAAATTATCGTAGATACAATACGAGCTTGCATGCATGCATGCAATTATTGCCTTTATGTTTGCGTTTTTTTTTCCGCTTCGTCTTCGAGCTTCTGCAGATCCGATCGCGTCGATCCAGAATCCTCCGATCCATCGTTGCAATGCGGTTACGTTGCGCGGGATCCATCGATCTTCCGTTACGCCACGTGGCTCATCCATAGAAATCGCTTTTTCATTCAATTCGATCTGGATTTTGATCTTTGATTCATTGTTTTAATTTTCCTAATTGCATTTGCCATTGTGTTCGTGCTTTGTTACATTGCATAGCGATAGTCCGAAGAAAATGCTGAGCTATACTCATTTGTGAAATGATTTGTTGACGCACCAATGCCTAAAAAGTGGTGATTCCGTCACACAATGCGGACAACTAAGTTTTCTGTTCGTGCTATTTGTGAAATGTATGTTGATTCGAGGACGATGAAGATTCTTGCAACTGATGATTATGATAAAATAATTTTGCTGAAATGTATTAAACATAGATATAGATATGCGAGTGATGCTACTATATTTGGTGTCGTAATAGGTGAGACATGTTTTTCATGTTACTGATATGCTTACAATTTAATACTTGCTTTCAGATTAAGCCTCAGGAGGTTACTGATATCATGAAGGATTTTGATGAGCCCGGTCATCTTGCTCCTACTGGTTTGCACATTGCGGGCGTAAAATACATGGTAATTCAGGGAGAGCCTGGAGCTGTCATCCGTGGGAAGAAGGTAATTTTGTTATATCACAATGCAAGCTGTGTTATCAACATACTTATGATGATGCTTGTATACTTGTTACTTATTTACAGTAGAACTCACCGTTCTTTATTCGCATAATCCAACTTATTTTGTTCTCTAAAGGTAATCCGGTTGGGGAAATTATATGAATCAGTAAAGCAGTATAGTTAGCTGCATTCTTAAGAACCAAGTTTATGTGTTTAATGTTTTAAAGCCTGATAATTGCGGTTGAGAGTTTTGCTTTTTTGTGATGTCACGAAAGTAAATGACCGTTTGTTTTCTCCTTTATTTCCTCCGAAGCACTAAGTAGAATTTGCAAACTTGTGATACATTGATTTTATCTCTAAAATAAGGATGCATTTTCTCCTCAATAATCTGTTTATGGTTTGATTCTAATGTCCTCCTTAATCAAGATTTTACTTTAAAGTTGAGTTCATTTTACAAGAAGTATTATTTACTTGTGAACGACAACAAAAGATGTAAAGTACTGTCTTGATGGTTTACAACCCTTTCACACCAGAAAGTACAAAATAGAATATGGTTCTCAATGCACTTTTAAGTTTTAACAAAGTAGAGGTATTGTTACTTCTATCAAAAGTACTCATGACAATACAAGGTTAAATAAAGACAAACTAGCTCAATGTCTGCTTCTATCTTTAGTGTTATCAAATACAGCCGGTAACCTCTCATCAGTTTTAGGTTGTGAATTTGATGAACCATCTCTTTTCTTTTGAAGAGCATAAGAATATTGCTCGAAGAGAAAGAAACAAATTTACTATTGTGCATGTGCATGACCAGTGAACCCTTGCACATTTATTTATGATAGGGCAGGTTGGAAAAAAATCTTCTTTCCCTCGACAATGTCTTTGTTTTCAAGGGAAAAGACATTATTCAAATCCAAAGCAACTTTAACACAGAAGTAGTGATACCCCCCCACGTCTTTTGTTATTTATTAGACAGTTGCATCCGTGGATGATTCCTGTTTCAGCATCTTTCTCATGTACGTCGTATAGCTTTTCTTTCTTCTTCTCTCTTGAAAATGATAGGAAAAAGACAGAGTTGCAGATGGACAACATAATAGTTATTATTTTAGTAATAACTAGGCATTATTAACTGAGTAATGTTGTATTTGTATATTAAAAGTGCATCTAGTGGTAAGTGGATTCAAGATTGTGTGCTACATTCTAGTGTACACTCAATCTATAGACTATAGTGCATAATATGGTTTGATTTATCATTTCCAATATTTCAGAGTTAAGTTTCTGTTGTAAAAAAGTAGAGGGGATCTTTTCTATATTCTGCCTGAACACTTTGTATTTAATCTACATGATTAAGTTTCCTTTATTAATTTGCCGTGATTACTGACTTTTTTGGGTAGGGATCTGGAGGCATCACCATAAAGAAAACCGGGCAAGCTCTAGTTTTCGGCGTCTATGAGGAACCAGTTACTCCTGGACAATGCAACATGGTTGTTGAGAGGTTGGGAGATTACCTCGTTGATCAGGGTCTGTAGATGAACCTGGATCTTTGAAGATTTGAACAATTTTTGTTTGGGTATTATATGCTTTTTATTATATTCAGTTTTGGTCTGCACTTCTACATTTCAACCCTAAATTGGGTGTTGTCGCAGACAATAACCATTTGAGGATTAAACAGTTTATTTCTTGTTGGTTGTTTAAATTTCGTTACTCTAGTTTCTTCTTTTTTATCCATATCCTGTACTGTTATGAGCACTACATGAGAGGATTTATTCCAATAATGTATGATAATCATGATTTGCGTCCTAAGCAGGACTTAATTTTGCAACATCCTGAAGTTGGAAAGATTGAACTTTGAAATCCACATATTAATGCAGTGATTACATGAAATCTTTTGTCTGAATTACTGAATTGGGATCTTTTTTTTTTTTTCTCCATTATTTTGAATTAGAAATGTTGTATTTCGAGCAAAAAAGGTTTTCAACCTGTTAATTTTCCACCGAAGAATTAGAATGTACAAACCTTTTAGAACCGTGGAATGAAAATCATTATATAAAAATGCATAATCAATAATTAAGGTGTTAGACTATAAAATTAAAATTTATAGTAGTGAACACTGAACAAGACAATATAGTGTTTTGGTCTAATTCGACAATATATACTTATCTAAATAAACCCTAAACTTGCACTTCCTCAATCCTAGAGGGCAGAGGGTGCACTTTATAACAAGATCATCCGTTATTTTTATGTATTTTTGTCGATTTTTAACAAATCGATATTGGTTTGATTCTAATAGTTTGAGAGCAAAATTTACTCCTCTTTTGTATGTACCAATTTTCTATAAGTGTATCAAAGTGTCTTCGATTAGACGGGTATCGATATGAAAGATAAATTAAAATTTGTAAAATAATAAAAGAAATAAAGAAGAAAGCTTTCGAAAAAATAAATTGACTGAAAACAAAAAAGATTGCGTTAAAATTTAAAGAAAGCAATAAAATATCCTCGACTGGATCAAAGGGACTTTGACATAAAACTTAAAGGTGTGAAATATAAATTGGATATTGAAATTTAAAAATGCCTGAAAGATAAATTTACTTGAAAAGTAAAGTTTACATAAAGATAAACTGAGAATGTAAAAATATGGAAGGAACCTGCAAAAAAGAGACTCGATCGCAGACTCAGAAAATCGTTGGAAATATAAATGTGTTTGAGTGTTTTCTAAGTTAAAGTTTCAACCTTTATTTCTTAAAATTTTTTAATATTTATACTTTTTTTTTTGTAACCGATCATTAATTACACAATACTGTCTTGCGCACGTACTTTCTGGTAACCGTTTCCACTCATTTACCAATAAAACTTTATCCATTAATTCTTTATGTGGTAGAAACCCTCAACTCCTCCACTTATATAATCGTTGGATTCACTTACTTCGAACATTTTTTTAATTTTTTCTTCAAATATTCCACTCAATTTAATAACGTGTTCGAAATCGAAGTTGTATTGAATAACGCTCAACTTATACCACGTGCACTTTCAAATATTTCGATCTCATTCGTTCCAATCGAAATATTTTTCGACCAACAAGAGTATCATTTCCCTTTCTATGCAAAAAAATGGACATGCTACTCACTATTTTTTAATTATGAATGGTGTTAAAGTTCAATTTACATAAAAAAGAGAGGCCACTACACGAATTTCCATTGAAATATGACATATAAGTAGAAGGGTAAAAAAGCCGGATGACCCCATGAAATGATTAAATCTAGTAGTCAACATTTATTAATACTTTTAAAATTATATTATCCATCAGAGATAAATACGTATGATAAAATATTAAATTATTTTCAAATTTTATCCAGTTGATTTATATGATTAAATATCTCAATTTACTTGTTAGATCAATAAAGCATAAAATGTATAAAAAAATACAATGTATTCATATTTATAATAAAATTTTAAAGAACATATAATTAAACAAAGAGAAATTCTTCGCATACAAGCGATTAATTAAAACTAACGCTCAAAACGCGCTTCGAATCGTTCTTCTTCCTCTTTGTCTTCTCCTTCTTCTTTTCTTTCTTTTCTTGCCTTCTCTTTTTCTTTCTTCTTTTTGCTGTACGTTCTTCTTCCTCTTACTCTTCTTCTTCTCCTTTTCTTTCGTTTCTGCACGTTCTTCTTCCTCGTCTTCCTCTTCTTCTTCTTCATTTACGTGCTCTTCTCTCTGTTTTCTCATTTTTTTTCGATTTTTCATGGTAAAATCTTTATGGAAGAAGAAGAAGCAGCAGAAGATGAGTATGAGAAAGAGAAAGAGTTCTGAATTATGCATAAGATGTACTTCAACGAATTTTGGGTGTATTTTCTTAAATCCTTTGGCTGTAGTTTTGTAATCTTTTGGGTGTATTTCTGTAATCCTTTGGGTGTATTCCTATAATCGTTTAGGTGAATTCTTGTAACCGTTTAGGTGTATTTCTGTAATCCTTTAGGTGTATTTCTGTAATCATTTGGGTGTATTTCTGAAGTTCTATTATCTTCAAAAGGATTACAGAAATACACCAAAAGGATTACGAAAATACACCCAAAGGATTTAAGAAATACACCCAAAATTCGTTGCATAATTCAAAACTCTTTCTCTTTCTCCTCCTCATCTTCTGCTGCTTCTTCTTCTTCAAAACGATTTCAAAGCTTGATTTCAGAAACCATGAAAATCGAAAAAAAAAAACAAAGAAGAAGAAGAAGAAGAGGAAGAGGAAGAAGAAGAAGAAGAGGAAGAGGAAAAACTTGATTTCAGAAATCATGAAAATAAAAAAAAAAACGAAGAGGAAGAGGAAGAGGAAGAATAACGCATTAAAAGGCCCGTTAGCAACTTGTAAGACTTGTAAGTCAAAAAGACTTGTATGTGTAGCAGGCCTCTTAAACAAAATTAATATCTATAATTAACATATGAATAAAATCACAAAACACACAATGGTAACTACTTTTTTTTATGTTTATGTAAAGTTTGATATTTTAAAAAGTGTGATTAAATTACTAAATAATACACACAAATATGACGATTTATTGTGTTTTCATAGAATAATTTTGAAAAAAATTCATTAAGAAGCATGTAGAATAATACTATAATTTATTATATATTCTTTTTAATTTTTGTAATTGTTAAATAATATTTGTGTTACTTAGTTATTGTCACAACTCACAGCATTTTTCTTAAAAATAAAGTAAAAATTCGGAAAAACATTTTATAAGAAAAGAAAATTGAAAAGGAAAAAAAGAAAAGAAAAAGAAAGGAACTGACAGAAACGACACTTTTGTTTGAAAGGAGTCAAGTCTAAGGAGTAGCGAATATTGAGGGGGAATTGGTAATGAAAATGGCAAAAAGTACTGGTAATGACAAGGGCATTCTAGTAATTCAACGTGAGGACAATATCAACGTATGGATTTTTTTTTATAGACGGCAGTGTTTGGGCTCAGAGCTCTAATTTCCCTCAGGTTATCTTTAATACTTCTCAATTTCTCTCTCCAAAACTCTCCTTCTTCTTTCTTAGTCCTTTGTTTTCCAGATTCTTCTCGTTCTTTTTTTTTTTCCGTTAATTTTCCTCCGATTTATCAGATTTGATTTGCATGAGACATATCCTATGGTTTTGGTGTTAATTTGATACATTCGTGCTTTAACCATAGCTGTTTAGTTTTATCAACTGGAGCTAATTGATTCATTTTTCAGATTCTTAATGTTTCACTTGTTAAGTGCAATTTATGCTGTAAATTAAAGCTTGGAGAGAGTCATTAGGAATGACTTGGAGTTTGGACTGTGTGATTATCTGATATGAGATGCATTGCATTCCTTTTTATATGAAATCATACACTCGTTATTGTTATATATGAAATCGTGTATTCACATCACTTGTGCAAGTAACATGTGGCTGGGGATTTCAAGTGTGTTTGGTTCATAGCACAAGTCAAGTGATCCTTGCAGATCTGAAATAGTTTTAGTTGATCTGTTCTTGATTGGTCTTTTGTGTTGTGCAGTTCAAGCCAGAGGAAATTATTGCTATCATGAACGACTTCGCTGAGCCTGGATCGCTCGCCCCGACAGGGTTGTACCTCGGTGGCACCAAATACATGGTTATCCAAGGTGAACCCGGAGCTGTCATTCGAGGGAAGAAGGTACTGACTGTTTCTAATTATAACTTGAATTTTGATTGCACAAGTTCATCAAAGAAAATACAACAATCTATGATAATGTGAATCTGCTAATCTGATTGAGTAAATTTATGATGTAATCATGGATTCAAATTGTGGTATGTGACTGCATTAGGCCATAGCTTACAATGAATCAGCATCAGCTTAAAACTCATTGGCTCATTGCTGCGCCATGTCCATACCGTTGTTACCTTGATGCTGGTTTTGGCCATTGGTTGTTAAAATCTCAGCTTGTCCTTGTCGTGCAGGGTCCTGGTGGTGTTACCATTAAGAAGACGAATCAGGCGTTGATCATCGGAATCTACGATGAGCCAATGACTCCAGGGCAGTGCAACATGATTGTTGAAAGGCTGGGTGATTATCTCATTGATACGGGTCTTTAAGTCCTCTTTGTTATTTCTTGTTATCTGCTTGCTTATTTCACTGGCTCCTATACAAGGCTTCGCATCGATTTGCCAAGAGAATGCTCGATTGTAGTGTAATAATATTAATTAATGGGTATTCAAAAGTCATGGGATCTGCGTCTAGGGAAGAAGTTATGGTGCTTGAGAAGTGAATGATAACTATAATCTCTGTTGTTGTGCTTTTTAGCGGGTATCTGTATACATTTTACAAGTGGTTTTAATGCTATGGGCATAGATTGGCATAACTTTCTAAAACCTTATATCTCCCGTGCTTTTTCTTCTTCTCAATTTTATCTATGCCCAAGGAATATAATGTTATCATCTTCACTGATTCACAGTTCTGTTAGCATCATAGTATATTGCCTTTTACTGTTGGAAGAAATGTTACACCTAATAGTTTTCATCAATTTTGAGATTTCTAAACTGTGTTCTTGGGGTGTCAAATTGTGAGTGGAGAAAATGGAAAGGGATAGAAAATAGGGACTAAGAATCTCAATCCATTGGCTATGGATTTTTTATTAAAGTCTTGTGTCTGCATTGTGTCTCCATTTATAATTTGACACATGCATAAATTTCGTCCCCGTTTTCGCCAAGAATTTGGCACTCAAACAAATAGGATAGAAACAGAGATACGGGTAGAGGCGTAGAGCCGTACAGGAAATGGGGATAGAGACCCCAACCAATTGGATATATATAGACCTTAGGATTAAATTTTGTTGATTCTCATTTTTTGTCATTTATATTTACATTTCTACTTAAATTTGACTTTTAAAAAAAAATGCCAAATTATACATTTCACCGGTTTTGAAATGTGTCAAATTTTAAGTGGAGCTAGATTGAAAAATGGACATATATGAAATTTTAAGTGTTTTTTATTTTTAATATTGTTTTTAAAATTGTGAAGAAAAAAATGAGATTTTATTATTCTTATTATTTTTTTTATAAAATTCTGAAAAACAAAAAACACTCAACATTAGAAAATAAAAACACTAATTCAACATAACTTTAGAACCCAAAAGAAAGGGTCTTTTATCAGGTAAAGTATTTGATGGAGCTTTTAAAGAGAGTTTTATCTCGTGGAGCTGCCTAAATTATTTACAACATGGTCTCAGCTCACTATGGTGTATTTGCTTATAAGTAACAAGGTGATTTATATTTTGTAAAATAATCCCAAACTCACAACATCTAAATACATATTCGTTAATGATCTGGTTCTGTATTAGTAGCATTAGTAAGTATAATTATTTCTACAAAATATTCAATATTCACTGTCAATATGAAATAGCATGGACAAATGTCAAAGCTTCCACAAACTATAGAATATTAAGTATTAATTCCCACCAAAAACATAAACAAATGGGAAAAGTATGAGGAGACAATAGCTTTATTGTACAATGCATATAATGGGAGTTTAATTGAAATTTAAATTAAATTATGGGTACAAGTATTAATTATAAAGATTTGATAATTTGAGTTTTTTGAAAAATTAGGATTCAGTTATATGAAATCCAAAACCACGAACATCTCTCTCTGAAGGGCAAGGACAGACCAAAAACGCAGCTTCTCCTGCCGACGGTGATAATGCATCTTCTCCCTGGCTCGTGTCTTGTCACCAGAAGTCCGCACCGGTGAACTCCCAGCAGCGCATTCTGGTCGTCCGGCGCGTTTTGACGGCACCGCATCAAGTCCACCTGCGAGAAACCCCAGTGCAACCCAGCAGCGGCTGAGCTCTGTGCCGCTGCAACGCCGCCTCTGCTACTCCTCTCTTTTCATTCTTCCCCTTTCACCAACGCAGGTTCCATGCTTCCTCCTTCCCGTGTTCTTTCGTTTATTTATGTTAACTAATTTTTAAATCTGCTTTTAGTGTTTAGATTAGGCTTAGATTAATGGATTGATACTTTTTGGATTCCAAAATGTTTGATGGCTGGTTTTTTTGATTTGATTGCTGCATAAATTGAGTGGAAAATCCTTGTTTACATATTGTGCACATCATATGCTCGATGAAATGCCTGAGTGAAACTTTTTATTTAATTCCTATATTTGGCCAGCATTTATCTTAAATTTTGTTATCTTTAGGCATTCCGTTGCTGCCGGCTTGCGTCTTCTTTGCGACGTCGGCATTCACAAGTTAGAGGGATTACAAGTGGAGTCAGGTTTGAGACGTCCATCACACCTCGGAAGAGCATAAATGGAATTGAATTTCATTCAACCACTATGTGGTGTTCTATTGGTCGTCAGTAACGGAAATTCATCAAATTCACATAACAATGATCCCAACCATTGCGTAGAAGAGGGTGAGGAATCCAACAAGGTAAGCAATTTATGTGGGGGCATGCATAGCGAATGGTTATTTATTTATGATTTTTATTCGTTCCACTTAGTGAAAGTAGGGGGCTCTTTTTTATGTTAAATGCTTTAGTAGATGCAACAGAAGCACTCCACATGCAACCACTTCTATGATTTTATTAAATTCTTTTTATGATTATATGGATGAATTATGAAATTCTTTTTATGATTATATGGACGAAGAATTCGCATGTGATAATTCAATGTCATGTACATTTGATATGTGTAGAATTTGCGTGTGATAATGATTCCAAAGCTCCACTGGAACCGTATTAGTGAAGTATATAATATAAAATATAGCTAATGGAGATGTGGTTATTTAGACTCTCTGTAAAATAATTGTTAAATATTCAAGAGATATGAATTCATGGTTGACTAAATATTTATCCTGCATATTTAGATTAACTATATTTATATGATGAATAAACTAGATAGAGAATAAATTAAATGTCGCTCCGGTACATGATTAAATTAATCCGACCTTGCACGATTATTTAGTACATTACTATGCAAATAGTTAATTGTTGTCATCTTTTTGTGTTGTTTAGCAGGTGGTTCCTCTGGAGGCCTCTCAAAATATAGAATTTGGCTGTTCCGGTTTGTCGGCATGAGCGCCAACAAGCTGGTAGTTACATGTCTTTGTTAAGCTCATTCGGCAGCAGTTAGAATCTGTTGAAAATGGTTTCGAGTACCTTTAATATTTTTCTTCAAGGATATAAGACTTCAATAGTTATTCATTTGTCAGCAATTGTAGATGAAGATGATATTTTTCAAAGACGCAAATGCCAAGTGTGATGCTTTTGTTGTTAGCAACGAGTGGCTTTATTCTCTAAAGATATTGGTATCCAGTGTGTTCTTAATTGTTGCAAGAAACTAGACTTGATTAATTTCAATGAACCCATTTAATCTAGATAAGTTCCGATGCTTTGTTGTATAAGGAGCTTGATTAATTTCATTCGGTGTGCAGCTAGTCGCTTTAGATAGTAGTTATATGTTTATCTTTACTTATATGTGTTGGATGTTCATTTATGTATGAAATCGGATGTTTACTGTAACTATATACGTGGATGGTTGTTTTCGGGTATTCAACCCTTGTAAACTGTAGCAGGTA
Source organism: Arachis duranensis (assembly GCF_000817695.3). Lineage (NCBI taxonomy): Eukaryota > Viridiplantae > Streptophyta > Magnoliopsida > Fabales > Fabaceae > Arachis > Arachis duranensis. The sequence goes on from NC_029776.3 coordinate 87,729,395, forward strand.
CTCAAAACAAATTATAGTATATTGGTTCAAGAACAGTGATAATGAAGTCAACACTTATCAGATTCAAGTAATGTCAGCTTGAAATACAAAAGAGATATCCCTGTACTAAGAAATAGTATACTGGATGTTCGGTTCACCATGTATCTAGATGGTTACTTTCATAAGAAAAATAGATGGTCATTTTCGACTCACTCGTCAGTGTCATGCTTGAGTTCTTTTACACCAACAGATTCACATAATTTCTAAAAAAAAAAGGGATCCACCACAAAAATGTCATCCCAATGTGTCATAAATAAATTCCAAAGACTCTAACTAGTATATAAGGTAAATATTCAAATCTTATCAAGTACGTTATCTTAAGTATGCTAAGTTTTTTTTCTTTTGAACTTTCTCCCTTTTGGCAATCCTTCTGTACGCTATTTCAACATCCTCGTGCTCGGAGCCGAGAATGGTGATCTCACTTCCTTTTTACCCATCTGATTTATAGCTTGGACTGTAGAAGAATGTATGATCACCGTGAATAAATACTCACTCAATAGGTTCTCTGCAATCCAAGTGAATATTCTTTTCAGTTTATAATCAAGTAAGAAAAATTAAAACAACATGAGACATAAAAATTATATTCATTCCAGCTGCTAATAAAAAAAATAGCAGCCCCATATAGAGAAAGGAAATCTTCAGCAAGAATTTAACTGGATTTAGAGACCAAATTAACCAATTATAAACACAACAATGAGCATGGTAAATAAGAATCACACAGCACAACAACATATTATTACCAAACAACAATGGCTACAGCAAAAAATAACCACCACAAAATGAATTAAAGTAACCATCTGTTTCAGTAAACGTCAGGACTGAATATCTAAGACTAGAACCTGCTTTTCAGCACCATATATACACTAGTTTACGTAGAAAACAGAGACTCTTTTAGCATTACCTTTTAAAAAGGTGCTGTCACTACAATCAAATCAAAATAGCAATCTCCATTATGAAAAATGACCATCCAATTGCCTGAAAAACTAACCATCCGACATATAATTGATCTCATCATGTGTACATCGAGTTAGTAGCAAATACAAAAAAAAAGGAATACATCTAATACCAACCCAACAACGATATATGCAAGTACTAATTAATTAAGGGAAAAGAAATAAAATAAAATTTTCTCGTTTCTAACACTCGACTTTCATTCTATCCTCAATTCCAGCAACAATCCAAGATGCTCTCAAAATCAATTTCAGGAGCATTTAACAATAAAAAATGATCTCATAATATATATAGTGACATAAATTCAAAGACGATCACTCATGAAGATCAAACCTCACAATTTTCCTTTTGTAACCATCTATAAATGAGATAAAAAACTAACTCATGAAGACATAGCAGCAAATACGAAATTCAACCATCCAATCCGCTATCAAAGCGACCATCCAAGTTCTACAAATAAAATTATTAACAATCCATGAGGAGGAGCACAGCCATCAATTACAAACACACCAAACACAACCACATATCATACACAGTCTATCAAAACAAAGTATCCCAATTTAATAAGTAATTTAATAACCTATTTGGTAGTAGTTAGTATAATAAATCATTTGTTATTTTCAATAAAAAAAATGAGAGATGAAACTAGCTAGACAATAGACAGAGCAAGTAAACAGAGACAAAACAGTGAAAAATCATAGTTTTGCAACCTAACAATTAAACAATCATAAGACAAGTATGGAAGTTGGTGGAATGAGTTAATCTGACTTCTCTTTGAGAGTCTGAAAGAAATTAACTTTATGTAAAGCTGCAGGTAAAAAAGCTACCATGAATTATAGATACATACATATATGTAATTTCTTCTTAGTTACTCAAAACTCATGCATTTAATGAGGCATATTGCAAAGAATGACTTATATAGCATATTAATAGTAACCTTTGCTACGATATCCTGATGCCATTTGGTCCACATACATATAATAAAAATAAAGAATTTAATCATTATAAGTTGTTTTTGTTATCTCTCAATTATGGCGTTTGAAAGAGTAAAATGATATCAATAGCAATGATAATAAGAGGCACAGCTAACAAGCCAAGAAATTTGATTGACGATATGTATGTCATTCTACTTGAATTCAATTAAGATCTTGAATGCCATTATTGTTTACTATCTAATGAACACTAAACCACAGGGTTTGGACGCCTGTCTTGTTGAAGCCTTGAATTTGGGATATTTAGATTGTTTTATTGTTGCCTGAGGCACACATCATTTAAAAAAAAGCTTATATTTTGTACTTATCCTGCTCATGTATCTGGAAGCATTAGTTAAATTCAATAAATAGAAAAATAATCAAATAGAAAAATTTGAATAATTAGAAAAATAGCAACCACGGCTTGTTCACCATGGGTAATCAAGGATTTAATCAATAAAATCTATCTACATTCAAACATGCAAGAGCGATTATCAATTGAAACATGAATAACTAAACCCACTTACATTGGATGGTTAGGATTCTTTCAGAGATGATGTTCATTGTGTTTCCGGTGAACTGTTGACCATCAGACGGCTGTTTTCTCGGGTCGGCTGCACCGCTGCTATGGAGAGGAAAGCGCCCACGTGAGGAGAACTTTGCTGCAACTCGATTCGTCGGTGAGGGCTCCTTGGTTGCGTTCCTGGTCGGCGGCGTCGCGCCCTGTGACTCGGTTGCAGAGACGGCCAGATGTTCAGCAGAGAGAGGCCGCCATCCTTGATGCCAACGATGAAGAGTATTGCGTTCAGGGGTGACCTTCCTCGGTTGCAACTTGAGAGGTTCTCAGGCTTCTGTGCCGTAACGGGTGTGTGCAAAGATTGGGAGGGTTTGGGTGTTGGGGGAGGGGGGGAACAGCAAAAATAAGGGTTGGGTGATTTGGGGAAAAAGTGAAAAATATGAAAAATTGGGTGGTATGTTAATCTAAACAGCCATAATAGGATTAGGGTTATTAATGGATTAATTCTTTCTATTAATATTAATCGGGCTTAATAAACGGCCCATTGTATACATTGTATACATATTTCATTGTCTCCCTAGCGGTATCCAAACAAATGTCATGAGTTATGCAAAATATATGAACGGTTAATAACCAGTAGCATAAAGAAATTACATGAATTTCAAGTATTGAAACTTATTATGATCATGTTTTACGGCAATGGCATAAGCAAATGTTAATGCTTCCACAAATTAGATGTTGAGTATTGTTAATTTTCCAATTTGGCAGCTATTGTGTCTTTGGAATTTGGAAGCATTTTCTCTTGTGAATAATGGAGGATACCGGACGAGCATTCGGAAAGAGATTTGATTCAGAAGGCATTCCATTTGAAGGTTCGGCAAGGATGTACTGCACCACTGTCAGCTTCGCCTTGATTTCTCGTGATGCAAATATGGCCGCTGATTTTTTTGTGTCTTGACCCAGGTCAAACAAAGACCTGACCCGGAAGAGTACACAACCCAGATTTCTCATCAATCTGGTGGTGCGCTCACGGCTGCTTGGCTGTTTCTGGCGCCACCTCCATTACTGGTTCATGCTACCACTATTGCTCACTGCGAGGGCTATGTTCCTTCTGGGTTGATGAACGCTCGTGGATTAGGGAGATCTCTCGAGTTGGTTTCATGTCTTGTTTTTATCTTCTGTTCTTTTCCTTGTTTTGTCTCTTTTTCTTTTTGTAACTAAGAGTAAAGCTAGGAACCAAAAACATATATATGAATGTTTATCAGCCAAAACCCAGTCAAATACTTTTGGATGAATTTAAAATTTTTACGAGTTAATATATATGAATGTTTCTTCTACTAAGTATTAGAATGTTTCTTTTTTATATTAAATAGATGTTCTTTTATATATTTTTCGAATTTGTAATTGTTAGAAGTGGATAGATTAATGTGAGAAAAAAGAAGAAGGTTTTTATAGGTTTTAATTAGGTTTACTTAATCAATTTAAAATTTTTTAAATTTTGAATTTAAAAAATTTAAAATTAATTAATTATTGATATAAATTAATATAATTTTGTTTAGTTTTTGCCTGATAAGTTTTGATTCTTTATACTTTTTCATTTTTTATTATTTTCTCAATATGCACACATAGTCAAAGCAAACCCTGCCCAAAAATGTCATGCTGATATAGTCATCATATGGTGTGACAATGTACTATAAAAATGACTCGAAAAGAAACCTACTAAAACCGGTTTAGTAAAATGGAGGTGAAATCTTCCCATAATTAAACCTGAATACTATGTGCTATTACAAAAATAACATAAATTATAGAAAGAGTCAATTAATTACACCAATGCTTAGGCCAATCATTCGGAATACAAAATTAGGAGTGAGATTGCTCCACCCTACATACTACATAGGCCTCTAAAATCTAAATAGCCGAACTCTCGAAACATACACTTATAGAGCAAGGAATTTTACATTCTTTTAACACATCATAACAACAACAATAATATAGCTTCTAAAATTTACCTTCCCATCATCCCAAAATGCCCTATACGAGGGAGATAAAGGTTAATAGAAGAGAGCTGGAAATCCATGTGAAAATTTGTCTCCCAGAAGAAGATGATGCAGTTGGAGTTGGAGTTGAAGTTGAAGTTGAAGATATTGCTGTTGTATTACTTGTAACAGTTGTATTGATTCTGAATAAACACAATGTAAGAAGATCCAAATGTCAAGAGTCCTATTGACAATGTTACCTAATCTCAAAGAAAGTCAGTGTAATTTACGCTATAATTTTAGGCCATAAAAGCAAGATGAACAAACAAAAATTTCAAGCATTGAACTTACCCGGTTCTCATGTAGATGCAGTTGTCATAGGCTGCAAAATTGAAAAACAAATTGCAATTCAGTTACCAAACCAAATAGTGTATGAAAGATTTTTTGCAAGAAGAAAAATGATGAGCTTGAAGTGAACATACTTGGATCCTTATCAACTATAACACCAGACCCTCCAAAACTACAAGCAACATCTGAAGCCCCATTTTGCTGGTAATAGCTATTAAAAGCATACGATGCGTGCGAGACCAGGTTATCCGGCTCGAAGCACGGCTGGCTTGGCTGGATAGCAGTGCAATCCACATTGCCAGAACCACATGCCCAATCTATGGCATTCTGCAAGTCAGCTTGCGAGGCCTTACTCGAAGCAATGCACCATGTTGTTCCATTACTTGTTCTGGTTCCATTCGCACCACTAGTGAAGTCAACAGCAGCATCTTTTCCGGTGAAATCAAGGCTGTAAACTTTCGTCTCATCCGGATAAAATAGTCCCCAGTTCCTCTCGGATTCCAAACCAGGCTTCCTGTTTTCGTTGAACAATGAGAAAATGTAAACATCTAACTCTTCTCCAGGCTTTGCAGGGGTGCCGGTGTCATTGATTACATGCCTTATCAGATTTGTGTTATAAGTTTGTGCATTATCAGGTGTGGCGGCTTTCTCTTTAGGCGAACCTTTCGAAGGCCAACCTGTTTCAGTGACCATAACCTTAATTGTTCTGAAATTTAAGGCCGTCAGCGCGAAATAAATAGCATCAACCTGAGCATCAAACATGTTTGTATACAGCAAACCAGTGTTTGGATCAATAACTTCAGAGGATGACTCAAACAAAGCATAGTCCAACGACACTTTGTTCGGGGAATCTCTGTAAGCATAATAAGGATATATATCAATCATAAAAGGTGACTGATTCTCTGCTAAGAATTCTAGCAGTGGCTTGAGGAAATGAGCATGGTTGCTATTAAAAGCCCCAGCCGAAGGTGGGAATGACCGAGACAGAACGCCGAGGGAATGAGTGCTGGAGACCTTTATCTTCTTATGAAGTCCTGCTTTCTTTAGTGCAGTGAGGACATTATTCATTGCAGGCACTACTAGTGCAGAAACATTGTTGGAACTTTCTGTGACTTCTGCGCCGACAGTTATGTATGTGATCTTTGCAGCCGGATAGTAAGGAAGGATGCTATTCTTCAGCCAAGTGTCTGCATTGGTTTGGAACTGGGAGAATGGCAGCAAGTCTGAATTCGGAACCCCAATCATGAGTTCGACCCCAGTGTTTGCAAAAGCCTTAAGAACCTGTATGTTGGAATCATAGATTCTAAGATACTTGATTTGGTGAAGTTGAACCAGCTTTGCTACCTTGTCAGGTGTTGGAAGATCATCAGCATTTCTTCCATAGCAGATCCCAACAAAACTCCCAGAGCAACAATCTGATAGAATTTTCAAAGGGAGAAATAAGAAAAGTGAGAATTTCAAGTGAATTGTTTCCACTTGAAGGGATTCATCTCAAGGAAGAGACAATACAAAAAGATTAGACAATGACTCTTTCTCCTACATCAAGCCGACTCATTCCCCTCCACTGGGAAGGTGTGGAATGAGACCTAAATAATTTTTGTTCCACACTCAATCCTATGGTGGAGGGAAATGAGTCAGCTCGATGTAGAGAATGAATACATGTAACACAACTAGGAAATATTTCTAAATTTGGAAGTATCTCTATCATCCTCATGTCCAAGGCTTCCTAGAGAAGTTCACCAAGCAACACAAAAATATATTTATAATTAATACCTAAACTTTTAATTGAGGGAATGTCAACACCAGACAAATTTAAAACATAGGTAAAGGCTCAATGAGCGGAGCTTGCCCAAGCTCAAGCTCGGCTCATTTAATACATCATCTCAAATTTAGTCTCAAGTTCGGCTCACAAACTCATGAACTCAACTAATCGAGTTGTTAATAAGTCGAGCTGGGTCACTGGCTTAACCTACTATATCAAGTCAACAATGTACACTGCAATACTACACTTTATGTAAAAGAAAAATATATAAAAAAGGGAGGTATTTAGTTGTTAATGTCTAAAGGTAAAACATTCCGGTATAACCTTCTTTTTCTTTTCTTTTTTTTTGTTCCCCATAGATAATCCATCAATTGCATGCAGAAACATAGTTGCTGACTTGCAATGCCAAGAAAAAATGCCATCTTAAAAAAAAAAAGAGTAAACTTCCAAAGAAAAATGGCTACTAAAAATGTGCACTTAGATAGTGAAAATAAAAAGGGAAAAAAACAAAAGAGGTGGAGAGTTCAAACTTGAAAGCACATTGTCTCATGAAGCAAAATGAAAAACTTGAGCAAACAAAAGAAGTGATCTGATACAAACAGCATAAAAGGAATAAATCACATTGAACAGAAGGCAACTAAAAACAAAAGAAGGTACATAGCTTAAAACAGTAGCTATAATAATGCAACTAAAAGAAAGAAAAGGAAAATAGCACAAACCCAGAAGCAGAAGGAATAGTGAAGCAGCAAAGATGAAGCTAGAGGCCCTTTTCATTGCTCTATTCTCACAAGTTAGAATTGAGAAGAGAGGATGAACTATTGAAGGCACTTTGGTGTTGGTGTTGGTGCTGGTGTTTGTAGTCTTTTTATGGCTTGTAATAATAATAATAATAATAATAATATGCAAAATTACAGAAAGTAACGGTCCTTGTCTCATTGTCTCTGTCTCCCTTGAGACTTGAGTTAAACAAAACTAAAGGAATTAACAAAGGAATTGATGAGGGTATTGTTGTGTAATTTTTGAATAATTATAGTAATGGAATGGATGTTTACTTTTTTCTAAAATATTGTGAAATTATTTATTCTCTTTTTTCTTTAGTTACAAAGTCTATTTGTATTTAGTATGTTTATTTGTTACACTAAAAATATTTTTAAATGTTCAATCTATTAAAAAAATAATAGAAATTTACATGTAATTATATTTATGTAAATTTATTAATTGAGAATAATTAAATAATTTGATATATTTAACTAAATTATTATTTAATATTTTAATTATTAATTTTATATAAAAATAACTGTATATAAATATTTGTCAAAAAAGTTTGTTAACAATATTTAAAATATCTTTATTAATACTAAGTAAAAGACTGAAAATAATTGACAAAAAAAACATTGTAGAATTAAGATACATTTAACTAACAAAACCTTGATGAAATATATTTACAAGCATTTTTATATTTCCTTAAAAAAAATTACGGATCATCAATTTTTTTTTTTTAAATTAGGACAATTAAATTTGGAACGTTCCTCGGTGAAGGTTTTGGATCTACCCCAGTCTATGATGACAACCTTTTTTTTTTATCAATAAAAGTTTAGTAATCTTGATTCTTGGTCATATTATATTATTATTATAATCAAGACATTACCAAAAAAGATATGTCTTACATATGTGGAATACAAGTACTTACAATTTATTTAGACAATGAACATTAAATTTATATCTTTATAAGGGAAAAAAAAGTGATAATTTTTCATTATTTTTACCTATAGTCTTTAACTCTTTTGTGTTGTGTTCGTTCTAAATGTCCAAATAAAATAAAGGCAAGTTGCCCTTAATTATTGCATTGTTGATTTGCTGCTTTTTTTTTTTCATATTCAAGTCTCATATTCACTATTTCATCTACGAGCCTATATATATAGATTTATAGAATGTCAGAGTTAAAAGCATTGGACCTCAAATTTATTTATCAACTTTAGTTTATACATTTCTGTCGATTCCGGGATATTTGTTAGTATGTTTGCTCTGTCTCCCACTTAAATTTATATTAGGTAGCGTTTTTTTTATGTATTGAAATGAAAATTAAAAGATTGAGATTTAATATTTTATTTATTGTATAGATATTAATATTAAAATTTTAATTTTTGTTTTTAAAATTTTAATATTTTAATATTTTAAAAAAATAAAAATATAAGAGTTTAAAATTATTAAAATAGAAGCTGAAATTTTAATAATGTTTTATATTTAAAATATTTTTATTTTAGTTAATTTAATTTTAATTTTATCTTTGTATAAATTAAATTAAAATATTATTCTTATTTTAGTCTCTATTTTTTACCTTAAATTAAACATAATATTAAGACTTATTTCAATTTTTATTTTTCAATTTTAATATCTCTCCTAAAAACGTTCTTAAAATCCAAAAATAAAACGTTCTTACAATCCAAAAATATATTATATTCTTTGGATAATAAAAAAAATTAATAAACTTAATGGTATATTATCATATCAAAAATAGAGTAACTAAGTCAAATATTCAATTATCTATTTACTAAAAATATAAAAAAAATTCATTTATATAAGTCTTGTAAATAATAACATATAGATATATTTATATTTAGTCATGAATTTAAAAAATTTTAATAGT
>NC_029776.3:87738723-87748701 GCF_000817695.3 Arachis duranensis
CTGCTCCTACAATAAAACACGTACATCCGTCCCTGTTTATATTAACCATGACTAAATTTTAATTTTAAACTATTTTGGTAACAAAAATGAAACTATATATTGAAATTTCTAAAGTAAAATACATAAAATATAAGTTACATGATCTGATTTGGTTTAACATTTTTTATGGAAAAAATTATAAGATTCTCCTAAGTAGTATTATTTGTGAAAGGTGTACCTGTTTAGTAAAAGTTGTACCATATTCCACATAAGCTATGATGTTTTGACTTTTTAACAGTGCCACTGAATTGAATCTCCCCTAAATAGATTGGTGAGAGCATCACACTTGCAATTTTGAGTGGCAGAAATAATGATAGTAAATAGATTTCACCTAAAACTAGCAATCATATGATATAAATATAAATAAATACAAAAAATAAATAATAATGTGCTGCAAGACCTCTCAATGAATTATTGAATTTGGTCAAAGATAAAATATTATATATGCAATATTTTTCTACAAAATTCTTGTTGAGTGCTTTTCCAATATTCATTGTTTTTGTATGATATACCCTTTCCAATAAATTGTAATAATTACATAAAAAAACTGATCAGCTTAAAAAAAATTGACTCTCTTTTAAGAAAAAATTACTCATAATTGTTAAATTTACATGTGAGCATGGAGAAGAACAAGAATAGAGAAGCCAAGAAGAAATTGAGAATTGAACTTTTATAATGATGAGACTCAAAGAATACAAAGCTATAATTTGCTATTTATACAAATACTACTTCTAACAGAATGCTATAGCTGCTCTAACTAACTATACAACTCAACATGTGCAATCAAACCTACTACTAACAATTTTCTATACAAAGAGAAATAATAGCTAAAATTAACAAATTCTAACTAATAGAATAAATATCAAGTAACACCCTCCCGTAAGCTTGGAGCATTGGGAGAAAAGAGATCCAACAATCCAAGCTTAGAATAACCTGCATTGAAAGGCTCAGGAGCAAGAGGTTTAGTGAGAATATCGGCAGCTTGATTATTGGTGGAAATGGGAAGAAGATGAATCAACTTTTCTTGCAATTTGTCACGGACGATATGGCAATCAGCTTCGATATGCTTGGTACGTTCATGAAACACAGGATTAGTTGCAATGTAAATAGCTGAATTGCTATCACAGTATAAATTAATAGGCTTTGTGATTGGAACACCAAGATCTTGAAGAACATAGCTCAGCCATTGGGCTTCTCTGGTGGCCAGAGCTAAAGCTCTATACTCTGCTTCTGAGGAGGAGGCTGCAACTGTAAGCTGTTTCTTACTCTTCCAAGTAACCAATGATGGTCCCAAATAAAAACAATATGCCGAGATGGATCTTCGAGAGTCAACACAACCAGCCCAGTCAGAGTCAGAGAAACCAGTAAGTTGCAAATCAGATTCTGCAGAGAAGAAGAGGCCTGCAGCAGGGGAACCTTTTACATAACGCAGCACTCTATGTGCCGCCTTCAAATGCTCAGTAGTGGCGCAGTCCAAAAACTGGCTTAGCTTCCCAATGGCATAGCTTATATCAGGCCTAGTATTTGCTAGATATAAAAGCTTGCCCACAATTCTTCTATATTGACTAGAATCAGTGAGCAATTTTCCAGCAGTTTTACTAAGCTTTGCTCCATAATCGATGGGAGTGGTGGCAGGTTTGCACCCTTCAAATCCTGTTTCCTTGAGTAAATCAAGAACATATTTTCTCTGGTACAAAGCAATTCCCGTCTTAGATTTTGCCACTTCTAGACCAAGGAAGTACTTCAAGTCTCCCATGTCTTTAATCTGAAATCTCTCATAAATAACATCTTTAACTGAGTTAATTTCATTTAGATCATCACCTGCCAATACTAAATCATCGACATACACGAGAATTGCTGTGAATCTAAGTGAAGTAGTTCTTGGTGAAGAGGCTGTAATCTGATTTACATTGAGTGAATTTTAACTCGAGTAAAACTGATTTGAGCTTGCAATTCCACTGCCTACTCGCTTGTTTCAATCCATACAAGGACTTTTCAAGCTTGCAAACTTGACCAGGCGAAGCTTCCAAACCTGGAGGCACCTTCATATAGACCTCCTCATCAAGTTCACCATGTAAAAATGCGGTGTTGACATCAATTTGTTTAAGGTGCCACCCTTTTACTGCTGCAACAGCAAGTACCACTCTCAAAGTCCCTAGCTTTACTACAGGACTGAAGGTATCTCGATAGTCAACACCAGCCACTTGTGTATGTGAATCCTTTGGCAACAAGTCTTGCCTTATGCCTCTCCACTGTACCATTTGGGTGGTATTTGGTACGAAAGACCCATTTACATCCAATTGCTCTCTTTTCAATTGGCAAAGAAGTTAGCTTCCATGTTTTGTTTTCTTCCAAGGCAGTCAGTTCAGCTCTTATTGCCTCTTGCCAACAAGTTTGAGTGATTGCATCCTCATAAGTTTTAGGCTCTAAATTTTGAATAGCAACAGAAAATACAAAATGCATGGGGGAAAGCCTAGTATAAGACAAGACATTAGAGAGAGGATACCTTTGAGCAGTAAGCTATGATGAGGGTGAAACAGTGTTGATGGTTTGACACTCATAGTCCTGCAAGTATGCAGGTGGTTTAGTTTGCCTAGTTGATCTCCTTACATCAGCAACTTCAGGCATAATGGAGGATTCAGGCAGAGCAGCAGAATTATGAGTTGAAAATTCTTCATGTGATGCAGATGTGGTTTCCAAATGATCATGAATTTCAGGATAAGGGAGAATTTCATCAGTTTCATTTAATTCAGAGGAAGCATTATCTTCCTGCTGGCTGAGATTTGGGTGATGCAAGCTTGGTTGAGTGGCTGCATCATCAGTGTTTAAAACTTGTATCTGACTCCCTTCCAAAAATTCATAATCAAAGGGATGAGATGCAACATGAGATGAATGAGAGGAAGCTGAAAAATTATCATTGTTGGCATTATTGGAGTGACAGTAAAGAAAACAATTTTCATAAAATTGGACATCCCGAGATAAGAAAATCTCTCGAGTTTGCAAATCAAAGGTAATCTTTCTCTCTTGATCTCGTTGATCGGAAACTCGTTATCTCTCCTTAACGGGAAGACAGTTAGACAACAAAGCTCTCATCAAACTCTACGGTGTGAGTTCAAGAAAGAAGAAGAAAATAAATAGATGAAGAAGAAGAGCGGATGCTGAGATTTCAAATAGGTATGAAGAAAAGAGAGAAGAAATTGTGTGAGTTCAAATCAAATGAAGGAAAAAGGGAAAAATAAAATTCACTAGTCAAGAACAGCGAACGAGCGTTTCAACTGTAAAGCTGGACTCATCATCCTTCTCTAATCACGTCAACGAATTGTGAATTAGAGAGCAAGTTTCTCATCCTTCAATCAGGATCTCAACGTTCCTCCATCCACGCTCACCGCACCATGTTAAATTTACATGTGAGCATGGAGAAGAACAAGAACAGAGAAGCCAAGAAGGAATTGAGAATTGAACTTTTATAATGATGAGACTCAAAGAATACAAAGCTATAATTTGCTATTTATACAAATACTACTTCTAACAGAATGCTATAGCTGCTCTAACTAACTATACAGCTCAACATGTGCAATCAAACCTACTACTAACAATTTTCTATACAAAGAGAAATAATAGCTAAAATTAACAAATTCTAACTAATAGAATAAATATCAAGTAACAATAATTTTAAGCTAATGATTTTAATTTTTAATTTGGGTTTGAAAATTAAGTATTTTCAAGATAATGTATAACTCATTTTTATTCTCTATATTAGCTCATGAACATTGCTATGGTCAACAAAACTTATCATTTTAAATCAACACTTGATTAACAAATATACTTTTATATGTAATGTCTAAAAAAATGAGATTAAATATATTTTAAATTTTAATAGTATAAATATATGATATTAATCCAAAATCTTAACTAATATTAATAAAAAACAGTGCACTCCTAACATTTCTCTTAGCTAACTAAAACGCAATTCATATTTTAGAATAGAGTTTGAAACTGGACTTCCAATACTGTGTTTCCAATTTATTTTTTTGGATATGTCCAATTCATTATTTGGCTTACGCTTGAATCAAATTTAGCCCATCAACTGTACATTTTAGCCCATCAAAATTAGAAAATAACAACATGGCCCGTCTACTTTTATTTGACCATAGACAAGACCAAAAATTGTAAATGTAGTTGGAGGCCTGGATCAAGTGGTGGCACATCATGGTTGGGCCGTATCAAAACCGTTGGAAAATCATGTAACCCAAAAAAAAAAGGAATTTAGATCTTCTAAAGTTTAAATTTCACTTTAAAGAGTAAAGTGTGATCTCTTACCATTAATTTTGTTGATGAGACCAAGAATAAATATGAAAAAGAAACTATTCAAGAGTAGAAGATTATACTTTACTCTCTAAAATGAAATTTAAACTTTAAAGGATCTAAATCCAAAAAAAAGTGGGACATCATGTGATTTCCAATCAGCCACATATTGATTTGAATCTGGCTTTAGCTATAAGTGGATAAAGAACCCGGCCCATGTAGTGTTGTACTAAGAAAAAATTGAAGTCACTTTTGTACATAAAAAAAATTAAAGTCACTTTATAATTCTTCAAAAATACTATTTATATATCAAAATAATATGGCAAGACTATATCATTTGAATTATAACTCACTGGCAGCTATCAATGCATTTATGTATAAATATATGTATAATTTAATTTATTTTTAATGTGTATTTGTAGTTCAATATATATTTTATATTAGTGGCTAATTGTAGTGGTTAATTTTAGTATATATGTAATATAGTTGATAATTCTTTATCCATCAAAAATTAAGGTAAAAAATCACAAGACCTTTTAATCGAGCTCATTTTGATTTAGATATGCTTTTCTTTTCAGATATCTTTTTTGATAGTTAAACATAAATAGTTTGAGTTAAGAAATTTAAATAATTTCAATATTTGACAATTTTTTTGTGCTGATATTTAAGTTTTTAACTAGAATTAAAAACTTATAATTAAGTTCTTAATCAATCATATATTTTATTTTTTCAATGATTAAGAATGTATTTGTCTTCATACAAAGCATAAATAAATCAAAATAAAGGTCTATATTTTACAAATTAGAACTTTCATTTTTCTTGGTTAAGTCTATTTTTGTCTTTTGATGGTGACAAGTTGTATTTGTAGGGTTAATAGTTAAATTAGTTCTTAAAAGATATACTTAGTATATATAATTAGATATTAAACAAATATATTTATAAAAATCTATCAATTTATTATCTTTAGATTATATTAGGAATATATTTTATTTAATTGGAATATGAACTAAATTAATATATTTTTATAAAGATATTTATTCAGCGTCTAATTGAATATGTTGGGTGTCATTCTATATCATCTGACGAAAACTATTAATTAAGTGACGAAATGATAAAAATAATTAATTTATAATCTTTAAATTAAAAGACTATTTTAGTTAATAAAATTTTCAAAAATAAATTTGAAGAATAACTCATTTTTCAGAGACTAAGTTAAGCTTAATTCTGTATTTATATTATGGATGTATTTGGTGAAAAAAAAAACTAAAATAATTTGAACCAAATCCTACTTAAAATTTTTCAAATTAAGTCCAGCAGATCAATTTCAAGGTTTCTACACAAATTTGACTAATTTAACTGTCGATTTCTTTATTATCTGTTTGAAAGTCTTAAAAATTTAAGTTTGACCAAAGTATAAATTTTATAAGAATACTCATAAGTCATAATAAAGTTGAAAAGTTGGTGCTTATCAAATCAGTGTTAAATAGTTTGCCAGTATTTTATTTGAGCTTGTATAAGATGTCGAAGGTTGTTGCTGAGAAATTAATTTCTTTGCAGAAAAAATTTCTATGGGACAAGGAGGATGGGAGGAATGGTATTACTTTGGTAAGATAGAATTTGGTGCAGGCCCCAAAGAAGTTAGGTGGGTTGGTAGTTAGAGATGCTATAATTCAGAACACTGCACTTTTGTTTAAGTGGTGATGGTGTTTTGCGAAGGATTAGTGTCTATTATGAAAAAAAATGGTATGTTCTTGTAATAATTTGAAGCCGAATGAGTTACTGTCCACTGATGCGTGAGCATCTTTTCTATTTTTCCTAGTGAATTTGCATTTGAATTGTTAAGTTTAATCAAAATTTAAATACTTTTTAGCCACTATGAATGCTACTTTGAGTTGTGTGCAATTCTGTTTATTTCAGGTAGCATTCGGATGGATTTGACGGAGTTTTATAGAAGAAGAGAAAGAAAGTGGATGATGCTGTCAACCATGACCTCCTTGTACTCTAACGGATATAACTTGAGTTACAGAGGTCCAATTGACGTGATTCTAGTGGCATTGAAAAACTAACTTCCAGTGCTTTCCAACGATATAAAATAGTATATCCTTTTTCTCCATTTCGTTCGGTCTCAATGGCACCAAACTTGAGATTCTCCAAGTTTGACGCCACACTCACCTACCTCCAGGAATGCTTGACGTCGAACCAATTTCTCAAGTTTGGCGCCAAGGGTGCATAATATTGAAGATACATTCAGGCATGGTGGCGCAAGCTTGGTTCGGCTCAAGTTTGGCGCCACCCTTAATGAAATTGGTGGTCCCCAATTGTCCAAGGAGCAGCACGAGATGTATTTAATTAATTTTGATTAAAACTTTATTTTATTTTAAAATAAGAAAAGATATTATTTAGTCTAGAAAATATATTTTACATTAATTAGGATTAGATATAAAAGGGAAAAGAATCAGTTCTTCAGGCTTCACTTTTC
Source organism: Arachis duranensis (assembly GCF_000817695.3). Taxonomy (NCBI): domain Eukaryota; kingdom Viridiplantae; phylum Streptophyta; class Magnoliopsida; order Fabales; family Fabaceae; genus Arachis; species Arachis duranensis. The sequence goes on from NC_029776.3 coordinate 87,745,547, forward strand.
TCTCTTCCCTTATTCTGTAATTTACAGTTTTTGAGAATCCTTATTTTCTCTCTGAACTATGAGCAACTAAACCTCCACCGTTAATGTTAGGAGCTCTATCTATTGTATGGATTGATACTATTATTTTTCTATTTTAATTCATGTGCTTATTTCTATTTCAAGAATTATTTTTGTCCTTTATCTTATGAATCTGGGTGGAACGGAAGTATGACACTGGTTCTAATTGAGTTCTTGTATAACTTGAAAAAGCTCTTTACTTGAACAACAGCTTGAAAACAATTTCTCCTAAATTTCTAATTATCTGAACTTAACGGGATACGTCACATATAATCCCTTTATATTTGGGTAATTAGGGTTTCTGTGGCATATAAACTAGAATTGAACTTCACCCTCTAATTGGAATGAAGTGACCAAGGAATTGGCGTTGATGAAGGTTAGAAGAGACTAAAAAGGTCTAAGGAATTAGGGTTTAGTCACATATAATTTTCCATGAATTGAATCTTACATGATTAAAATAGTTAGTAAGAAAAGTCAATCCGAAAGATAGATATCTCTGAAGTCTTAACTGTTTTCTCCATATATTATTCACATCAATTTACTATTCACTTTCTGATTCTAAGAATAACTATTTAATGCAATTGAACTCTCAACACTCTTTTCTGTTTGTCTAACTAAGTAAATCACTTAATTATTGTTGCTTAATCCATCAATTCTTGTGGGATCGACCCTCATTCACTTGAGGTACTACTTGGTACGACCCGGTGTAATTTCCGGTTAGTTTGTGGTTATAAATTCCGCACCATCCACTCAAGTGTTACCTATCAGAGGAGGACCATGGAAGGATATATGCCAGATACAGATAAAGGAGCAACATATAAAGGATAAGATGATTACAGGTCTGTCCATGAAGATTGGTGACGGACGTCAGACTCGATTTTGAGAGGATGTTTGGTTATATTGTGGATCCCTGAAAGATCGGTTCTCCAGACTCTTCTCTGTTTCAAACCAGTGTGATTCGGTTATTGGGGATTGTGGGTTTTGGGATGGGCTAGAGTGAATTAGGAACTTCCAATGGAGGCGAGAGTTATTTCAGTGGGAGTTGGATCTCCTAAGTCAGATACATGAGGATTTGAGACCTGTGAGGCTAGTATATAATAGAGAGGATAGAGTGGTGTAAAAATTTGATATATTTGGTATTTTTTCGACTAACTCTTTTGTGCAGGTATTACAAGAAGGAATGCTATCAGAGGATATAACCAGTTACAGCTTTACTAATACCATTTGGAAGGATTTAGTTCCACTAAGAGTGGAGTTGTTTGTTTGGTTTGTCTTGACAGACAGGGTGAATACTAAGGAAAGGTTAAGTCAGTTCGGAATAATCAATCAGGATGATAAGAGTTGTATTTTATGTAACAAGGATGTTGAGTAGGTCCATCACTTGTTTCTTGGCTGTGCTTTTGCTTGGCAGGTGTGGAGTGCTTGGATATCTGTGTTTGGCCGGCTATGGTCACTTTCGGGATTGATGAAAGACCACTTTTTAAGTTGGACAAAAAAACTGCGTAAGAAGGAGGATCGGAAGCAGCGGTTAAGGTGCTTATGTGCGATCATTTGAAACATTTGGATGGAAAGGAATATGAGGATATTTCATAATAAAAGCAAACGTGTAAAAAAAATTATCAATATATCCATGCATAGCCGCGACGTGTGAAAATACGTACTCTTTTTATGTTGTTGATGGTTTTGTCAGAGTCATCTCTATTAAAAATAAAAAAACTTTTTAAAATGATATAAAAAATCTTTTTATTTTTGTGTTACTTTCTAAGAATTGCTTATCTGCTTTAAATATTTACTTTTATTTTATTCTACTCTACTGTATTGTGTTCCTTTGTTTAAAAAAAAAAAATTATCTACATTAACCATTGATATAAATAAAAAATATTATGAAGTACTTATATTAGAGTAACTTAGATATATTTGATAAAATCTTGCATAACTTTTTAAGTCTTTTTTACATCATCTCTATTAATTCTCCCTCTTCCTTAATAATAATATAATTAGAAACAACCGAGATCTTTTATATTCCTTTGTTTTTAAATAATTATATCTTGCTGCTGAAAGTAATATTCAATAAACATTTAACTAAACTTTACAATTATTTATCTTATCTCTTAAGACCTAACCAAATCAAATCAAGATTTGTCTTTTTTTTTTAATATTTTTAGAAATTGAATATTATACTTTTTAGTTTTTATTAGATTATAATTTAATATATAGAGTATTTATCTTTCTGTTATTGACATAAAATTAATATTTTTATGATATTTATAAGTGTTATTTAACTCTTTTATGAATAAAAAATGTTTTTTTTTAATTATTATTATTATTATTATATATGTCTGACGTGGTTGTGCTCTTTGGGTGGAGAATGATGGGTTGAAAGGGGACCATTGAATCATATATGGATTCAAATAGAGTTATAATCTAAGCATTGGTGGCAGCAGATAAGATTTTCAATAACTTCCTCTAAGGAGTAAACATTATTGAAACACAAATCTATGATATGATATGATTCGATTACGATACATGCATGTGGCATGTGGCATGTGGCAAATGGGCATATCCATTATGAGTCATGAGCTGTACCCAAGTCAAACCTTCTTATCCTCATCTTTCTTCCTTCTCGTACCTTAATCCACCTCATCCTTAATCCTTATAACACAAACAAATTATTTTGCAACAAATTATATAAATAGCATAATAGTATAAAAAGAAAGCTTGATCATTAGAATTTATTATTTTTAGTTATTAGGTAATTATTAATATTTAATTATATAAAATAAAATATATTATTAAATTATTAAATTAAAAACATAAAATTAAAAAAATTAAACTAATAATTAAATAATAACTAAAAATAAAAACTTTTGATATCTCTTAACATCTTTTATAATATAATATTAATGTAACACGTTATTATTTAACTGCCAAAAAATACTAATTCACTCTTTTAGTCTCTAGAATATTTAGAAGATTATAAGTGATTGAGTCAACTACTTTTTTATTATTTATATGATAATGTACAATTAGATTATCATATAATATACAAATAATATATAAAAAAGAATGTATTATTTTATTTAAAACATTAAAAAATG
>NC_029776.3:87749034-87790747 GCF_000817695.3 Arachis duranensis
TAACCTAACTTAATTTTTAATTTTACTCGACATCACTACCATTCTTCTAATCTCAAATTCTACCACCACTCTCATTATCAATTACTATCATTACTGCCGCCATCACCATCATCACCACTGCCACCATCATCACCACCCTTCCTCCTTCCTCAACTTATGTACTCTAGAAATTCAACTTTCAGAAGTTGACAAATTTTTTAACAGAATCCTAAATTTTCTCACCAAATTCGTCCAATTACTCACTCAATCAAATTCACATGTTGTAATTCATACTCCGAATTTTCATTCCCCATTTTGTCCCAAAATCTTCGATCGGCGTCAATTTTCGAACAATTCGATTGATTTAGCTACAATGGCTCTTGTGTATGGACAAGATTCTCCAAAAAATTGTGAAGCCGTCATTTAATTATGCATTGTTGTCTTTGTCTTTGATTCCGGTAACGACGTCATCTACTTCAGTCACCAAAATAGTTAGGAGGTCTCATCATTTCAAGATCATAGGGTATTCTTTCTTAAAAAAAATTGAGATTAAAAGTACGTGGCCTCGGATACATTCTCAGTTAGTTGCAGGGGAGATAGTGGAGGCAGTGGAAGTGGGAGAGAGAGAGAGGGGGACGAAGTGTTTGAGAAGGAGATAAAAGAATATAGAGAGAGAGTGCAATGTGGATGCAATTGTTGAATTTTTCTCTCCTTTGTGAGGCCCAAACCCAATATTTTGGGGGTGTATTCTTGCACCCTAGTGTCACAACCCTAATTCAGATTTTGAGGTCTTTTGAGAGAAAGAGAGTAGCCACCAAAAGAAGGGGAAAACATAATTTCCATTTTTACCCAAAGCAGTAAATTTCAAATGGCAATTTCTTAGTTGTTCACCGTTGGATCGGTTTGAAATTTAAACTGCGTGTTTCTATCATCTTGTTCTTCATTCTGGTCAGTGGAGATGTTGATTGAAGGTTTGCAGTAGGAAAAATTGGCTTCGTAAGAGAGAAATTAGGTTTCTCATTTTTACAAAGAGCAGCAATCTTGGAACGGCAGTTTATCATTTTTTCACTGTTGGATCAATGTGAAATTTAAACTGTAGATTTTTTACATTTTGTTCTTCATTCTGGACGGTGGAGATTTTAATTGGAGGTCTGCAGAGGGAGAAATTGGCTTCGACAGCAGCTCTATTTTTTTGGGTATATTTCATCTTCTTGCTTCTTATTTGTGAGCTTTGGTTCTTTGATGTTTTGGCTGATCATATGCACGTTTTTGTGCTTTGTTTGAGACTCTCTTGTACCTCATTTGATTATAGTGGAGCTATTTCATTGGTCTGGATGACTCGTGATTTTTACCTCTCACATTGAGGGGGGTTTTCCATGTTAAAATCTCGGTATGTTCTTGTTATTGCTTTACTTGCTATATTTGCTTGTTATAATTGCTGCCATATTGTGTTATGAGTGCTTCCATATTGTTCTTGTGTTGGACATTTGTGTCGTTTCCGCTGCTAGGCTCTTTCATACTGGTATCAGAGCTTATTGGTATTTTTCTGGGCTTGTAATTCTGTGAACAATGGAAGCTAATACTAATACTAGTAGGATGATCACTCTTAATGGTCCTAATTATGATTTGCGGAAGTCAAAGATGAAAGATTTGCTTTATGTCAAAAATTTTCATCAATCAGTTTTTGGTACAGAGAAGCCTAATGATAAATCTGATGATGATTGGACTTTGTTGCATAGATAAGTCTGTGGATATATTAGGTAGTGGGTTGACGATAATGTGTTGAACCATATTATTAGAGAGACACATGCTTGGACCCTTTGGATTAAGCTTGAACAGTTGTATGCTCGGAAAACTGGGAATAATAAGATGTTTTTGATCAAGCAGTTGTTGGTTTTGAAGTATACAGATGGGACATCAATGACAGATCACTTGAATAATTTCCAAGAAATTATCAATCAGTTATCTTCCATGGGTATCAAGTTTGATGAAGAGGTTCAAGGATTGTTACTTCTTGGCTCCTTACCAGACTCGTGGAAAATTCTCAGAATGTCATTGTCTAATTTTGCTCCTGATGGTGTAATCTCTATGGATCTTGCCAAGAGCAGTGTTTTGAATGAAGAGATGAGAAGAAAGTCACAAGTTACATCGACTACATATTCAGATGTTCTTGTTTCTGAGTCTAGGGGGAGAAACAAAAGTCGAGGTCCTAAAGGTAGAGATCAAAGCAGAAGCAAGTCTCGAGGAAAGTATAAGAATATTGAGTGTCATCATTGTGGTCAAAAGGGACATATGAAGAGATTTTGTTGGCAGCTAAAGAAGGAGAAAGCCAAAGTAAGTAAAGACAAGAGCACAAATAAAGATGATGGTAGTAAGGAAGACAAGGTTAATGTAACTCATGATGATTTTCTTGTTGTTGAAGAGTTTGAATCTGTTAACCTTGTTGATAATAGCACTAGTTGGGTGATTGATAGTGGTGCTTCTATTCATGTTACATCTAGGAGATATTTGTTTACATCTTATACTCCTAGTGATTTTGGTGATGTGAAAATGGCTCATCAAGGTGTTGCAAAATGTGCTGGTGTTGGACGAGTTTTCTTAGATACATCCAATAGTACCAAGTTGACTTTGAAGCGTGTGAAGCATGTTCTAGATATTCGGTTGAACTTACTTTCTGTTGGTAAGTTGTGTGATGAAGACTTGGATAGCTCATTCTCTCGTGATAGTTGGAAGCTCACCAAGGGTTCCATGGTTGTTGCTAGAGGTACTTGACATTCTACTCTTTATTTAACTCAAGCAAAGATTGTGAAAGATGTTGTTAATGCTGCTGAGTTTGTTGATGAAACTGATTTATGACATAAGAGATTATGTCATATGAGAGAGAAAGGTATGAATATGTTATCAAAGAGGAATCTTTTATCTGGTTGTAAGGTTGCTTTGCAAAAGTGCAACCATTGCTTTGCTGGGAAACAAAACAGGGTTTCTTTCAAGAGCCATCCACCTTCAAGGAAGCCGGAGATACTTGACTTGGTGTATTCTGATGTATGCGGACCGATGAAGACAAGAACACTTGGAGGGTCTATCTATTTTGTAACCTTTATTGATGACCATTCTAGAAAATTATGTGTTTACACTTTGAAGACCAAAGATCAAGTTTTGAATGTGTTCAAGCAATTTCAAGCTTCTGTTGAAAGAGAAACTGGGAAGAAGTTGAAATACATTTGTACTAACAATGGTGGTGAGTACTCAGGTCCATTTGATACTTATTGTAAAGAGCATGGTATAAGATATTAGAAGACTCCTCCAAAGACTCCTCAGTTGAATGGCTTAGCTGAAAGGATGAACAGAACATTGGTTGAAAGAGTTAGGTGCTTGTTGTCACAATCTGGATTGGCAAAATCCTTTTGGGGTGAAGCTTTGAGCACTGTTGTTCATATCTTAAACCGGACACCATGTGTTTCCTTGTAATTTGAAGTGCCAGAGAAGGTATGGTCAGGTAAAGATGTTTCTTATGATCATTTAAGAGTCTTTGGATGTAAAGCTTTTGTTCATATTCCTAAAGATGAGAGATCTAAGCTTGATGTAAAGACTAGGCAGTGTATTTTTATTGGCTATGGCATGGATGAGTTTGGTTACAGGTTTTATGATCCTGTTAGCAAGAAGATAATTTGGAGTAGAGATGTTGTCTTTGTTGAAGACCAAACATTGAAAGATGTTGATAATACGGAGAAGCCAACGGTTTAGCCTAGTGATGATTTTTTTGACTTGGATATTACTCTCTCTATGCCTATGGTAGAATATGGTAGAGTTGAAGCTCAAAATAATGAGCATGATACAAGTGCAGGTGAAGATGGAACAGTTGATCCGATACTTGATGAAGTTGGTGATGTTGATCAAGATGAAGAACCAGTTTTAGAAATTCCTGCAAATGCACTTAGAAGGTCTACAAGAGAGAGAGAAAACCTTCATCAAGGTATTCTCCACATGAATTTGTTTTGTTGACTGATGGGGGAGAACCTGAATGCTTTGGAGAGGCTATTGAAGATGAAAGCAAAGCTCAATGGCTTGAAGCTATGCAAGAAGAAATGAAGTCCTTGCTTGAGAATGATACCTATGAGTTGGTGAAGCTACCGAAGGGTATGTGAGTTTTGAAGAACAAATGGATATTCAGAATCAAGAATGAAGAACACAATTCTAAGCCTCGGTATAAGGCTAGATTGGTTGTTAGAGGCTTTAACCAGAGAAAAGGTGTTGATTATGAGGAGATCTTTTCTCCTGTTGTGAGGATGTCATCCATTCGTGCTGTGCTTAGATTAACAGCGTCTCTTGATTTGGAGATTGAGCAAATGGATGTGAAGACAGCTTTTCTTCATGGTGATTTAGACAAGGAAATCTACATGGAGCAACCGGAGGGCTTTATTATTAAAGAAAAGGAAGATTTTGTGTGCAAGCTTAAGAAGAGTATTTATGGGTTGAAGCAAGCTCCAAGACAGTAGTACAAAAAGTTTTAATCTGTTATGGGAAAGCATGGTTACCGTAAGACAACTTCAGATCATTGTGTATTTATGCAAAAATTTTCTGATGATGATTTTATCATTCTTTTGCTTTATGTGGATGATATTTTGATTGTGGGCAAGAATGCTTTGAGGATTAATGAGTTAAAGAAACAGTTGAGCAAGTTCTTTGCTATGAAGGACTTGGGTCCTGCCAAACAGATTTTGGGCATGACTATTACTCGTTATAGAGATTCCAAGAAGCTTTATTTGTCACAGGAGAAGTACATAAAGAAGGTGCTTCAAAGTTTTGGCATGAATGATGCCAAATGTGTTGCTAGTTCTTTTGCTCCTCATTTTAAGTTGAGCACCAAGCAGTGTCCAACCACTGATGAGGAGAAACAAGCAATGGATGAAATTCCTTATGCCTCAACTATTGGAAGCTTGATGTATGCTATGGTATGTACTAGACCAAACATTGCTCATGAGGTTGGTACTGTGAGTCATTTTCTCTCTAATCCAGGTAAAGAACATTGGAATGCTGTTAAATGGATTATGATATATCTCAAAGGTACAACTAACTTGAGTTTGAGTTTTGGTGGTGAGAAACCTTTGCTAGTTGGCTTTACTGATGCGGACATGGCAGGAGATATTGATTCTCGAAAGTCTACTTCAGGTTATTTGGTCAAGTTTGCAGGGGGGAGCTATTTCATGGCAGTCAAGGCTACAGAAGTGTGTTGCACTTTCTACCACAAATGCAGAGTTTATTGCAGCAACTGAAGCATGTAAAGAGTTGTTGTGGATGAAGAAGTTTCTTGCAGCACTTGGTTTCAAGTAAGACCGTTATGTGTTATTGTGTGATAGTCAAAGTGCTATTCATCTTGCTAAGAATTCTACTTTTCATCCAAGATCTAAACATATTGATGTTAGGTATCACTGGATACGGGATGTGTTAGATTCTAAGTTGTTGGAACTTGAGAAAGTTCACACTAATGATAATGGTGCTGATATGATGACAAAAGTATTGTCAAGAGAAAAGTTTGAAACATATTGTTTGATCGCCGGAATGGCGAGGGCCTCCACCTAGTCGAGAAAGGGGAGATTTGTTGGGTTTTTCTCTCCTTTGTGAGGCAAAAGCCTAACATTTTGGGGGTGTATTCTTACACCCTAGTGTCACAATCCTAATTCAGATTTTGAGGTCTTTTGAGAGAAAGAGAGTAGCCACCAAAAGAAAGGGGAAAACAGAATTTCCGTTTTTGCCCAAAGAAATAAATTTAAAATGAAAATTTCTCAGTTGTTCACCGTTGGATCGGCTTGAAATTTAAACTGCGTGTTTCTATCATCTTGTTCTTCATTTTGGTCGGTGGAGATGTTGATTGGAGATTTGCAGTAGGAGAATTTGACTTTGCAAGAGAGAAATTAGATTTTCCGTTTTTACACAGAGCAGCAATCTTGGAACAGCAGTTTCTCATTCTTTCACCGTTGGATCAACGTGAAATTTGAACTGTAGATTTTTCACATTTTGTTCTTCATTCTGGACGGTAGAAATTTTAATTGGAGGTATGCAGAGGGAGAAATTGGCTTCGACAGTAGCTTGATTTTTTTGGGTATATTTCATCTTCTTGCTTCTTATTTGTGAGCTTTGGTGCTTTGATGTTTTGGCTGGTCATATGCATGTTTTTGTGATTTATTTGAGACTCTTTTGTACCTCATTTGATTATAGTGGAGCTATTTCATTGGTTTGGATGACCCGTAGTTTTTACCTCTCACATTGAGGGGATTTTCCATGTTAAAATCTCGGTGTGTTCTTGTCATTGCTTTACTTGCTATATTTGCTTGTTATAGTTGCTGCCATATTGTGTTGTGAGTGCTTCCATATTGTTCTTGTGTTGGACATTTGTGTCGTTTTCACTGCTAGGCTCTTTCAGCAATTAGGGATTGGAGTGCGAAAATTTGAGAGGAAAGAAGGGAGAGATCATTGTGGGAGAGGAAGGAGTTCCCAGTGGCTATCACTGCCGAGATTATTGTCGCCAGGTTCTATCGGGGGGCGGTTGAGAGAGAAGGAAGGGTGATGACGATGGTGGTAGGGGATGAGAGTAGTGGTAGTAGGATTTAAAATATGGAGAGTGGTGGTGTGGAGTAAGATTAGAAGTTAGAGTTAGATTATATTAGATCGTAGTTTAAAAATTTTATTTAATTTTTAGAATTTAAATAATTTTATTTGCAAAAACCTATCATTTATGAAATATAACTTTAATTTTTATCTTACATGGATAAAAATAGTCACATCTTTATTTTTAATGGATAAAAATAATAGTTTACTCCTCTAAAAAAATATTATTGAGATATATAATTAATTAATTATATGCCATCAACTACTAATAAAACATTTTCTAGGAATTTATTTATCAGTATTTCAATTCTTGGTTCATTGATTCATTCTACTCATTTTTAAGATAAAATGCCATTCTATATGGTTGGCATAATTGTGACAAAATGTTATTGATGAAGCATAGGTCAATTTGTGAGCAATGGTGACATGACATGATGATAGGGCAAACAAGCATAAGCATGATAAATGACAAAGCCATAAAGTTCAACCAACCAATTGGAAACTGCCCATGCAATTTCCATCCATCTATAAGTTTGGAACACGTGGGTGTGGAAATCGAGTATTTAGGAAAAAAGAAAACTAATTAAAATGCGATTAAAAAAGAAAGGAAAAGGAAAGAAAGGATTGAAAAACTTGTCTATACAACAGAGATATTTAAGGCTAATTAAATGAATGGAGGCGTTATAAGAAATTTAATTTGCATTAATGGTCCTCAGAGCAATGTCATTTGTGTAATGGTAAGAAGATAAACGGATTTGTATGTTGATAAAATTAGAAATGAGAAAAGTTCAATTTCGGGTAGTGAAATTAATATCCTACTATTCTAGAAGGTTAGCATAATAGAATTGTTTAAAATTGTATTTTAATTATATTCTAAAAAAATTTACAAATAATAATAATAATAAAATTTTTTTTTACGATATCTTTCTTTATATAATATTGATATTCTAGATTATTCTTAAATTTGTCTAATTTTAAAAAATTAACTATTAATAAAATATATAGCAATTTTTTTTAACTATACACAATAAGATGATATTAATATCGTGTAAATACTATACGTTTTTAATTTTATATGATATCTTTTAACTCAACATGTTAAGGACATTATTAGTCATTAAAAATATTAATTTAAATTAATTAAATAATTAATTTATTTGTCTAAATATTGAGTCTAAATTCTATTTTATACATTCAACACCAATTAATGTTTATAAATTTACAAATTTAATTAGTTTTACTTTTAAAAAAAAAAAGAAGCTACAAAGTTAATTCAGTGCACGTTTCATTTGTGTAAATCCTACTTTTATCTTATCATATACAATCTATTAGTGGGTATTTTAACAAAGATTTTATAATTATTTTTATATAATTTTTTTTATTTTTAGATGATAAATTATAAGATTAAATTTTAATATATTATAAAAATATTATTTTTATTTAAAATATAACTAAATAAATAAATAATATTTTTATAAAAAAATGTTTTTGATATTTTTATTTAAATAATTCTTAACCTATTTTATTTTGATGGTCCTTTTTGCATTAAAAGGAGGGAATATTCGTATTTGTCGTGGCTTTATGAAGCAAAATGAAGATGGTAAGAAGAAGATGTGGACCTGAGTGTGAAGTGACCCTCAAAATAATAAAAAACTTAAATTAAAAGAGGGTAGTTATGAGGATGACTCAGGCCATGATATGGATGTTTTGAAATTTAGATCTTATCCTCATTTCTAGTCCTAGTTGTCCTAATTGACATGTTATGAATTTCACACCATATATGATTCTATTCTAACTTGATATGATAATCCCAAACATTTAACTATTTTTATATTAGTATTATCCATACACAACTTAATTAATAATTTAATTGGTCAAAGTTATCCAATCCTTCTTTTTTTCATTTGCAGTCATATAAATAAGAATCAATATTTTATTATAACTCATTGAGAGTTTTTCGGTAGCGTCATGAATTGAAGGCCTTTTGCATTTCCTAGATCAGAGAGAAACCATTCAAACCAAGATCTTCTTCTTCTTCTTCTTCTTCTTCTTCTTCTTCTTCTTCTTCTTCTTCTTCTTCTTCTTCTTCTTCTTCTTCTTCTTCTTCTTCTTCTTCTTCTTCTTCTTCTTCTTCTTCTTCTTCTTCTTCTTCTTCTTCTTCTTCTTCTTCGTTGAATATCTGAATAATAATAATGGGGAATAAGGCACAAGAAACGTTTATAGAAATGAGTAATGATAATAAGAAGAATAATGTGAAGGGAATAATAATGGAGGATCATTGTGAATGTAGCAGTGATTCATCAATATCCATTGGATCAATCTCAGAAGACACAATGGATTCTTTGTGTTCATCATATTCATCTGATGAGTTGACTGAGGATGCATCATCATCATCATTTTCTTCTTCTTCATCATCATCACATTCAAAAGATGGACCTTTGTATGAACTATCAGAGCTCATGAACCATCTCCCTATAAAGTAAGCAATATATCCTCATCTCTTTCTTGATTATTATTTTTTTAATTGTTATTATTATTATCATTAGTGCAACATTTATATGTGAAGAGTTTTTTATTGAGAAATTTTATTATAATTTTTGTTTAGTAACCAATGCATTCCATTCTTGGAAGTATGTTAAGTTTTATCATATATTATTATTAGAAACGAACTTTGATGATTAGTATTTTTTTCTCATATTGAGTTATTTATTTGTTTTTTGCTTAATTTTTGACTTTGATGAAATGTGGCAGGAGAGGGTTATCTATGTTCTATGAAGGGAAGGCACAATCTTTCACTTCATTGGGAAGGGTGCAAAGCATAGAAGATCTTCCAAAGAAAGGAATAACAACAACAACTTATAGCAAGAGAATGAAGTCTTGTAAAAGCTATGGTGGAGGCTTGGATAACCATAATAATAATAATAGAATATCATTCACTCCAAAGCCTACAATTTCAAAGAAAACTTCTCCATCCACAAGAGGGTCTTTTTTGTCTTTACAAAGCAAAAAAGGGAGTTTCCTTGGTGGCTCTAGGCCTTCTATTTCTGTACACAAGAACTTTTGAATTGTGTTTTAGCCATTATTGGGAGCTTAGGTTTTTCCATCATGTACAAAAATCCGGAAAATTTTTGTTTTTTAATCCAAATTTTCAGCTAATTATGAGTCTAATTACCTAGAATTATGATTCCTTGTTGCTTTGTTTTCCATGGTGGTATATTATAACTAGGGTTCAATTATTGATAAGTAGGGAAATGAAGGGGCTATTAGTATTAGGCAATCACAATTATTGTGGGGAAAAATGGGTAGAAAGGAAACTTATGTAACCTTTTTTGTTTAACCTATTAAATAAATTTGGAAATGAGTTTCTCTATTTCATACTAGTTATTCTCTTGATACTTGACATGGGTTGAAGCTAATGTTTGTGGATACTTGAAGCAATATATATTCAATAAGGTTTTATTTATTCCTTTATTTATTTTTTAAAGTATATTCAAGGACATCTGAAATTGAATGAGCTAAGAACCATAAACAGCTGCAAAAAAAATGGCTCCTTTATACCGTGTGGCACTTCATCATGAAGGAATAAAAGTGGAGGTTCAATACTATGTATTATCATCATACTATCAAAGTGAAAAATAAAAAGATAACCATTAGTTATTCTATGTGGTAACTAAAAACTATATAACTTTGGGATTTCAAAGTGTAACTCAGTTTCTGGGAGTGAAATTAGTTGACACAAAATCCATGTTTGGTGAAAAATCCAGGTTTGGTGAACTGGTAAAGGCCAAAATAGACGGTTTAAGAATGGTGAGCTATCAAATTTAAGTACCTTTGGATACTGACTGTGGTTTGTCAAAACTGTAATTTGAATAAAAGTGATTTTATAAGATTGATTTTGGGTAAAGGTAAGTTTGTGTTTACAATTTATGTTTGGTAATTTTATACTAAAATTGATTTTGATAAAATAAATATTATTTGGATAATATTAATTAAAATCACTTTTAGATATATAATTACTAAAAAAGATATAATCTCATTTTTTTAATAGATGTTTAATTTTTTTATATGTTTTTATATAGTATATTTTTAGTATTTTTTTTAGTATGTTATAATTTATTATTATTGTTATTATTATTATTATTATTATTATTATTATTTATGGTTAATGTTTATGTTTAATTTATTTTATCTAATAAAATTAATAAATTATATTATAAAAAATAATAATAAATATAATGCACAAAATTACTATTATAAAAATATATAATGTTAAATAAAAAATTAATAAAAAATATAAATAATAAATAATAAAAAATTCATATAAAGAGATATGAGAATTTTATAAATAATATAATAATAATATGTATAAAAGATAAAATTGATAAAAAAAATAAATGTTAAATGTTAATAGCTAAAAGTCAGTTAGTACAACGTAGAAGTTAAAAATTTTTGCATCTTGTAAATGTGGTTTTGTGACCAAAATCACTTTTATATTTATAGAGAGAAAAATGAGTAAAACCAGGAAAATTGAAACTTTCAAAAAAAAATGAGTAAAACCAAAAATTTTGTAACGTGTTTTTTCTCTGTCAAACACACCCTTAGTCCTTGTAAGAATAAAATGTTAGTGTTAATAATCAAAATAGTTTATAAAAAGATTAAATGTGTTCAATTTAGTTTTTTAAATATCAACGTCTCAAATTAGTCTCTAAAAAATATAACTGTGAATCAAATTGATTGCTCATTTTGCAACATAGTCATTTAGGTGTTTAAGGACAGGACACTAAGACAGAAATACAGAGACACAAAATTGTATATGAATATAGTTTGTGTCTAAATCAATGTATTTTGTGTCTATTCTGATAGGAAGAATATAGAAACACTAACAAAGGATCCAACTTTTTTTTTTTCTTTTGTAATTCTTGTTAATTTTTTATAATTATTCATTATACACACAATTTAGGGTGTGTTTGGCAAACACGTTTGAGCTTTTTGAAAGTTTCGCTTTTATGTTTGGTAATTTTGTCTTTCTGAACGAAGAAATAATTCTACACTTAACGCACGTTCAAGAAAAGCTAAAATTTGTAGCTTCTGCGTTTCATGTTCATAGTTGCTTATCACCCGTGAAAAATTAGGTGAAAATTTTTTTTTTTTTTTACCAACCATACCCTTTATTTTCTTATATAAAAAGAATATCAGTAACTATCTTTTACATTAGTTCTTTGTAGTTCTTTTTCATAGTTCTTAGTCACAACTTCTTTTTTCATCAAAATAGTTCAAATTTGTTTCAATTACTAGCAAATTGAATATTGTAATTTTTTTATTATTTTTAATACTCATTTTCATATTTTAATTTTTATGTTTTTTATTATATTATTTATTTATTTTTTATTATATTTTTTATTTATATGATCAATATTTTTATATTATTTGTGTAGTGCTCTTTTATTCATATGATAAATGTTGTTGACTTTTTTAATGATATTTTTATTATTTTTGTTCATATAAATTTTTTTCTATCATTTCCTACATTGTATTTATGTTGTGTATGAAATTTTTTATTTTTTTATTTGATTTTATGGTATTTTTTTGTCCATATGATATATGTTGTTGATTTTATAGAATTTTTATTATTTATTATTTGTCGTTTATTATCAAAATTTTGAATAATATAAATTATGATCCTTAAAAAAAGGACAAAATAAATAAAAAATTAATTATAAGTAATAATAGAGTCATAAATAATAAAAATTTATAGTCTAAAATAATACTAAATTAAAGAGTACTGATAGTACTAAAAAAATTATAGAATATTTTCTTTTTGTTTGACATTATAAAATTTATAATACTCTCTTTCATATTTTTATTTTTTATTGTATTTATTTTATTTATACCATAAAAATATTTTTTATATTATTTTTGTTAGTCTTCTGATTTTGTATGTATATAAAAAAAATTATTTAGATTGATGTCTCTTTTAGTAATTTTTCATCTAAAAGTAATTTTGAGTAGTATAATCCAAATAATATTTATTTTACTATAATCAATTTTGATATAAAGATTGTCAAACAAAATTAACCAAAACTTAATTACTTTTCATCAAAATCAATTTTATAAAATTAATTTTATGCAAACTCTCATTTACAAGCTAAAATCCTAACAAACACCCCTTACAACTATTTCCTTCCAGTTCAAACAGTGAGTACAAATATAAAACTAATGTCAATATGATAATACAAGATTATATAGTTCAAGCGCAAGTATAAATGAAACCATCTACAATATCTTTTTAATTAATGATTTAAAGTTGTAGGGTTTATGAAATCTATACTAGGGAATCATATTCACTTATTGTTTATCACCAATTAGTAAGTATGAGAGGATTAATGTCAGATAAAATGATTGATTTATCCATTCAAAACAATTTATGCGAAAAATTCTTTTTAACAGAATATATAATATGCTGGATATCTTATTCGCAGACTTATTGAAATAGTTCAGTATATTATTGTACGACAGATGAATTGTGATATTATTCGAAAAATTTCTATAAATACACAGAATAAAATAATGCCAAAAAGAATTTTGATACAAACATTAATTGGTTGTGTATTAATCTTTCTTAACAACTGTAGCTTAAAACCTGCCTTTGAACAAACGTATTGGTATAGAATATTTCATCATACCAGACGTTTTTGTTTGATTCCAAGTACATATTTATACTCAAACTCATAATCTTAGCTTCACTCACTCGGAAAAACGTATAAACTATAACTTCTTGATGTTATTGGATATTTATATTTTATTTTAATATTCCGTGTCCTTTACGTGTCTAAAACTTAAGTTACAAGGAATATGATATAACTAAATAAATTTTAAGTGAACTTTCATTAAAATTTCTATGCTATAAAGCATTCCCTATCAACTATCAAGCATTCACTATGTTGCTGCTTTAATCTCAAAAATGCAAATAAACAAAAAGAGAGGTAGATATAGTAATATAATTTAAATTTAATTTTGATGCAGTTTTACTTGTGTATCGAAATATGTAATACTAAATCAGCAAAAATAACTACATTTTACCTTGACCGCGTGAATGGTCATAAAAAAAACAGATATAATAGTTTACCATAAGAGTTTTGATTTTGTGATTGTCCTTAAAACTTATATACAAATAAAAAATTAGAGCTGCAAAAGCTTTAGAATTTGAAGGAATCCTTTATGAAAGAGGTCATATCTTATAAACAGGTACAATTCCAAGGAGATGGAAGCACTTCCTCATCACAGTTGCTGTTGCTTCACATAACAAGAGTCTACTACTTTCCTCAGGCGACCCAACAACCTGCCACGAGCGAATTTGTTCGATTAAAGGACTCGCGAAAAATGTTAATGCGATGTGAGACAACACAGCATTCCACACTTAATGTGTACACATAACTTATGACTTATCTAAACATTATTCTAATATTCTTTCACTGCATCAGAAGTAAAGTTGTGAAAATAGCAACGATAAATATACCATAAGTTGGCTTTAGAAGTATACCTGGCAATTAGAATAAAACTTTTTTGTGAAGATTTCTGACAAATTATAGAGGTATTCACACAAGACATTAGGCAATAAATTGGTGCATGCTTCCTCAATAACCTGAAAAAACAAAACCGTACAAAGATCCACATGACTACATGAGCATAAGTATGGTTTTTTGGACTACCCAGCCATTTTTGAATTGTGGTTTTATGTCAAATTCCTTTCTTGATGTGAATAGAGCTCCAGTAACAGTTATAAATAAAGGTCTAAAGCTCAAGAACATGTCCAACCTCCGAAAATTGTATCAAATGAAGCCCCAATGCGCGCTCATCTTCGTGATCCAACGCTATTTTAGCATTCTGTCGCAATAAGTTGTTAAATATAAAGTAGATAGTAAGAAATATGCACTAATTGATCTTTAGCTTACTGAATAACTAAATAATATCACAATCACATTACAATAGAAGGGTGCTAAATTGAAGTATACAAGTTAACCATGCCAGAAAGCAAACCTAGCCATAGCTCTGATATTTGTATCATGTATCTTGTAAAATTAAACAACAAAACAACTTCCAAACTTTTTCCCATTATGTGGGGTAATTGTGAAACTATACATATAAAAAATACTGAAATAATTATGGATTTTTTTTGACAACTAACTACATATAACAGTTAATAAACCAGTACATCTTGATCCCAAGAAGAAAACAAACTTACTCTTTTTACTTCTTCTATGTCTTTACCAGATTTCCTGATGATCGAACAGATCCTAGCATGTGCATACAGCAAATATACAGCAGTATTGCCCTGTTTCAGGAGTTCAATATGGTGAAGAGAGTACTAGCTTACAAGTCTGATCTATTAAGAGAGAAAAAAAAGCGGCTGAACACATAAATAATGGTCATTAAAACTAAGATCTGTTTCGCTCTTGCTTCCAAAGCAGGAACACAAAATTTGCACAGCTATAGTTTAGCACCTTATCATTGAGCATCTGATCAAAGTTGAATGTGTAATTTGTTTGTTTGTTGTTCTTCAAGTCAGCATACCTGTAAACACCATCAAAGATGAGATTACAAGCCAATAACTCATTTAGGAGGCCAAGTTACATAGTTGTGACTTATCTATTTAGCATTTAACACTAGCAAGAAGAAACCTAAAGAATTAAAATCAGTATGTATCAACAGTATTCAGATCATTGGCAAAAAAACTTAAACATCCCACTTATAACAATCTAAAAAATTCAGTCCACAGGAATTTACTAGCCAATATGTCTTTTACAAAACTAACACTGCAAATAAGCAGAAAACAACATTGTACGACAGGACATAATGTTGATTTAGAATAGAAAGAGGAGTAGTCAATGTGAGATGAGCTTACTTAACAGCACCATAACCAATTGCCTGTGATGTTTTCTCAACCTCCTCCTCGGGCCATTCTTTAGCTGTATCTGAAAGAACATAGGATTTGGAGGGTTAAAAATCTGATGTAAAATCTGGCATGCATTCATAGATCTTAAACAAAAATTCATGCCACAGATACTTGGATGAAGATAAGAAGTAAAAATTCAACCAGGAAACTGGTACTTTAGTACTTTACCACGTTCAAGAAGGGCAGTTTTACTGCGATTCTTGGCTTCATCAAGCAAATCAACCAATCTAACAACCTCAGTGCTACGAGTCCGAAATCTTTTTCCATCTTCCCCAAGAACAAGACCAAAACCTACATGAGTAGCTTTTGGGTATGAACCATCATCAGCTGGCAGCCAACCTGCGCGCTTAGCAGCCTGAAATGACAATTAACACTTTAGCTCATTGGAACATAAGCAGAAGCACTTGCAGTACCATGAAAAATTAAACGATTTTGTCATTTTAAAATTTGATTTAAAAGTTAATAAAACAAAAGCAAAGTAGTTGGACATATTTATGGATGAAATCAACACAACACATACACTTGGATAAGCAAGAAGATAAAGTAACCATATGATACTATGATAATTATTAATTTAGGTATACCTTAAATAGCATATCAAAGTGTTGCTGCTGCCCAACATCTGTGAGATATATAATCCACTCAGCTTTTTCTTCGTTTATCCGATACCTACAATGGTTCAAATAAAAAAGATAATCAAAGTGGAGAAGGTTCCCCAGTAAATACATTTCCAATTCCACACAAAGATAACATTGCAGAGTGATGAAAATATCACATGAAATATCCAAGACAAATGTTGACAAAATAGTTGAGTATACAAAGTCAGCAATTGTAACAGATTTCCAAAAACATGTACAAAAGCCTAAAGACAGAAACAGACCGAAGTGCTGCTAGATCAGTTGAAGCATAGTTGTAACCACCATCACTCTTCACAACAATCAGTGGAATGTTTACATCCTGAACAAATATCACACGAGCACCTTTATCATCTTCGATGATTCCTTTTTTATTCAATTCCTCCAAAACCCCAGGGATATATGGACTATAGAAGCTTTCTCCCTGTGATCAAATATATCATCATTCAGTAGAATACTAAAAAAGGGGATATTTACTGATGTAAGTAAAAGATCCTCTAATTAGTTCAACATATACTCAATGTATTATTGATTCATTCCTACACTAAGTTTAAATAGTGGCATAATGACATCACAAATAATGCCCTTCCAGCTACAATATTAATAAAGCAATAAACCAAATAGGAGTTCTATTTCATATAAAATCTTGTTAGAATATAATTTCAACAGAAGACCAATTTAACCAGACATAAGAGAGAAAGAGAGCAGGTTCCCAATGGTAATTTGAGTAAAGCAATCAACTAATCATACTATTAGTTATAAAGACAGAATCAGACCTATATCATGAATTGAATAAAAAGAATAGGCATCATTGGTGAACAAAGTGATTAAAAAAGGAACCTAGAACCTTTACCTTTTCCTCCAATTGAATACCAAGGCGTTCATAGACCCTGTGGAATTCAGTTCTACTAATTTCACAAATTTGTTTCCAAGCCCTGTGATATGTGTCTTCCCCACCCTAAAAAAATTACATATACACAAAATTCAAAAGAAGGTTTCACAAGATTTATGAATAGAGAAATCAGGAAAAAAATAATAATCAAGATATAAATTACCTGAAGCCGGACAACAGCCTGTTGAGCCCTTTGTTTAAATTCAGGATCACTGTCGAATCTCGCTTTTGATGCCTTATAAAATGTCTGAGAAATTCAGCAGCTCAGAAATATTAGAATCACTGATAATAATCCAACTTTTCCAGGGAAAAAAAAGTATCATAAAAAATATATGTTGTCAAAACCATAAACATTATCATTGCCAGGTTGAAGGCTCATTTGCAGTAATTCGTAAAGAGAAATATTCATGATCAAACATAACCCAAACAATTGCTTCACCCTTTACCTTCTTTCTACTTTAAAGAGAAATGAAGAGAGATAACTAATCACTTTTATGTAAGGCCTTTGCCCATTTAGAAGTTTGATAGCATTTATTGCAAATTGACTCCTACATACCTAAGGAATGCATAGTTTTGCTTCCATGCGGAAAAATTAATTTAATTAGAATTACTACACAAAAAAGAAAATTAACATTTGATATATTTGTAAGATGTGGATGAAGAAACACCAATAAAAATATATATTTAAAATCTAGATAAGAATAATGGGAATAAATACATCTTAATGTATTTCTCACCTGAAGATCTCCAATGGCTGCTTCATTGACATCTTCTGGGTTTGGAAATTTTTCAAAAAGGAATTCAATGAGCATTCCAAACTGCAAAATAAATGGTTGGACTTGAAGCCATATGGTGCAAATACCAAAATGAGAACTTTCCAAAATGGAATGTTTTATAATTCAAGCAAATATGCCAAAAGGATATCCCTATAACAAATCAGAGGACATTGCTAATCAGGGAGAAGGTGAAACAGCTCAATATCCAACTATTTGCCCCAGAGAGATAGGAAACAGTGTCTTAGTAGAGATCACAGTATCACACAATGCCTGATTCCTCCTAGTTTTTTTGATAATGAAGACATAAAAGCAACTTAAAACATTTATTGTCCCAAACAGAATTATTATTTAGTTGCCAAGTCACCAAGTAAATGATAATAAACATAACTTGTCAAGTTAAATGATTGTTGCAAACGATTGCCCAGAGGCATATGAAGAAACCAAGCTTTGATAATAACCACATACAAGTTTAAATTTGATGACACAAATAGCATAATTTGGGATACTATATCTACCTGTGTTCCCCAGTCACCAACATGATTTCGGCGTAGAACCTCCACGTGTGAAAATTCAAGCATGCGAGCCAATGTGTCCCCAATAATGGTAGATCTCAGGTGACCAACATGCATTTCCTTTGCTATGTTGGGTGACGAAAAATCGACAACAGCTCTCTTGACTGGAAGGCATGGTGCCCATGTATCAATACCATCAATTAGCATCTTTTGTAAGCTCTGCAGAACAAATATTTTTCATGTTAATTGCAAACTGAATTCTTGAATAAGCTCAAAAATCCAAACAAGGTGAAAACAATTACTTTCTAGAGTAGCAACTTTCGATCAAGCCAGAGGAAACCTCTCCCAAAACCCCCAAAAAAAGAGGGGGAGGGGGACTCGGATATAAGATAGATACTACTTTTAGAACTAGAAGGTCGAAAATGCAGTCACCTTTGCTATCCAATTCCTTGATAAGACAACATTCACAAATCCAGGGCCAGCTACAGAGCATGATTCTACCATATCAGAAGGGGGAAGATTCTTCATTACGGCCTACTCACAGTATCATTTGACAAAGAAAAGTCAGAGTCTTATTCAAAAATCAATAATTCATATGAGAATTTAAAAGAAAATAAACACTGGTGAAGCAGGAAGAAGTAAAAGAAACTTCACATGTTATACCTGCCCAACAGCAGTCGGACCCCTAAACTCTGTCTGCTTTCCTTTTATCTTAGACCATAAACCCATTGCATTATTACTGCCAAGGAAAAAACATTATTAATAAAACTTAGTGGTTTACAATGCTTGATAAACAATGCTATTACAGCCTCAGGTATATGTTGACTGGCGGGAAAATGTTTCAACTTTCAACTCACCATTGGTAATCGCCAAATCTTACACCAGATTTTGCAATGCAAGCATCAACTAATGGTGCTATATCTGTCTCGCTAGGTACGGTTGCTTGCAGAGATACCTCAAACAGCTGTACCAACTGCCTTTTAACATTACCCATGTTTTCGGCACCCTGGATCGAAACAAACAACATTAGTCCTAAGATTAGCACCTTATTGCAAAAATTTAGGATGCCCTATGGGAACTCAATGAACTTACAACTGCCATGGTTGACAATGTCTGTGCCGTAGTTGCCGTTGTAACAAAATTTTCGGTATGCAATCTTCAGTAAACCTGTCTACACAACAGCAACAAAACGGACTCATGTCATCGATGCAGGGTGTAATCAGGGGGGGAGGAAAAAAGGAAAGAGAATCAAATAAGCATTTTAATAATCAACTTCTTAATTCATGACTGAAAATGTAACTTCTATTCCAGTGTACTTACACTTACTACAGTCTAAAACCCTAGAAAGATTCAAACCCAAAATAGGATAATATATTGTAACAGAACTCAAGTTTGCAGTGTTGCATACTATCATCACTTCAAACATTAACAAAGATAACATAATAGAAAACAGAAAACCCGTGTCTACAAACAGATAAGTTGTATACAAAACTTGAGAGCGAAAATCAAACAAGAGACCCTTCTAGCTCTTCAAAATAAAAATAGAAGATACATCTTTTTAACATGAGTAAGAAAGAAAAAGGGCAAACTATGAAGCTCATCAGATTGTGACCGTGCCGTGAAGTAAACTTATTTCTAGTGGAACAAAGCATAGAAATTGAAATGAATATTTGAAAGATAGAGAGAAAACTGACCAGAGGAAGAGTGTTACTTCTTGTTGTTGAGCTTCCGTTATGGAATTGCCATTTATAGCACCTCAAAAGCAAATCAGCAATGGAGGGAAACAAGAACGGGACACGGAGGCGCAACAAACACCGTTAAGCTTAACCACCCGAACCATGTTACTATCCCATTACTTGCCGTTGACTTTTGTTTTTTAAATAAAAAAATTGGTTTCAACATTCTCATCGGAGTTCAGCACTCCCCGGTGTGGGATGGGTCGCCCGGGTCTGAATCGATTTGTTTTGGCCTTTTGGGACCCAAATCGGGCCGACCCGGTTCAGGATGTGGCAGATCATATTAGCATTTACACTTCAATTCCAAATGTTCAATGATATAAAGAATAAACACAAAATATATCTCTGAAAATTTAGATATGAATACAATACATGATTAAAAAAATGAAAATAACAAAAATATGCTTGAAAATATAACTATGTATATATACAAATTTGTTATTAAATTAGTCACAACTATAAAATATTTCAACACGAATTTATTTTACTTCTGATAATTATTACATTTATAAGATTTGGTTAATTAAAATCTTATTTTTTATAACTAATATATCAACGGTAATTTTTAAAATGACATATCTAGGGATTTAACTTTTAAGTACAAGCGGAACTCTTTTTAAAATATAATTTTTACAAAATTATATATATTTTTCGTTTTGTAAATCAAAGTAAGCCTAACTTTTAATAAATATAAATAACAAAATTATATCTAATAAAAGTAAGTAGAAATAGATTGCGGTATGTATAAAATGTGAAATTTAAATTTTTGATACTTGATTAAATAGATAAGTAAATTAATTATTTAATTAATTTAAAATAGTTTAATTTAAAATAATTATAATAAATATAAATAAAAAAATTATTCTTCACATATAAGTAATTTTTTTCATACAAATCATATAAGTCATTTATATTACGCGCTTTTATGTTTTTTTTTTCCGTACTTTTTTGTCGTAATTTTTCTCTTTTATTATTATCACGGTCAACACCACTTCTTCCTCCTTCTTTTTTTAATAGAATTTTTTTTTTTACTCTTTTTCCTCCATCATTTTGTTGAAAATAATAAATAATTCAAGTTCAAATTATCACTTGAACGAGAACGGAATTGATTATTGTTTTAAATCCAATCAAGTGACTGAGGTGTGATTCAATTTAGAAGAAAAAATATAGCATTAGAAAAAAATATTTTTTCTGTATTTGCAGCAAAATTGGGTGTAATACGAAAATATTTAGGTATATTTTAAAAATTTTTTAATGTATTTTTATTCTGATAAGTGATAAGTTCTACATAATTCAAAACTGTTACTCTTCTTCCTTCTCATGTGTCTACTGCATTTTTTTTTTCATCATCATCATCTTTTTTTTATTCATCTTTTTTTTGTTTTATTTTCTCAAATTTTTGCTTGTTTTACTCTCTTAACAATAATAAAAACAAAAAATCAAATAAAGAAGAAGAAGAAACACATAATGTTGCAACATTACTTCGAAGAGGATGAACTTACATTCATTTAACTAAAAGAAATAAGAAAAAGGAAGAAAAAATGCAGTATTAAAGAAAATATTTTTCTGTATTTACATCAAATTTAGGTGTAATATTTTAAGAATTTTTGGGTGTATTTTTTATTTTGATAAGTTTTGAATCAAAACTCTTCATCTTCCTTCTCCTCATCTTCTACTGCTTTTTCTTCCTCGTCTTCTTATTTCGTTTTCTTATAATTCTTCTTGGGAGAAAAAATCAAATAAAAAAGAAAAAAATACATAATATTGCAAAATCAATAAAAAGAGGAGGAAGAAAATATCTTTTTTTCGAGTTATCTTTTTTAAATGATTTTATGAAAAAATAAAAGTAATTTTACGTTTGGATGGATTTGGATGCTCTAAAGTTTGAATTTTACTTTAGAAAGTAAAGTGTGATCTTTTATTTTTGAATAATTTTTTTTCATATTTATTTTTTATCCCACTTATGAAATAAATAATAAGAGATCATATTTTACTCTCTAAAATAAAATTCAAAACCCTAGAGAATCCAAATTCTATTTTAATTTATTAAACACTAAGCGAGATGCTTGTAGTTTTGAGTAGCAGTGGAACAGCAGTTACAACTTACTGAAAATTTTTCAATGGGGATAGATTTTTTTTATGTTTTAATTATTATTATAACGTAAGATCTCTTATCTTATATTCTTTATATAACATTAAAAAAATATGAAAAAGATTTTAAATAATAAAAAACTATCCTTGATAAAACAGTTACAAAAAAATTAAGAGGATTCATATTTATTTTGGGAATGGATATGGAAATTCTTTTATAATTTATAAGACGTTATTCTCGTTTTTATCTTTCAAAATTATCACTATTATTTTATTTTATTAGCGCAAAAAATTTTGGGCCATTTTTGGTAGCAACACCACCAAAACGCAAAAGTGGCGACCGCAAAACGCAGACATAAAAAATTCACAGCAATGGAAGCAGTTTAGCATCATGCAAAAGGAGCATCAGCATCAGCATCCATGGCCTTCTTCTTCTTCACTCTTCTTATAGAATGAAAAAGTGCTTCTGCGATCGAAACTCACAACGCAATCTTCATTCTTCAGCACCGTCACAATGGGTAACAAAATCGCGCGTACCACCCAGGTTTCGGCTACGGAGTACTATCTCCACGACCTTCCTTCCACATACAATCTCGTCCTCAAAGAGGTCCTTTGTCGTGGAAGATTCTTCAAATCAATTCAGTGCAAGCACGACGAGGGTTTGGTGCTCGTCAAGGTTTACTTCAAGCGCGGTGATTCCGTCATCGATCTTAGGGAATATGAGCGTAGACTCTCTCACATCAAGGACGTCTTCCAATCCATCGAACATCCTCACGTTTGGCCGTTTCAGGTTCCCCAATTCATTGACTTGCCAGTGAATTTTTGCTTTTTTTTTGTTTTTGTTTTTATGTTATTTATCTTATTGTTCGCGGTGTTTAATTGATTGGGATGTGTTTGGTTTTGGTAGTTGAGGGTTTTCACTATGGGGGGCTTAAAGCTTTGAACTTTGATGTGTCAATGAAAGCTCGTAGCTTCACTTTGTTGGGTTTCTGATATTTGATGGCATTTGTGGTTATTTACTTGTTTGGTTTAGTTTACTGCCAAAGGAAAATTTTGGCTTCTCAAGGTAGCTTTAGTAGAAGCAACTCATCGGCACTTCTACCAGAGCGGGAAGTAAGGATTTTGATTCTCATATAGGTGAACTTGTTTTCTGTAGAATTGACTCATTCAGTGTGTTGAATTCACCTTCAAAAGCTAGCTCCCAAGACTAGGATTATTGACTCTAGGATCAATAAAGTGCAGAGTGTACGATACTTAATTGCTTTCTTGGTTTCTAATTTTAGAGGTTCGGGGAATCTGAATGGATAAAAGGTCCATTTAGTTTTCAAAAATGCCACATTATACCATGTGTTGTTTAAGAGATTAAGAATGATTGAAAGTTCATCTCAGCTTGTTATTTTCAGATTCAAAGGCGTAAAAAATATGGGTTTATGTATAGTTTGTAGTTGAACAGAATTTTGAATACTCTCTTGGTTACTGAAAAGATATTTTGCGATTTTATGCCAATTTTGGATTTACAGGTTTATTAGATATAGGGTACTTTATCTACTTTTCTAACTATTTCATTCGGTACTTGACTTTAAGTAGATCTTTCTCATTCCTGATTTGGTGGTGTCATCTTGCAGTTTTGGCAAGAAACAGATAAAGCAGCATACCTCTTGAGGCAATATTTCTTCCATAATCTGCATGATCGGCTAAGCACTCGGCCTTTTCTCAGTTTTGTTGAGAAGAAATGGTTGGCTTTTCAGGTCTTGTTTACTCTTCCAGTTCCCTAGAGTGTTAGCATTCGATGTTTTGGTATCTTTGCTGACACTATATTTCTTTTTGGATAATATACAGCTGCAGGGGATATTAAGTGTGAGAATGTGCTGATTACATCCTCGAATTGGTTGTACCTTGCGGACTTTGCATCTTTCAAACCTACTTACATTCCATATGATGACCCATCGGATTTTTCTTTTTTCTTTGACACTGGTGGAAGAAGACTCTGTTATCTAGCACCCGAGGTTGGCCTCCCTTTGATATCTGTTTAATTTATTTTTATTATCTATCTTATTACATTTTGTTGGCTCAACCATGATGTTTAATGCTAATCATGTGTTAAGCTTGGTTTAATATTTGGCCTCCCTTTGTTTAATGCTAAGCTTGGTCTTGCATGTTCTTTTGAAACTATTCCATATGATAGTGCTGTGTTTTGTGTTCTTCCTTTTTGTAATTGATCTGAATTTCATTATACACGGGCAAGTGGTCTTACAAGATAACTTAATATTTAGAGGCTTAATTAATAAGAGAATTTGGCAAATGCTAAATGGCTTTGATTAAAACCTTTGGATATTTTTAATACAAATCGAGGTGTGCAAATTGAAACTCTGGTGAATTGAAAACCTAAAATCTGTCATGATTCTTGGAGCACCCACTCCCAACTTTATCTTTTGTATGTTAGCAGATTTGACCAACTTTATTGCAGAATTATTGCACAGGGATTATTCGTTTTTTGCTTATTTGAAATTACATAAATAAAATTAACCTATAATTAGCGAGTCAGAAGGTTAATCCTTCTGGTATGTGTGCTAAGATCTGTGCTTTTTTACCGGTTGCTATTTGTCCTTCCCTAACATGCCTACTCACTTATTTTTTTCATAAACTTCTTTGGTTGTTAGCGATTTTACGAACATGGAGGGGAGATGCAGGTTGCACAAGATTCCCCTTTAAAGCCTTCTATGGATATATTTGCTGTCGGGTGAGCATTCCTTGCAGCAAGAATCTTAATCTAAGGAAATATATAATTTTCCAGTTGTTCATGTTTCATGCTGCAAGTGTTTATGTGCATGAACTTTTATTAACTGAATGGAAAAAGAATTATGTATAGGTGATATATGATCAACAAGGCATTATACTGCTGTAATTATTGATGACGTAGAGGTGATACCTCAGTATGATCTGAAGTTTATTTATTTTATTTTAATAATTTGGATCTATTTATTAAATAAGAGAGATGCTAATTTATTGTTTTCTGGCCATCAACTCGATTCTTTTAGTCTAGTTTCTTTAGTTTAGTAATCCAACAACATACTTTATTCCATACTTTTAAACATTGATGGCTATCTGATGGCCAAAAACAATAAATTCTGATGATGCTCTAGCATTCCTCTTTAAATAACTAGAATACTAGGGATGTGTTGTAGAGATGCCATGTTCTCACCATTTTTCTTTTTGGTTGTATTATTTATTTTCTAACATGTACATGTCATTTTGCCATTTCAGCTGTGTTATTGCAGAACTTTTCCTTGAGGGGCAACCGCTGTTTGAACTGTCTCAACTTCTGGCTTATCGTAGAGGGCAATTTGATCCAAGTCAGCATCTTGAAAAAGTAATTTATCTATCTGTGTGTATCCTCATGATTCAGTCTTCAGTACTTTAAACATTGGATTTCAAATGATGCAGATACCAGACCTTGGAATCCGTAAGATGATACTACACATGATTCAGATAGAGCCAGAGTCTAGACTTTCTGCTGAAGGATATCTAAAGGAATATGCTGCAGTTGTATTCCCAACCTATTTTTCACCATTTCTGCATGATTTTTACCGCTGCTGGAGCCCTCTCCATTCTGATATGAGGGTATTTGGCTTTACTGAACTATATTTAGCCCATGACGAAATATGGCTTTATGGAAAAATCCTATAACTAAATCATTCTATGTGTGATCAATCAATGTAGGTTTTATTATGCCAAAGTGCTTTCCAGGAGATACTTAAACAAATGATGAACAACAATTCATCCAGTGATGTAAAAGTTACTTCTGGTGAACTTTTGGAAGAGATGGTTGCAAAAGAAAGTGTGAGTTTCATGAAGGACTCACTGATTAGGAGAGAGGACATAGGCAAAGGCTTACTTCATGATCATTATAGTGGCATACTGAGGGATGCTAAAAAGAATAATATTCCATCTAGCCCCCGGGATGTGACTGGAAGTTCACCCAACTCTACCTTCCCTGAAAATCTAAAATATCTGCAATCTTCTGGTGAGCTGCTTCAGACTATTACCAATACGTTTCGAGGAAATGGCCATCCCTTTTTGAAAAATATTACTTTAAATGATTTGAATTCTTTGATGTCTGAGTATGATAATCAATCGGATACATTTGGAATGCCTTTTCTGCAATTACCAAAGGATAGTATGAGATGTGAAGGCATGGTTTTGATAACATCTTTGCTTTGCTCCTGCATACGCAATGTCAAGTTGCCTCACCTGAGGAGAGCAGCCATTCTCTTGTTGAGGGCTTCCGCCTTATATATTGATGATGAGGATCGGTTGCAGCGTGTTGTCCCATATGTGATTGCAATGCTTTCAGATCCAGCAGCTATTGTGCGGTGTGCTGCTTTGGAGACTTTATGTGACATTCTGCCTTTAGTTCGGGATTTCCCTCCCAGTGATGCAAAGATATTTCCTGAGTATATTCTTCCAATGCTTTCTATGCTTCCTGATGATCCAGAGGAAAGTGTGAGAATATGCTATGCCAGCAACATTTCTAAGTTGGCAGTAACAGCTTTTGGATTCTTTATACATTCAATAAGCTTGAGTGAGGCAGGTGTTCTCGATGAATTGAGCTCGCTGCCAAAGCCATCAATATCATCCAGTCAGACCTCTGGAAAAGTCAAGAGGATAAATAGTGATGTTCAACTTGTGCAGCTTAGGAAATCAATTGCAGAAGTTGTCCAAGAACTTGTAATGGGACCAAAGCAAACACCAAATATTAGGAGAGCACTTCTTCGTGACATTGGTAAACTATGCTTTTTCTTTGGTGTGAGACAGAGTAATGACTTTCTCTTACCTATCCTGCCTGCCTTCTTAAATGACCGAGATGAGCAGTTAAGGACAGTATTCTATGAGAAGATTGTTTATGTCTGTTTTTTCGTGGGCCAAAGAAGTGTAGAAGAATATCTATTGCCTTACATTGAGCAGGCTTTAAGTGACACAACAGAATCTGTCATTGTTAAAGCCTTAGATTGTCTGACTGTTCTTTGCAAAAGTGGGTTCTTCCGGAAAAGGATACTGCTTCAAATGATAGAGCGTGCCTTTCCTTTATTGTGTTACCCTAGTGCATGGGTACGAAGATCAGTTGTCTCTTTCATTGCTGCTAGCAGTGAGAGCTTGGGTGCAGTAGATTCTTATGTTTTCCTGGCTCCTGTTATACGGCCTTTCCTCCGTAGACAACCCACATCTCTTGCTTCAGAGAGGGCTCTTTTGCGATGTTTGAAACCTCCTGTTTCAAGACAGGTTTTTTATGAAGTTTTGGAGAGCTCCAGGAGTTCAGACATGCTAGAAAGGCAGAGGAAGATTTGGTATAGTTCATCACAATCTAAACTATGGGAAATGGATCTACTTAAAAAGGGAATTGAAGAGTTGGGCTCATTAAAGAACTTGATTGACAAACAAGGTACTGAGGCTCAACAAGTTGTTGACACTGCTGCCCAACGTCCAGGGCCAAATGATTCTGACAAAGCTGAGGCAAAATTAAGAGATATGGGGGCCTTTATCCATAACGATACCAATATGGTGGGACCTCGTGATCCTCAATCCATGGAGAAGTTACAGTTTTCAGGATTTATGTCACCACATTTTAGTGGTGTAAAGAGTATGACATATGAAAAGCCGTCAGAAGGAATACCTTTGTACTCCTTTAGCATGGACAGACGGGGAATAGGAGTCCCTCCCGCAGCATCTGATTCTCCACTGCAGATGAATTCTCTGAGTGTCAGTTCATCTGCTATGCCTTGGGTTAATCCACTTAATAAGTCCTTTAATTTAGCTAGTTCAGTTCCAGCACCAAAGCTCTTTTCAGGTTCATTTAGCATCAGCAATGGTTCTAAACAGTTTCATCGAGTGGTACATGAACCAGATGGCAAGGAGAATGAAACAGCCTATGTTAATAGTACATTTCAAGATGTGGGATTATCTGCTAATATTAAAGGCAATTCAAATGCACTTGAAGATGCAACTGCCCAAACTGATCTATCAGGATTTCCATCTTTTTCTAAAACATCTGTTCCGGATTCTGGCTGGAGGCCTCGAGGGGTGCTGGTTGCACATCTGCAGGAACACCGTTCAGCAGTAAATGACATAGCAATTTCTGCTGATCATAGTTTCTTCGTGAGTGCTTCCGATGATTCCACAGTGAAGATTTGGGATTCCAAAAAGCTAGAGAAGGACATATCGTTCAGGTCAAGGCTAACATATCACTTGGAGGGAAGCCGTGCACTATGTGCAGCAACACTTCCCAGTTCTGCGCAGGTAATAATCGGAGCATCTGATGGACTAATTCATATGTTTTCTGTTGATCATATTTCAAGAGGTCTAGGAAATCTTGTTGAGAAGTATTCTGGTATTGCTGATATCACAAAGAAGGATATCAAGGAAGGTGCCATAATCTGCATTTTGAATTGCCCCTTGGATAATTACAACATTATGTATAGCACCCAGAATTGTGGCATTCATCTGTGGGATACTAGGTCAAATTCCAGTAACTGGACCCTGAAATCTACTCCTGACGAGGGTTATGTTTCTTCTCTGGCATCTGGGCCGTGTGGTAATTGGTTTGTATCAGGGTCATCCAGGGGTGTAATCACTCTCTGGGATCTGAGGTTTCTTGTGCCTGTTAACTCTTGGCAGTATTCTCTTGCTTGCCCTATAGAAAAGATATGCCTCTTTCTTCCTCCAAATGCTTCTCCGCCTTCAACTGCTAGACCCCTTGTGTATGTTGCTGCTGGTTGCAATGAAGTTTCTCTTTGGAATGCAGAGAACGGTAGCTGCCACCAGGTATGAGGTTGTTTTTGTAATTGCTTATGGATGATAAAAGCATTACGCACTAGAACAAATCCAGTCGCAGTAAATGTGCCATTTAGTTGGTTTTCTAGAGAAGTTTACATCCTAAATTTTTCTCAATGGTACTTGGATCAGCTATAGTTTCTAATTTATTGTCTTGTACCTTCACAAATCTTCCTGCAGGTATTGAGGATGGCCAATTATGACGGTGATGCAGAAATGTCTGATCTTCCTTGGGCCTTGGCCAGGCCTTCAAGTAAGCCTACTTCTCAATCAGATCCAAGACGAAATGTTAATCGCAAGTATGGAGTTGATGAGCTGAATGATCCTCCTCCTCGTCTTCCTGGAATCCGTTCATTACTTCCCTTGCCTGGGGGTGATTTATTGACTGGAGGCACTGATTTAAAGATACGTCGATGGGATCATTACAGGTTTTGTGCTGAACTTAAACCTTATTTCCCTGATTTTCCGCAAAAATGGTTTCATTGAATATGTGTTTGTATCTGTTTTTGTTGCAGTCCTGACAGAAGTTACTGTATCTGTGGACCAAACATTAAAGGTGTTGGGAATGATGACTTTTATGAAACAAAATCTAGTTTTGGAGTGCAAGTTGTACAGGTATTTTACTGTATGCTTCTCCTTACAATTTCCAACTTGTTTGAATTATGGGCAGCTAATTTTACTTTCTACTCCAACAAACAGGAGACGAAGAGACGCCCTCTTACAACCAAACTGACGACGAAGGCAATTCTATCTGCGGCTGCCACTGATCCTGCCGGTTGCCATCGTGATTCTGTTGTTTCCCTGGCTTCTGTTAAGTTAAACCAGAGACTTTTATTATCAAGTGGTAGAGATGGGGCCATCAAAGTTTGGAAGTAAATTACTATAGTTCTAGTGGCATGTTGTACAGAAGTAGTGCCAATTTATAGGGTAAGTAAAACTGTACATAAGGTCTAGGAACTAACCCATCAAAACAGTTTCCAATTTTTCAAATACTCTTGATATATACAGAAGGTTATGAATGAATGGAGAATTAGATCATTCTGGAAATTATAACAACTGAAGCTTGTTCAAAGCAGTGTGATATTGTTAACATATTTTATGCATTTCTTTTCAACTATATTGGTTAATAAGGTATTTATACATATCATTAATCATTAATTCATATTAGACTAAAATCCGTGCGAGGTAAATTAATTATAATATATAGTATAAATTTAGAAATGTTATATAATTTTTGAGTTAATATGTAAATTGTACAATAATTGATTTGGCTGTTGTATATAATTTAATATAATTATTTAAGTAAAAAGTAATACAAAGTGAAGTGTTATTCATTTTTGAAAAGATATAAGTATCTGATGTTAGAGTTGTATAAAATTATATTTTTATTTGTTATTTGTTTTTTTTTGTATTTTTTTTAGTTATTAGAATTAATCTTCTTATGTGGTGATTGTTCTTTTATTTTTGTTTCTTGTTTAAAGAGATTTGTTTGTTCATCCTCTCATATGTTCTTACGAGTTTTGTAGTGTATTTTTTTGTTTCACTTTTGTATATAAATTCATCTTCTAAAGATGTTTTTGTTTTTTTTAAACTGTTTTAAAAATATAATTATTTTTGTTTTATACTTATCATTTAATATAATTATCTTAAGACAAATTATTTTTTCTTTATTTACTAGTGATGGAACTTTTAGAACTTGAGAGGAGTTTGAATCAAGTTAACTCAAAAATAAAGTTCTTATAGTCTGTTTTTGTAGAAGCTAATTATATAGGAGATTTTTTTCGTTTTGTCTCTAGAACTAGATAAAAACAGAAAAGAAAAGAAAAGAATGAGGTCAGCATATATTCTAGTTCGATTTTCAAGTATCATAAAATTTACATCTAGTTTCTACCACAATTATGGTAGAATTTTCACTATAATCAAACAGATTACAAATATCAATACTAATGAATTATAACCTAATTCATCTAATATCTTCTTCTAAGCTTTCTAACACAAAGCTTAGTTACCCAAGTATTGTCCCGACTTGGAAGAAAACCTAACCAGATTCAGAAACACCAAGTGCTATCCTAACTTGACAAGGGGAACTAGTCTTAGTTCAACAAACTCAAATACACTAAAACATTTCTTTGACTTTTTTATGCATCTCTTTTGCGTCTTCTCTCATGACTTTTTCAACTCACATTCATAAGCCTTTTTCTCAAATACAGAGAGATGACATTAGATAACTATAGCAAAAAAGATCTAAATGAAGCACAAATTGAAGGAAAAAGAATTCAGCTCAAGTATGTTGAGATGATGCTCTTGTATCACTCTCTTTTCCTTGTCTTCCAATATTGAAGTGAGGCCAACAGCTTGATCTCCAATTCTTTTTTATTGCCACTTCCAATTCCTTATACCATCTATCCGTTGAAGCTATCTTTATTTGCATGTGATAATTTTTCACTCTTCTCCATTACCTCTGCTGTCCAAAGAGCTGCTCCACTACTTTTGCACTCTTGCATGTTTGTGTTTTGCTCTCCTACTTTCTGAACTTTGCTTTACTGATGTTCTTAGAGTAGTGATATACTGGTATTGTCTTTGTGTCTTTGTTGTTTTTCCAGAGTCACAGCTGTCCTATAATAGTGTCAAATATCCCTTTACCTTTTTTTCTTTTGTTCCAACCATAAAGATTTCGGTTCCTTTTCTCTTGGCTCATAAGAACTGATTTGTTGCTCATTAAAATGTAATGGACTAAAGCTTTGAAGCCGTAATATTTGAAGTTGCTAAAGCGACATGAACTTAGACTTAGAAGTAATTAAATGAGTCTGCATCACTTAACACACACATTAAATAAATTTAAACTTTCAATGCAAAGAATGTTTGTCATCATTTATATAAAATTCAAAATCAAACTTAATTCAATTGCTAGTGATGTGTATATTTTTTATAGATAAACTACAAAGACATTGAAAAACCAACTATCTATTCGTTTGCTTATTTTTTTCGGAAGATGGTGCTCATGATATAATTTTGAGGTGTTTTTTAGTTCGCTATTAATTAAAGAAAAGAATTAGGAAAAATGAATGAGAATAAAATACAAAATATAGTATAAAATTCCGAATTAAATTTATTAATTATGATATATTAAAATGTACCTAATAAAAAAATTTTGTACCAAATTTGAATATGAAAAGTTTTCAACAATTCATTAGAAATTATAAAATAAAGTAATAGTAGAACTATCTATATTAGTCAAAGCGTGTGAAATTTAAATTTTTATAACTCAAAATTTTTGTGATTATTATTATTATTATACTTTTAATACTGATATTTTTTTTCATTTAATCTGCACTTAATGTTTTAATTAAATAATGATAAATAATAAATTTAATTGATTAAGGAAATTAAAATCATAAAATCATAATTGAATGGTTACTATCTATTGCCATGTATTAGAATTGTGATATGGCATTATTAGAGAAAATAATGTGATTTAAATTTATTGTATAAAAAGTTAGTATATAAAAATAGATAGATAGATAGATAGATAGATAGAACATGCTATTTTAGTAGTCCCTTCAATCCTTTCATAATGCCAATATTTTATTAGCTTAGAGTACAATGCAAAAGGATCCAAATTGATCTCATTATTAAGAGTGAGAGCCATGCCCATGTATATATATACACACACACACGCACACTTATAACCAAAATAAATTATGTGCAAGTAATAAATGTTCATGTTAATTGACCAATGAGAACTAATGA
This sequence comes from Arachis duranensis, assembly GCF_000817695.3. Lineage (NCBI taxonomy): Eukaryota > Viridiplantae > Streptophyta > Magnoliopsida > Fabales > Fabaceae > Arachis > Arachis duranensis. The sequence goes on from NC_029776.3 coordinate 87,781,793, forward strand.
GGCATGTTTGATGACTCTTGAGACTCTCCAAACTTCATGTTGTACACGATGCCATGACTCTGCAGTTTGTAGATTTTTTGCCACTCTCACAGCATCACCTATTCCCGGGAAAGATTGAGAGCCGTAGTCATTATTTTTTGTTGGACCATATATCTGCAAAATAGGGGAATGGAAAACACTTAAAGGGAACAGGACTTGGATAATCTTTTTCTTCAATCATACCAACAAAATGGGGAGAAATGCATGTTTGGTTTCTGTCTTATTTCTTGATTTTGGTTTTTGCATCTTTTATTTTTAGTAGTAAAGTCATATATCCTTGTTTCATTGACATTTTCACTATATATATATATATATATATATATATAGCTGTTCCATTTTCTTGATTTCTTCAATTTCATCTTTCTTAGAAGTTAGAACCCTGGTTTCATTCAAAACAGTAGAATTCATCTAATGTTCACCTGGCCTTTGTTAATTAGACTATGTGATATTGTAAGTCAGAAGAAGAATGAGGGAACTGGCCTAGAAAACACTTGCTTCTTAGAGTAATAAACTATATACTCACCAAATGCTTATGCCATGTCATTCCTAAGAGGCCATCTCTGTCAGTGAATGCACGTTCAGCCATCATAAGTCTATCATTCACATCTCTCACTTTCATTTGGTACTCTTTCCATGTTCTCCAACCTTTACTTGCTTCTATTTCCTGAACAAAAAGAAAAGAAAAGAAAACACTTTATCATATGGTACTTGTTATTTTAAGAACTTGTGTTTGTTTTAAGTTTAAACTTGGCCAAATGATACCTTTCTCTGGTCATTTATCTTGATTGCTGCTTTCTCAAGCTCCTTGATTGACTTCAATATAGGAGACAAATTTATGTCTTTATTTGAAATCTCATCTTCCAAGTTCTTCACATTAAGCTGTGATTCAAACATTTTGGTTTCATGAATATCTTTATAAAATTCAGTTACAACGATCCTTATCTCATAATGTGAGGTCGGCTACATAGATTATATGGCACTATATTGCCACATCGAATTCAGTGACAACAGTGTGAGCGTGAAAAGTACAAAGTTAACACACCTGGAGCTCCTTAGCATAGGATTGATAATCAAAAGGTAAGAACTCCTCATCTGCTAGCCATAATGCTACTAGACCCCAAACACTTGCAGCTGTTTTCCACAACAGAACCAATTGTCATTCAAATGAATTAAGTTTATATAGTTATAGTTTCTCTTGTGGTTTCTATAGTTCCTTGACCTATTCTTTCGCATAACGTATGAAATGACATAGATCCTGTTACCACTTGTTAGGATTTGATTCGATTCAATGCAGAGAAAATTCTCGTATCAAATAAGGTCATGAAGTGTCAAGTTATACAATAGCAAAACATGATAACAGAACTTTCCCATTTGTAACACTGTGTATATGTTGTGAATATACTAATTGTCAAAAAGTTAACATATTTTAACCTGTAGTTGTATATGTAATTATTAAACTCTTAACTCTTCAAGAAACATTTTGATATCATTAGAGTTAACTGAGATGGAGTTTAATGTGACATAAACTGAAAAAGGAAATTGAATGTCACCAACCTGCAACATGCCTATGAAACATAGGATCTCCAAATTTCTGCATCCAGATGAAATCATCATACAGTGAGTGGTATACTGGATAATCTGCAGTGTCTGCGGAAAAAAAAAAAGGAAAAAACATAGTTTGATCATTGCATATCTGAAAGGATCAACATACTACAAGGACATACCAAATTTTCATAGTGACAAATAAAATGGAACAGAGGGAGTATTATTAACGCATCTGAATCTTAGTGATTAAATTAATGTGTTATGTACCTCCTCCAAAGGCTAAATCAATTGATGGAATTCCCACATGCTGCACAAAAGGTTTATAATCTGATCCTCCACCACCTAATCTTCCAATCTTTCCATGTAAAGAAATAGTTAATGATTATATATAGGTGTTCAAGTTATGCTGCTATTTTAAAGTTCAATCAATCATATACTGATCACTGGCCAATTTGTTGAAACTAAGAGCATAGTAAATTGCATGCTTCTACTTTACTAATTTTTTGACAATTGCAATATGCTTACCAAAGGAGAGGTGCCAGAACTAGTCCAAGCTTCATAAAGGCTCTGTGATGAGTTATCTGGGTCTGTGACCTAAATAAGAGTCAATATTTAACAAAAAGTTCTTGTCTCTTTTCACTGATTTTTTGAGAAAGCCTACCCTAGTCAAGATTATCAAGTTAACGAGTAATGAATAACAAGTTTATGAGTTGAGATTTATGATTCAAGCTAACCTAATCGCCACGAGTTTAGTTGAACTGTTGAGTTTGATTAGCTTGATCCTATTAATTTGTAGTAAACTTTTTGGTCATACCTGCTGAGTTGCTTTTTTGATCAATTCATCAAGCTGTGGAGTAGCCATGGCATTGAATCCTGCTCCACCAACAGCACAATCAGAATTCAAGTAAGCCACAGCTCTTGAGGCAAGAAGTTCTCTGTTCTCTTCTACCCATTCCGTTGATCCTATCTGAAGGGAATTATGATCACATCAAATTCAAAAAACATGTATAATGATAATAAAAAGAGAGGGTGAAAAATAAGAGAGAAAATTACAAGGCCATATTCCTCGGCATCCCAATTGCATAATATAATTGTTCTTCTAGGCTTCCACCCTTGTTTTTGAAGCTTCCCAAATCTTTGAGCAATCTGAAATTTCAAAAGCCATGTTCCAATAGTTCCTCAATGGTTGCCCAAATCACAAAAGCATGAGTACAAAAACAAAGCTATATTTACCTCAAGTAATGCTGCAGTGCCACTATTTGGATCAACAGCTCCAAATGTCCATGCATCCCTATGGTTTCCTAGAATGACATATCTACAAACAGTTGCAATGCAACAACAACTAAATAAAATAGCTGAAAACAAACAAAGGCTATGAATTTTCAATTTCTGAGTTCTCAACAAGTGGCTAGATTACATTGATTTCAGAAACATTATGCTAAGTATATTAGTCCATACAATAATGCCTATTGATCATTGGAGAAAATCAGGAGTTTGAAGTTCTGACATACCGGTCAGGCTCTTCTGCTCCTTCAATTACACCAATAACATTTTGAATTGATGCAATATTCTCCTGCCCCTGAAACCAATATCCAAAATTGCATTTATCAATTCAGGGGCCTTTTTGCATCTGAACATTTTCACAGGCTGATCATTCAATCAATGTTTCTTAAATATGGAAATGATCGTACCATCTAATGGTTATAATTTAGTCAAACATGTCAAACCATCTAACAGTTCTTACCATAAAGTTTAATAGTAAATAAAATGATATGTTGACAAAAAATACGACAATAACTATGTTCAAATTGTCAGTATTGGACTAGCATTATAACTTTGCAGGGCCTAAATAGGATCATATAGTTAAATTGGACTACATAACAAGTAGTGGTCAAATAGATTTCAATCCAAAGAATTGTCCCAAATTAATAACCATAACTTGTAACGTAGTGATGAACGTTTATCCACCACAAATAACAAATCTTTTCATGATGAAGTAGAATAAAAAAACAAGAAAAACAAAGGGAAAAAAACAAAGAAGAAAGAGTTATGAACTTATACTGATCAAGCTTCAACTATATTAAATGGATAAGATTTAGATACCTTGAAAGTGAGGTTGAGAATTCCTGGCCCCGGTCCAACCCTGTAAGTAGGAGCATCTTTGCTTCCTTGCCAATCATGTTCAGCAACAGGTCCACCAATTGACCTCAGAATCTTCTCACCATCTGCACCAGACACTGGCAATGAAGGTATAAGAGGAACATCACCTTCCTTCTCCACCTCCTCCTTGGTTAATCTCTCACACTCACCATCACCACCACTACTCGCCTATGTTGCACAAATACAAATATTAATATTCAATTATTGAACAAGTTTTACGTATACACATGCAATAAACAAATGCCAAAAGATTCGTTATGGTGTTTTGAAGTCATGAATCAAATTAGTCCTCAAAACTATGCCTTGTAATTCACTTTAGTCTTCTTATCAACACAATCAGGCACCAAAGTGGTGAATCAATCACATTACATACATAATTGATCTACTAAATTATCATTCCTTCATGTAAAAATGGAAGTAGTGATGCATAATTGATCTAGATAAATTTGTCAATATTCTAAGTATTTATATAAAAATGGAAGTATTGATGCATGATAGGTTGCCTACTCACCCAACCTGGTGTTGAGGGATCACCAGTCCCCTGATACACTGACCCCACCTGGACCCCACTTGGTGGCAGCCACTTGCTATCAGGAAACCACCTTCCACCGTCGTCGTCACCACCACCGTAGTCCTTCCGATCAGAATACACCACCACCCCAACAGCACCTTCATCATAAGCATTCTTCACAATATCCCCTCTAAATATCTTCCCATACCTTGCCAACACAACACAGCCTGAAACATTCACACCCATCTTCTTCCTCAGACTCAAATAGTCCTCCACTCTTCCATAGTTCACGTAAACCACAGGTCCTTCCGCAGTTCCTGACTTTGCATATGCATGGAACGTTGGAACTACCTCACCGGAAACAGCCGCATAAGGGTCACCCTTATACGGTTCTTGCTTCAAGGAGAAGCTAAAGGGAGGTTCTTGGGGAGTAGTAGTGAGAAGCAACGAGCGGGAGAGAGGGTATGAGAGGAGAACATGATAGGAAGCCATGTGAGAGGGTACGTTTGAGGAAGTGAAGACTTTGAGGACGTAGTTTGCAGCTTGGGAGTTAGCTTCGGATGATGCTATGTGGGGGCTGTGGGTGAGAGCTTGGAGGTGGTTGGATATGGAGACATTGCTGGAGAGGGAGGTGGAAAGGAAGAGGGTGTGGTAGTTGCTGGATTTTGGGGTTGTTGGAGATGAAGTGATGAGGAGGAGGAGAAAGGAGGTGGCTATGGCTAATAAGGTGGAGATGGTGGTGGTGGTGTTGGCGGCGGTTGCTGCTACTGTGATCATGGTTTCTATGGTGTTCTGTTTTTGAGGGACTGCTCTCAGTCTCAGGTGTGGTCTACTTTAGTTTAGAGGTTGGAATCATTGGATACACAGTACTTTGCTTTGGGTGCTTTTAAAGGGTATTTTTGTCAATCAAAATTAGTATTTGCACCAAAAAATATTATGCGACCAGATTTGAGAAAACCATAAATAGCTTCTTGATTTTTCTAAAACTCAAGATATTTAAGTTATTTTAGAAAATTTATTTTTTTTATATATTTTGGATAAANAAATTTTATTTATTTTTGAATTAAAAATTTAAGAATTTATTTATCTTTTGTTTTTAAAAATTATTTATCATTAAATTTATAATTTTCACGGTCACTTCATAAATTTTCATTTTAGAAGAGTTTCATCTTTCACAAATCACAACAGAGTTTGTGGTGGATTTGGTACTGGCTGCTATTAGTTTTTAGAAATTACCTTTTAAAATTTGCGTTAGTTATATTTAGGAAAAAAATGTTATCTTCACGTTAAAAATAAATGACCAAATTTGTAACTATATATTTATATATTTTATGTTATATATTTTTATTATATATTTTATATTTTAACATATAATCTATATATATGTCTAATATAATGCCTAATTATTTATGTATATCTAGCATAATATTAAAAAATTAAGTAAAATTTGATTTCGATAAACATATCTTTCAAAATTAATATTTAGTTAATTATTTTAAAAACCTAACGAATAATCTCTGCATACGAGCAATTACGGCTTATAAGCTATACAAGTTTTTTACCCTAAACGCGCCTCTTGTGGCATCTGTCTTTCACGCACTTTATTTAACAGAATATTAAATCAATTTAAATTAATTAACGCGCGAATACATAACTTCTAAATTTAAAAAAATTTCGTCTCCTTCCTGGAATCTCTTACCAATTTCGTTCAATCTCCCTCCTGCGTTTCTTGTACCTTTTCATTCGTCCTTTTTCAACTTCAGATTGTCAGATGAACCACTCTGAAGTAGATTTTGAATATGAATCGAACGAAGTCCATGAGTTGTGATTTAGTTTCAGCTAATTATTGAATCTGAATTTGATGCAGTTAGTTGTTTGTGATTGTCTACTTGAATAATGCGTGAACATTCACTGTGAAATTAATGCGTGAATATTGACTATGAATTGAATCTAATGTTCTAATTTTGATTAATTGTGTGCATTTTATACCAGACGTTGGGGTGTAGATCAGAACCTTTTGGGTGTATTTTAGGAAAAGTTTGGGGGTATTTACAGTTTATGACTTTTCTTGTTATTTTAGTTGAGTTGTTGTCGTTCGGGTGTAGATCAGAAATTATTGGGTGTATTTTTAGTTTTTGACATGGTGTATTTTGCAGCTTCTCTGTGTTGTTGATGACCAGTTTGTTCCCAAAGTTGGAATGACTTTTACCACCCTTGAAGATGCTGAAAAGTTTTACAAGGACTATGCCAAGGCTGCATGTTTTTCTACAAGAGTTCGGAGCACCAATAAGAAGGGAAACGAGATTAAGAATCAATTGATTACATGTAGCAGATAGCGAAAATAGAAATCTAAAATATCTCTGATCGTGAAGACAAATCCCACAGTTAGTTTAAACTATCCTGCAAGAATTTATATACACACATTGAAGGATGTTGGTGCTTGGATCATTTCAAAGATTATGCTGCATCATTCACACCCTTGCTGTCCAAATAAAGCAGAGATGCTCAAACAGCACAGGGAACTAAGCATGTTCGTTCGTCGTACAATAGAGAATAACGAGGAGGCTGTAATCAGACCAAGCAAAACTTACCAATCATTTGTTGCGGCAGCCGGGGGTCACCGTGAGTTAAATTTTATTGAAAAGGATGTGAGGAATTACATCACGAGAGAAGTGCGGAATGTTTCTGAACAAGAATATGCAAAGGAATTCGGAAAATATTTGTTAAGAATGAAAGAGAAGAATTAGAATTTCTTTTTCGAGCTTGAACTTGAGGACGATCAATCGATTAAGCTGGCTTTTTGGGCCGATGCAAGAAGTAGAGCTGCCTTTGAGTATTTCGGAGATGTTATTTTATTTGACACCACCTACAATACCAACAGGTAATATGCTGTTCATGTTTATGATGCTAAATTAATGTTGTTTTATGAATCTGATGTAGAGGTGTATATTGGATGTTTTTGGGTGTGTAAAATCATTCTTTGGGTGTACGTAATGATTTTTCATTATGCAATATGGTAATTTGTTTTAGGTATAATTTGGTTTGTGGTTCTTTTGTCGGGGTGAATCACCACGGTCAGTCAACACTTCTTGGATGCTCTTTGATGAAAAAGCGAAGAAATTGAATCATTCAAATGGTTATTTTAATGTTGGCTTCGTTGCATGGGAGGAAATGCTCCGAAAGAGATTCTCACCGATCAATGCGCATCAATGAAAAGGACTATAGAGGCTTGTATGCTAACAACAATTCACCGTTGGTGTATTTGGCACATCATGAAGAAGATTCTAAGCAAATTAAATGGGTACAAGAGACATGCAGAAATTTAACAAGAAATGGGCCAAATTGTTTGGAACTCTCATACCAAAGACTTATTTGATAGGAATTGGAATGATTTTCTGCTAAAGTATGGTCTTGTGGACAACAAGTGGCTTTCAGGTAATGTTGTTTAAAATCTGCAGTAGAAGTGTAAATTGCATTTTTTGGGTGTATTATAGCTTTTTTTGGGTGTATTATGCAGATCTTTACGAAGACCGTGATATATGGGTTCCAATTTATCTGGATCACCACTTATGGGCAGGGATGAGAAGCACACAAAAGAACGAGAGCATGCATTCATTTTTTAACAAGTTCATTACACGAAACAATTTGCTTATTCAATTTGTGAAACAATATGATAATTGCCTTGGAAGCAGGGAGCAAGCAGAGAGAGAATCGGATGCTGCAGATTTCATACGGTCATACCATGTACAATAAAATCCTCCATTGAAGCTCAGTTTCAACGTGTACACTCACCAAAATTTTAGGGAAGTCCAAGCACAATTCAGAGGAAAAGCAAATTGCATCACAAGATTAATGAACTCCGCTCTAGGCTATTCAATATACGAAGTTGGAGAACAAGTTTGCAGCTCAATATTCAACAAGTTTGTGGTTACTTACGACTCATTAGCAGTCGAGGTGAAATGCTAATGCTTATTATTTGAGTCAAGAGGCATATTGTGCCGTCACGCACTAAGCGTGTTAAGCTTTGAACGAGTAACCCAAGTGTCACCGAGATATATATTGGAACGATGGAGCAAGAAGGTAAAGAGGCGACACACACACATAAAGAGCAGCCACGACGAGTCACTGTTGGAGCCAAGAAGCAAGAAGTTTGACAAATTGGTGTTTCGTTCGCAAAATATTTGCGAATTTACATTAGAATCGGAGGAGTTGACTGCCATTCTGCACCGTGCGTACGATAAGGTCATGGTTGAGATGGAAGAACTGAAAGCCAAAAGGAAGGGGACATGTTCGTTATCTCACAAAGATGCCAACTTGGAATCCGTTAACGAGCTTCAAAGCCTTCCAAGGGTTCGAACAAGAGGACGTCCAAAAAATAGGCTAGGTTCAAAGTTGGACAAACAGATTGCAAATGTCTCAAAGAAGAAGAAAACAAAAGATCTAAACGAGGTAAAAGTGATGTTCTTTAAACTTATGGTGATTGATTTTAGTTTTCTTGTTAATATTTTTGTTAATATGTGAGTTTATTATATCCAGTTAAACCTCTTTGATGCTGCATCGGTGGTGCATCCAAATTCCAGCCAATATCAAAGACGTATTATGAATTATCAGTTCAGGAAACCAACAGCAGGGGATAGTATTTTGGGTGTATAGTTATAAACCTTAGTTTTTTTGGGTGTATTTCTAAATTTTCTTATGTT
>NC_029776.3:87790759-87797984 GCF_000817695.3 Arachis duranensis
ACACACACACACACACACACACACACACACACACACACATTTCAGAATCTGCTGTTTATGATATAAATTATTGTTTGTTTTTTTATTATGGTTTAGGATTTAGGGTTTAGGGTTTAGGGTTTATGGTTTTAGGAGTTTAGGGGTTTAGGGGTTTAGGGTTTTAGGGGTTTAGGAATAAAGAATCAGAGGTTAGAAGTCTGGTGTATATTTAACTTTCCTTGGGTGTAAAATGAGATCTTATGGGTGTAAAACTCAATGATTTGGGTGTATATCAGGTTGGGTAGTTTAGGGTTTAGAGTTTATGTTTTAGGATTTAGGGTTTAGGTTTTTAGAGTTTAGTGTTTAGGTTTTTAGGATTTATGGTTTTAGGGTTTTGGGTTTTGGGTTTAGGGTTTTAGGGTTTAAGGTTTAGGGTTTAGGGTTTTAGGGGTTTAGGGATAAAGCATTAGGGGATAGAAGTCTAGTGTATATTTAACTTTCTTTGGGTGTAAAATGAGATCTTATGGGTGTAAAACTCAATGATTTGGGTGTATAGTAGGTTGGGTGATTTATGGTTTAGGTTTTAGGGTTTAGGGTTTAGGTTCTTAGGATTTAGTGTTTAGGTTTTTAGGGTTTAGGGTTTAAAGTTTTAGGGTTTTAGGGTTTTATGGTTTATGGTTTTAGTGTTTAGGGTTTTAGGATTTTAGGGTTTTAGGGTCTAGAGTTTAGGGTTTATGGTTTTAGGGTTTTAGGATTTTATGGATAAATCATCAGGGGATAGATGTTTGGGTGTATATTCAACTTTTTTTGGGTGTAAAATATCAGGTTATAGGTGTATATTTGGTTTGATGTTTTCCTTTATATTATAATACCTGTAATTTAGACATTTTGAATACAGGAGAGAGAGTTTAATTATGAAAATTTTTTTTACTTATAAATGACAAATTTTTACAGCATGTGTTCAATTTCTTACAAGACTATATAACAGTTACATTAATCAATGTCAATATCATTAGAATCTATCTGACAGTATGGACTCAATAACAATGAAGACGGCCTGGACAGTCTTATTGCATCACTTTCCCTAATGGCTTCAACTTTGTCTTGATTCATTTCATGGAATAGAATTCAGGAAGCATATTCTACTCTATAGTGGTCCACCTCGTCCTGAAGTTTAAAAGAATTTTCTTTTTAATCAACTATGTTAATTTAGTAAGGTAATATAGAGTTATATAGTTTTTAAATACAATTACTTGGGTCCAGTTGTCCCACTCATACTTCCCCCTTTTAATGTTTTCGGGTTGAATTATCTCAAGCTACTTCATTACATAAATAGCACAGTCATAGCTGAAAAACAAGAAATAAATTAACAAATTACATCTAAAAAATTTTAATTTTCAGATTAAAAGATTTATACCTTGTCTTTTGGCCTGAGATGTTAATGTATGGTATATGAATTTCTTGATTGTTTTTCTTCAAAGGTGCCCCCAGCATATACTCTCATTCTTGAAATTACATGTCCCTTAAAATACAAAACAAATAAGTAATATATGAATAAATTTAATAAAGAAATATAAACAAAGGAGCACAAACCTGCACCTTATATTGAACAGAAATACACCCAAATATTAAAATACAGAACACAGAACCAACTTACAGTGAATTTATTTATGTTCTTTCTTTCATCGGCTGGACAAGTCTTGTGATATGAGTCGAGTACAAAATTTTTTTTTTCTTGTATCAGCCACCATAACCACCAATGTTGTGAATGGCAAACAGGTGCAAAAATCTAAAGTATGTCCACATTGAACAATGTTTTAGTTTATTTGGCACATAAGTAAAGAATGGTAATAAAAAGTTTTAGAAATGAAAACTTACATAACGATGCGATGCTAATTTTTTAAGGTCCAAGAAGGGTATAAACATTGGGTAGTCTTCCACCCTGAATGGCTTATTAGTTTTAGGCTGTAAGAATACCCCTTCTCGATGATTTGCTATGGCCATGTTCTGCAACAATTGTGAAACACCAAACGAATACAGAAAATACATCCAAATGAATACAAAAAATACACCCAAATGAATACAGAAAATATACCCAAATGAATACAAAAAATACACTCAAGATTTGTTGAGGTACAACTTACCACAATATCAGGGAAGAGATAGTATATTTCTTCTTGAAACTTTTTAATCTTTTGCTGGTTAAAGATGAGGCACATGACAGAGACAATCTAGAAATAAAAGCCCAAATGCAGTTACTTTTCATGATAAAATTATTAATGTTATTCTAATATTATCTCAGCTTCTATATGTGTATCAGCTTGGAGAGATGCGAAGTGGACTTTTGACAAAATGTATTTATCTTGAGCATTGAGTGTGCACACTGTATCATACTCATTAGTATTTCCATCTGTGTACGTTTTCACATGTGTGGCCTAGATGTAGCATTTTTCTTTCATTTCAACACTCATTTCATTGTCCTCACAGGAGTTTCAAACTTTTTAAAACTTTCTTCACCATTTTGCTTATGAATAGGTGGAGTTTTACCTTCTGTTTTCACCCCACTGCCTGCAATTTTTTTCACCAGCTCCCCTAACTGTTCTATTAGTTTTGGAGTTTTAAGAGTTTTCGTCCTCTGTCCCTATTGCATTGCTGCACCCTCTTGGCTTGAATCAGTCAAGCCGAGGCTGAATGATGGCATCAAACCTTCTTCAGGAATGTACGATGCTATCCGTGCCATCATCATCAGTGCAGCATCATCTTCTAGGGCTAGATTACTACGTGATGAGATATAACATACTATAAGAATAAGAATAGATGAATGATATTGAAACTTGGATTTTACTCTGCTGAACTTACATTTTAGATGGAGCTGGTGGAAGTGTGGGTGTGCTTTCTTCAGGTTTTGGGGTGGTTCTGTAGTGCTGCAAGGTTACATAAAATTAATCATGTTATAAAAAATTAGTCAGAGATCAATAGTTAAAATATACACCCCAACAAGGATCATATACACCCTAAAAGGGACAATATACACCCAAACTATAACCAAATATACCCCAAATTTATTCCTTACCTTTTTGTAGTTCCTTCATTATTTTTTTCAGTTGGAGACTTTGCAGGAGTTGGTTCAATTTCTAGCACAGGAGTTGGTTCATTTTCTAGCATAGGGGTTAGTTCTTTTTCTGTTACAGAGTTTGTTCAATTTGTGGCATTGGGGTTGTCTAGGACAGAGGTAGACAAACTTGAATTGGAAGTCTAAACAAAACAAAAATAAATGGTTAAGAAAGCCAATGAAAATAAAATGGTTATAAGGTTGAAATTTACTCAAAAAACTCACATTGAAAGAGCTTCTATTTGTGACTGTGTCTCTTTCCGCACAACCATCATGTTCTCTTCAGCTTGGTCATTGGGTGATTCTTCTACAACACTCAACCTGAAATACACCTTAAGAAAGTCAAAAATACACCCGAAGCATTCAAAAAAAAGATAGGCTTTATTTTTTGAGAACTTACATAATTTCAGTTTTTGCTTTTTTTTTTCCTGCCTTTTTTTTAATACAACATTAAAGGACTTTTTTTCTAAAAAAATACATACAGAATTAGAAGTATAAGGTAATAAAAGAATAAATGTGATGGTTATTAGAAAGAGAAATTACATGCTCTCTGCCGGTTTGTTTACGCTATTTTGATCTGTGTGTCCTTGAGACAAAGGATCATCACTTCCTAAGTTTACCTTCGGTATTCTAAACATAGAGTAGATATTATTCAGTAAAAATACCATACTGTTAAATTAGGATAACAAGATTTTATCAAATAAAGGTTCTTACGTTTCAGATGAGACATAGTGACCTTCTGTCGATCATAGGTCAGCTTCCTTCTTCCTGGCAAACCAGAAACAATTATTAGCAAAGAAAACACCTTAAAATCGGAAATATACACCCCAACAAGACATACCCCTGTGCAACAGATTTTTCTTTGTTAGATTCCCTTAAGAATTCTTCTAATTCTTCAGTTCCAATTTTAGATCTGACAGTCACATGCATAAAAGAACATGTTAACAAATATAATTTTGATGATAAACGATAATATAGCTTACAAAATACTCTACCATGATAGTATTCAGCTTGTTCAGGAGATGAATTCCCAACAATGACTTTTTTTCTTTTTGGATTGTCTCCTGGTGGAAAAAAACAAGTATAAATCAGAAATACAAAATAAAATTAATAAAAAAAAATACTATCCAAAGAAGTGCTTACTTTTGGGGTGTTCTCTGAGTCTTTTTCTTTGTTTATTGCTTCTCTACTGGTGATGATTCTTCGCTTCTAAAAGTTATAAGAGATGCTCTGTTAATACATAAAATTTTGATAATATACTGAAAGGAAAGCAATAATAATTTCAGAACATTACTCATCATTCGATTTAGATTCTGAATTAGAATCCTCCTGAATCTTCTTTCTTTTTTTGGATTCCATTCTGAAAGGCAAACAATCATTATTTAAAAACATACTAAAAGAGACAAATACACCCAAATGAAGACATAAAATACACCCAAATAAATACAAAAAAATACCCAAATGTATACACAAAATACACCCAAAAAAGATTACACAAAATACACCCAAATAAAGACATAAAATACACCCAAGTATGTTACTTATTTTTTGACTGTTTGGGTGGGTTGTTTCCTTTTTGGTCCCTCTGAGTCTTCTTCAGTCTCAGAATCAGAGGAAGAATAGATTTCATCTTCAGATGTTTCAGTCTCTGATGATGATGAACTTGCCTTCCTTTTTTTGTTTTTTTGGTTTTTTTCTTTTTTCTTTATTTGTTTCATTTTCTCCTTTGTTTCTGCCATTTTTACAATTTCCTGAAACAATAAAATTAAAATGTTAGCTAACAGCAATCACATAAATAAAATACACTCAAGGTATTCTTTTTACTTACCATATGTTCCTCCATTTCTGCTCTCATTCTTTCAACCAACTACTCTTTAGTCCAATTGGCAATCCAGGGTTGTGGAGGTCTTTCTTCTCCTTTCTTGTCTTTATTTTTTGATAGATGTAAGTAAACTATCATCAGGGCAAACAGACAGCCGTCAATTGCCTTTTTCTTTTTCAGATTGTAATCTATTATACGATTTTGTTTATTGTGGTTGGTAACAGGAACGTCATCTGTATATAAAGGATGAAAATCCTCTTGAACATGAGGCGATCCTATTCATTATCAACAGCAATAGTCATCATTTCATCTGTCAGATTTTTTAGGGTCTTCCCCTAGAATCTTCTAAAAATCTGTTTGTTGTCTTCAAAATGATCCTTATAATTGATTTTCTGAGGAAGTAGATCTCTTACAAAAATAAAAACAACATAGTATAAAAATCACTTGAAATACACCCAAACATAACTTGAAATACACCCCAATATGGCTCATATACACCTATGTTTGTAATGAGTTACCTGACGCGTTGACGCCAAGTGCAGCCCTTATTGTGCTTTATCTTACTCTAAACGAACCGTAGCCGATTTCGAGTGTATTTTTCCCTAATTTAAAGGAGTTAGCCAACTCCTTTAATAATTTGTGATGCACCCTTAGCGGCGGGATGTGCATCAGGCCACCAAATCCCAAATCCCTAATAATTGCTTTCTTCTCCTTGCTCATATTTCCGAATTTCTCACTCAACAAATGGGTTGCACACTTCAGGTCTTTGGTTTGCTATAAATAAAGCAAAATTAGAGTCAGATATATCTCTATTAAGAAAAATTGATTTGATCTAAGACATATATTTGTGCTTACATTTTTTTCAGCTTGGTTTTTGCTTGCCATTTTTTCTGCAATGAAAAAGAGATGCTGTCAATATAAAAAAATACACCCATATATCAATTAGATACACCCATAGATCAGCCACATACAGCCAAACCGATTCTCATAAGTATTTAATTAGATCAGTTCAAAATGATGTTAAATTCACTCAAACATGCATAAATATACACCCAAGGACAAGCAATATTAGAACAGTTGCAACAGTTGATTATATTACACTGTATGAGTTCAGAAATATACACCCAATAATTTATGCCATATACACCCAACGATCAACCATATACACTTAACAAATTACGCCATATACACCCAACAAATTAAGCAATATACACACAAAAATCAGTTAGGAGAAGAATTAGAACAAGAAGAACAGTAAAACCTAGAACAACTTAGAAGAACAGTAAAACCTAGAACAACTTAGAAGAACAGTAAAAACTAGAACAAGAAGAACAGTAAAAATAGTAATATGAGATCTAGAACAAGAAGAAAAGTAAAACCTAGAAGAACTTAGAAGAACAATAAAACCTAGTTCTTCGATTTTGAAATCAGAAACAGAAATGTGAAAAATCTACAAGATCAGTAAAACAGTAACTTACCTTGAATAATATTTCTTCGTTTTTTCCGGTGATTTTTGATGGAGAGTTCTATCTTTTGTTCTTGATTTGTTCTAATCTTCGCAATGAGTTCGAACGTCTATTCAGAATTGTAATTTGTTTGGAATGTTCCTTGAAATTTGACGGTTTATATTTTTTTTGAGGGAGAAGAGGAAAAGTCCGCCATAATCAGCGTGTTTTGGAAAGCGTAACCGTTGTGTGAGGCGCGTGGGATTGACACTCCATTCTAAGGAGTGAGTGCGTGTAGATTGTTTTTGGGTTAGATCAACTTGTAAGATTTGTAAGCCTTAATTGCTTGTATGTGTAATAAGCTCGAAATCCTAAATATTATATAAAATACGAATATAAGAATAGATAAAGATATTAATTAAAATATAAAATTATATTAAATCTTTCAATTTCTAAAATTACAAGCAAATTTTGAGAAATAAGTTTATCGTTGTTTAAGAAAAATCTTATGGATAGAGTATTAGTACATGTACATCCGTACATGAAAAATCTCCTCCTCATTAGTAGGTAATAGGTTGCTGTTTGAGAAAATGAGTATGTATTTTATTATTTTTTTATTATTGTTGTTTTGTTATCACGAAATTGATGGATAATAAAACCAGTTTCGAGTCCTGTGATACATATAAATTCTAATCGAATACAAAGATCATTGTCACTCGCAATGGGATGTTATTGCGATACATTATTTCCTTTATATGTGAGTTCAAATAAAAAAAAGTTAAGTACATGATTAAAATTAATCATCAAATTAATTATTATATATTTATGTATAAATATATGTGATTTTTTTTTTTTTTTTGAGATACT
>NC_029776.3:87798017-87846402 GCF_000817695.3 Arachis duranensis
TACTGATCTACTCGCGAAAATCCACAATTGAATGGTGAGGGTTACAGAGACCGCCACAACAAATACAACCAGAGCAAGTTACAAATGACCATGAGGACAAAAGACTCCCTAACCCAATCAAAAGCATTAAAGACAAATAAAAAAAGGAACCACCAGAATCTAAAAAAAGAGACTTAATAGTTACTCCTGGATGCAATGGACAAACCAATATATCAACCTTCATCTATAGACATGCAATGATAAATCAAACACGCTGCAAAAAGTAATGGTTAAATACAATTAATATTTACATTAATTTTTTTAAAAAATTATATATTTAAAATATTAACTTACTCAATTAACGAAATATATTTACGGTAAAATTTATGTGTCACTAGTATTTTTATTTATAATATTATTACCTAAATATAAATCTTTTAAAATTATATCGATTTTGTTCTAATATTATAAATTATGAAACAAAAAATTTATAAAAAAATTATAAGGGACAAAAGTCTCTGTAGACTAAAAATACCAAAATTTTTGTAGATAAAGAAAATTAAATAATAAATTTTATAGTTATTATTTTCATACGAAAGAATTTAATTTTAATTATAGATTTAATATTTTTTATAATTATATAAATTTATTTGAATTATATTATTTTATTAATTTTATTTTTTGTAGAACACAAAAATAGAGAGGAATGGTGAATGAGAGAGAAAGATAAAAAAGAATAAAGAGAGAAAGAATTTGTTAATTTTAGAGGGAAATATTTTATTGTAATTGTAATAAAAGAATTTCTCGTGATATATTTTAATTTGTCAAATTAATAATATAAAATATAAATTTTAAGTTAAATATAGAGTGGAAGGGTATAGAGAAATAGAGGAGGGAGAGACGTAGATAAGAGGATAGAGGAATTGAGTTATTATTTTTAGAGAAAAATATTTCATCTCAATTTTAATAAGAGAGTGTCATGTGACATATTTTGATTGTTAAATTAGTAATATAATATAGCTATATTTTAAATTTAATTTTAATTGCAATTAGAAAATTTCATATTGTACATTTTGATTGTCAAATTTATAATTAGCCATTGATAATGATATATAAGAGAGATACAGTAGATGAAGAAATAAGAGTTGAGAGAGAGAGAAAAAGGAGAGAAAAGAGGAGAGAACTCTTTAATTTTAAAAAGAAATTAAAGATTTGATTTCAATTGCAATGAGAGAGTGACATATGACACATTTTGCGTGTAAAATTAGTAATATATATATATAAAATAGCTAGATGTATAAAAATGTTTGTGTTATATTAATAAATTTTTGTGTTATGTATACAAATTTATGTGATATATGCAAAAATTTGTGTCATATCAATAATTTCTGTGTTTTTTTAATAAAAATAATTGTACTATGTCGATAAGAAGAAAAATAAAGAAGAAAAGCGTGTAAAATATGAGTAAAATTTGTTAGATTTAGACCAATTTTATTTAATTTTGTTATTAAAAATACTTGTATATGTAACATTATTGATGTATATAATTACTAATTTTTATTTAAGTATTTGTTGTTGACTAATAAATTACTACATGTATAAGGCAGAATTTGAACTTTGACACTTACTTAAGTTAATAAACAAACTAATCACTCGACTAATCTAAATTTGTTGTAACAATATATATGATAACTCTCTAACTAGAGTTATAATTTGTTATCTTTTACTGTAGTTTATGAAGTTATTTGGTTAACATTTAATAAATATCTCTATGCTAATTTAATTATTATTAACTAGTAGTGTTAGACAAATAAAGAGTGATATTTATGTAATTTTCATATTACATTATTGAAGGAAAAATCAATCAAAAGAAGCTCAAGCATGCTAAATTTTAAAATGTCAACTTATAGATACATTTGATTTGGACTAAAAAGAGGCTAAAATTTGCAGAAAATCAACAAAAACACATGATTTTTATCAAATTACAGCTGAAATGTTATGGAAGTCAAGATATAAGTTAAATGAGAATTACAATCAAACTTTGCAGAAATTTAAAAATTTGCTGTTGCCACAATCATATTTTTTTCAAATTATGCATGTTAGGAGTTAAAAATTAAGCATTTCTTATTTTATGAAAGGAGAGCACACTACTTTAAACATAGAGTTTTATAGGAAATTTTATATATTCTTAGTGAGAATTACACTCAAAATAAAAAAAAAATACATATTAGAGAAAAGATAGTTAGAAGATTAGAGTTTGAAATTAACAATCTAATTTTACTCTTTAATAATGTATATTTCTCTCATCCCTTATTTATTAAAAAATTTATTTTTTTTGTAAGTATTCAAAATATTAGAAGAGAGATTGTATTAAATATCATATTTAATGTATAAAGATGAACATATTTTTAATTTGTTTTGATTGAAAAATTTATTTAATTTCTGGTGAATAAATTTTTGTTCTTTTATTCACATAAATTGTCTATAAAATTTTTTATAAAGTTGTATAATGCCAAATGATGTTATATATCCTTTTGGATAATAATAACTTAACGGAAGTTGAAATAGTAAGTTTATATTATTATTATTTTACCGTTAAAGAGTTATATTATTTGAATTTGGAAGAAAATATAGTATATATTTTTTAATTTGGTTCCTATTTCTATTCAGTTATTTTTGTGCTTTAAAAATAAGGTAAATTATGTTTTATTTATAAATTCAAATATATATATATATATATTTATTTATGGGTATAAGTAATTTTTTTGAAATAACTCTAAATTTATTTCAATTATTATTTTTTTAGTGATATTTTAGTTCTATCTTATCAAAATAAAATGTGACTATTCAAACTTTATTGTTAGAATTACTCTTGTGAGGAGCATTGCAAATTACAGTTTAAACTTTTTATAAAATTTTAAATTTTACATAATTTTATATCTTTTGGGTACTTATTTTTTTTATGATCCTACAATTAAAATGCTAACGGGAGATAGAGAGTTGATCGTTATTTGAGAATATTGAGTTTGGGAGGAAGATAGTCATCAAATTATCTTAAAAGCAAACTCAACACCTTTAAAAACAAATGTATATCATTTAGTTTATCACTAAAAAAATATCTTATTTTATGTGAAATATTATGTATTGGTGTTATGAGTAAAAAATTTAAATCTGTAAAAGATGATAATATTTGAGACTCATTTTATTAATTACCTAAAAATATTAAGTAATTGGTATTTAAAATTAAATAGACTAAATGGATAATATGAAAATATAAATTATGCTTTGTTATAAAGTGTTCTATTCAAAAATGAAGTATTGAATTCAAGGAGATTTTTTTTTTTGTTTTCAGTTTTACCAAAAGATTTATTTAGAACTATACTAATATAAGGAATTGTTTCTCAATAGGCAGCAATGTTGACGAGACAATTGATACGATACACTAGATAATTATGTCTTAAAATGCAATAAATGTGGATAATGATTATATATTAATTTGATGGGAGTAAATATATTTTCATTATTTTTGTATATTAGTTGCATGCAAAATTATAAATAAGATTATATACTCAACTCTAAAGGAGATAAGTATAGATTTATTAGGTATCTCGTCAAGAAAGTTATAAGTTAAAAAATGCATAAGGTTTATTATGTTTAAGCAGTAGTCTGATAGATAACGAATTTATACATTTATAATTATTGTGTATCTTATTGGTATCTTTAGCAAAAATTTAAATAAGTTAAGAATAGATCACTAAATAGTATCCAAACAAATTTTGTTATAACAAAATATTACATGTTCGCATATATGAAGTCACAAAATAAAGTTAAAGATTATTTGATATGTAAGTTATGACTTTATTAGATGTCTAGGTAATTTTGATCCACTACAGGTATATTCATATGTTCATTGAAAGAGTTTTTAAAATGGTGTTAAAAAGACATTTGTATGTTACTCTTTCTACTAAAGCACTTGAATATAAAACACTTTTTTAAGGCATCTATTTTGGTGACTACAAATACTTGTTACAAATTACGAAAATAAATTTCAAAGGCCACTTGAATTATTTTGTGACAATTTGTTAGTAGTATAATATTTTAAATTTTTTGTTAAACAAGAGAGTTTTGAGTGTTAAAAAATGTACTTTCTTTAGTGCTCCGTTAGGGTTTTTTAGTGCTCTGTTAGGATTTTTTAACAGAGTTTTTGCTGCCGTCAAGGCTACATTGTCAACGTCAATTAAATCTCAATACAAGTCTACGTAATCTGCATGGCTGAGATAACGAGAGATGAAGATCGGACCGAGGAAGACAACTAGAAAAGAGATAGGAATGTGATTCTACTGGAAGAGGTAGACATATCAGAAGGTATTAACGCTTACTCCAATAGTCTCTATAGCAGACTCTTTGCTTCCAAAACTTTTTCAGTTGGAACCATGGGGAATGCTTTAAAGGCTATATGGGGAAACTCGGAAGGATTTAGCGTGAGTGACAAAGGGGGTAATTCCTTCCAATTCTTTTTTAATAAAGAAGTGGATGTCTTGCGTGTTGAACGTGGTTCTCCATGGCTATTAAAAGATTATGTGCTCCATGTCAAGTGATGGAAGGAAGATCAGAACTGTGATGAAGAGATTATTTCCAATTTTTCAGTTTGGGTTTAATTTTGGGGTTTGCCAGAATCGTTTAAAACCCCCGAAGTTGGATGTAAATTGGGAGAGAAACTAGGCACAATGTTGGAGGTAGGTAAATTTCAGATGCGAGGTAGAGAAACTAGGATTGTGAAAGCCAAAATCAATTTTGATGCTGCCAGGCAAGTGAGAGATCAGTTAATAGTGGCAGGACCTAATAAAAAGGAAGTAGAAATGGCACTGCGCTATGAGAGACTTGAAAAGTTCTGTACCTATTGCGCAAAATTGGGGCACGAGGTGAAAAACTGCCATGATCTACTAAAGGACACAGAGAGTGATATGGTACAAGAGGATGACATTGGCAAATGGGTTAAAGCTAGCGAAGTGGGAATGCGAATCTACTCTGAAGGAGAAATAACATTCAACAACTCAATCCAAAATCAGAATAAGGCCACTCAACGTAAGAAAAAACCGGTCTTAAACTGCTTATTGGAAGAATTTGCAAGGATGTCTATGCAAGAAGGGAAACAAAGTTTGAAACTACAAGACACTGGTAACAGGACAGCACCTGAGTCACCTCAATCAGGCAATTCTAGAACAGAATGCATGGAGGTTATCATAGCTGGTCAGTCCAATACCAAAGAGGATGAAGAACATCTTATGCAATTCGCTATTGGGCAGTGTCTCACTACAGAGAAAGGTAGAAAGTGGAAAAGGTTAGCAAGACAAGGTGCTGTAGAGTCAGATACTAAAAGTGAACCCAAAAGAAGGTTGATGAGTGGTATACCTGAAGGATCTACAAAGAAAACAAGAATAGAGGATGAAAATGCAGTTGAACAGATGGTGGAGGGTGCCAGCCTACAAATGGCACCCAAGACGCCATGAGAACTATAGTTTGAAATTGTCGGGGTTTAGGGAGACCCCTGACAATTCACACCTTAAAAGGGATCTGTAAATCCCACTCCCTCGAGATTGTGTTTATAAGTGAAACAACAAACCAATCTCGACAGGTGGAAGCAAAACTTCGGGTATGCGGCTACGAAAACTGGCATATTGTTAACTCAGCAGGAGTGGCAGGAGGACTTGTGGCACGAAATTGCAATCACACTTTTTGCAATCCGCACAACTAACCAGCAAGTGCACTGGGTCGTCCAAGTAATACCTTACGTGAGTAAGGGTCGATCCCACGGAGATTATTGGTTTGAAGCAATCTATGTTTATTTTATTAATCTTAGTCAGGATGTCAATAAGGTTATTTGAATTTAATTGTAAGAAGTAAAAGTGTTTGGGATAAGTAATTGTTACTTTATTAATGAAGAATATGTTGGGGTTTTGGAGATGCTTTGTCCTTTGAACTTCAACTCTTCCTTGAAATCCTTTTCCACACGCAAGGCTCCTTCCATGGCAAGCTGTATGTAGGGTGTCACCATTGTCAGTGGCTACCTCCCATCCTCTCAGTGAAAATGGTCCAGATGCTCTGTCACAGCACGGCTAATCAGCTGTTGGTTCTCGATCATGTTGGAATAGGATCCATTGATCCTTTTGCGTTTGTCATCACGCCCAGCAATCGCGAGTTTGAAGCTCGTCACAGCCATTCAATCCTTGAATCCTACTCGGAATACCACAGACAAGGTTTAGACTTTCCGGGTCC
Organism: Arachis duranensis; assembly: GCF_000817695.3. NCBI lineage: Eukaryota > Viridiplantae > Streptophyta > Magnoliopsida > Fabales > Fabaceae > Arachis > Arachis duranensis. Next base: position 87,804,273 of record NC_029776.3, read on the forward strand.
TCAAGAGTGGCCGCCATCAATTCTAGCTTATACCACGAAGATTCTGATTAAGGAATCTAAGAGAAGCTCATTCAATCTGATGTAGAACGGAGGTGGTTGTCAGGCACACGTTCATGGATCTAAGGAAGGTGATGAGTGTCACGGATCATCACCTTCATCATGTTTAAGCGCGAATGAACATCTTAGATAGGAACAAGCGTGTTTGAATGGAAAACGAAAGTGATTGTATTAATTCATCGAGACGCTGCAGAGCTCCTCACCCCCAACAATGGAGTTTAGAGACTCATGCTACCAAAAGGTACAAATTTCAGATCTAAAATGTCATGAGGTACAAAGTTAATCTCTAAAAGTTGTTTAAATAGTAAACTAGTAGCCTATGTTTACAGAAAATGAGTAAACTATGATAGATGATGCAGAAATCCACTTCTGGGGCCCACTTGGTGTGTGCTGGGGCTGAGACTTAAGCTTCTCACGTGCCTGGGGCTGTTTTGGGCGTTCAACGCCAGGTTGTAACCTGTTTCTGGCGTTGAACTCCAGCTTGTAGCCTGTTTCTGGCGCTGGACGCCAGACAGTAGCATGATACTGGCATTGAACGCCAGTTTACGTCGTCTATATTCGCGCAAAGTATGGACTATTATATATTTCTGGAAAGCCCTGGATGTCTACTTTCTAACGCCGTTGAGAGCGCGCCAATTGGACTTCTGTAGCTCCAGAAAATCCATTTCGAGTGCAGGGAGGTCAGGATCCAACAGCATCAGCAGTCCTTTTTCAGCCTAACTCAGATTTTTGCTCAGCTCCCTCAATTTCAGCCAGAAAATTCCTAAAATCACAGAAAAACACACAAACTCGTAGTAAAGTCCAGAAATATGATTTTTTCCTAAAAACTAATAATATTCTACTAAAAACTAATTAAAACATACTAAAATCTACATGAAATTACCCCCAAAAAGCATATAAAATATCCGCTCATCAGAAGGACAGCATAAGTGTTCAAATTATTAGCAGTGGAGAATTCTTTGTAGCAGCTGAAATTAAGGAAGTCGGAAGCAGTGAGGTATAGGCGTTCATTGGTGTCCATTTGAGTTGTTCGGAACAAATTCGATCCTTACAGTTTAAGGTGCTTACGAATGTATCTACTAAGAGAAGTGGGGAAGAGGATGAGATGGCTATTAAATTAGACATGAGCAAGGCTTATGATAGGGTTGAATGGCATTTCTTATGGTATATTATGGATAAGCTGGGCGGGCTTTGATGCTAAATGGATTAACTGGACTAAGGAATTGGTAACGACTGTTTCTTACTCTGTCGTTGTGGAAGGTCAACCTTTTGGCTATTTTAGGCCAAATAGGGGCATCCGACAGGGTGACCCCCTATCTCCATATCTATTTCTTTTTTGTGCAGAAGAGCTTTCCTTCTTGCTAAACAAGGCAGAACAAAATAGATTAATTCAAGGAGTTCAAGTTAATCGGAGATGCCAAACAGTTAATCACCTTTTGTTTGCTGATGATTCAATCCTTTTTTGCAAGAGCGCACCTAATACAAGCCAAAGTATTCTAGAGTTGCTAGAGACCTATGAGGGTTTCAGTGGGCAAAAAGTCAATTTGAATAAGTCGGCTATCTTTTTCAGTCACAACACACCTCAGAACACAAGACTAGCAATTGCTCAGACACTAAATATTAAACATATCGAAGCACAAGACAAATACCTGGGGCTGCCCTCTATAGTTCAAAAATCAAAGAAAGCAACCTTTGGAGCTATCAAGGATAAAGTTCAGAAGAGGATTATGGGTTGGAAAAGAAGTCTATTGTCATCAGGTGGCAGGCACACGCTATTGAGAGCAGTGGGGGAGGCGATTCCTATTTATACACTCTCTTGTTCCAAGCTCCCGGACACGCTGTTGACTGAGATTCATAGCATGCTCTCAGAATTTTGGTAGGGTAAAAAAGGCGCAGAACGAAGAATGGTTTGGATTAAATGTGACACAATGACGAGACCGAAGAAAGATGGAGGGCTGGGGATCAAGGACCTAAGGGCGCAAAATTTGACTTTATTGGGCAAGCAATGTTGGCGTCTAATGAAATACCCTAATTCTACTCTATCAAGAATGCTCAAAGCTAAATATTTCAGATATACATATTTCCTCCATGCAGAGATAGGAAGCGTACCGTCGTAGGGCTGGAGAAGTGTTCTCGAAGGGTGCAAGGTGATCGAGAAAGGCTTGATATGAAAAATAGGCAATGGTACTAATGTTCGCATCTTCCATGACCCCTGGCTCCCACCACCAGTGCCCCTTAATGTCCCTCAAAATACACTCACAATCCCGCCAAATATGCAAGTGTATTACATTAGTGCGTTACTAAATCCTGATAGAAGCTGGAATAGAAATCTGATTGAGTAAATTTTTTCAGTTGATATATGCAATAAATTTTTTTAATCAAACCAACAGAGGAGGAGGATGAAGTTAATTGGTGCTAGACAAAATCTGGTATATATGAAGTTGGGTCAGGATACAAAATTGCTTATGAATTCTTTCATTCTCCTACTTCATTGAGGCCCCAGAACATACAGAACAACAGAGTCTGGAATAGCATTTGGGAATTGAAATTACCTCATAAAATTAAGGTTTTTCTATGGAAAAGTCTTCATGAAAAGCTTTCGGTGTTGCAACAAGTTCACAGCCGGTTCGCATCCACTCTTGCCACTTGTCCAAGATGCATGTTGAAGGCTGAATCAATTTCTCATGCGTTGTTCCAATGCCCCTGTCTTCAATAATAATGGGACTAAGCTTAATAACCCCTGACCTATGGATGAGAGAAGAGACCTTTTTCAATTGGTGGCAACGAGTCTTATCCTGGACAACGACTCAATTCAACGGTAGACAAAAGACCCTCATCATAGCGGCACTGTATTGGAGCACTTGAAAAGTGAGGAATCAGTGTGTTTTTGAGAAGGTAATAAGCCAGGCATTAGAGATAGTGAAAGAAGCCAGTAATTTAGTGCGTGAACTCGTGAGCCATACCTGATAGATGCTGCTAATTTTCTTTACTCTTACCTTACTCTTCTTTAAGCTATTAGTCTTTCAGTCACAGTTAGTGATAAATGAGAATACCCAATTATTTTATACTTCCTTATGGAAACACTTTTATTTTATATTAATAAAATAATATTTATCTTTGAAAAGAAAAAAAGAGAGTTTTGAGTGTTTAAGTGTCTTGTGAGCAAATTAGCATAAACTCCACAATGCATACATATTTGATTAGTAAAAAACAATCACCTAAGGTTTTCTACGCGGATACTATTCATATGGAGGTCATATCATTTTATGATATATTTGATGAGTTTGGAAAACTTTAATTTAATTTGATGATGAACAAACATTATTAAAAACAATTAATTACAAAATTATTAATTTGATCTTAATTCATACTTGCTTAATTAATAATTTTGTGTGAGCAGATTTGATATTGGACTGAAAGTAAAAGAAAATGTTGCAAGCCCATATATGCATCTCACCTTTAGCCTTGGGTATGAAAATGATGAATTAAGTGGCTGAAGCAATTTGTGGTTATTTGGGCCGAAATGAAAAGAAGAGATCCTAAACCCAATAAAATAAAAACTCAGCCTTATATTTTTTTTTGTCATATGAATGTTGGCTGAAATGTTTTATTAACTGGACCAGATTGAATTTTGTTGCTACAAGTCCAATTATAATCTTTACTAAGTGATCCTATGCTTGGTCCGAACCAATTGAAAGGGAAAGCAAATATTTTTTATTGCTTTATGTCTCCAACGGATCTCAAGCTTCAGCAAGTGATGGAATTCAAATTTTATTAAAGTAAAGTTAATGAATGCAATGGAACTATGAGAGAGATTGTCATTGATTTGATGGTTTGCCTTAATGAGGCACGCTACCTAAAGCAAAGGGAAGTAAAAGCAAATTATTTTTTAATTTGTCAAGATCACTTAAGTGCTTTTCTTTCTTCTCTCTCATTTTTCTTTCTTCTCTTTCGGTCATTACACAGCAAACCATTGAAGCTAAGCCTAGCCACCGAAGAGAGGAAGATGCACGCTACAAGACCATCAAAATGATGGCAAGAAAAAGAAAACTAAAAGTATGATGTGGCTAAGATTCTCATTCACTTGTGGTAAGATTTTGTGAAGAGATCTTGGCTTCTCCATACCAAAAATGGTTGAAGAAGATTTCGGTCAGAAAAGAAAATTCTTGGAGGGATGGCTTGTCTCTGATCTTGCTCAACCACCACAGAAGGTAGCTACAGTGGCTACGTGATGGAAGAGACAGAGATAGGAGCAGATGAAGCTATCATCATCATGAAGTATCAAGGGCCAGGAGTTTATCTTGGAGAGTAAGAAAAGATGAAGGGTTCATATTGACGAAGATTGGTGACCAAGGAAGGACTAAAGGTAATTGCATGTTGGTTTTTGCATGGGTTATCTCTTTTCTCTCTCTGGCCAAACCGGTTCTGTTTTGAAGAAGAAGAAGTTTAGCTTGGTTTGTTTGATTTCAACCTTGAAGGCTTCTCCTTATAAGTAAGGGTGAACAATCAGGGTTTGATTTAAGGAGAAAGTGTGAGAGTACAAGGCACAGAGTTCTCAGAGCTACCTGAGCTAACAGATTTTCTTCTCCTTCAATGTATTCTGTTTTGTATTTTTCTGTTTAATTTTGTCATGTCTTGAGTCTCATGGAAAAAGGCAAACAGTGAGGTTTGTATGAAAAAGCCATAGAGCGGAAAAAGAAGAGAGTGCAAAATTAAAAGAAAAAGCCATAGATGTCCTTAGAGTTCCTTTGTACATATGTGTTGTGTGTCATGATTCTGTGGGAATTCCCTTGTAAGTTGGGTTAGTACTTTATAATTTAAAGCTTGGCAGTGACCAAGTCAAGTTTAGGATTGGATTTAGAATTCTGGACTTGTCCCAGATAGGAAGGGTAGTTCCTAGGGAGAATTGGTGTATGTAATCAAAGATGATTATAGTGAAATTCCATCATTGTTGTGATGGAGACTGGATGTAGGCTGCACTGCACTTAGCAGCTAAACCAGGATATATCTGGGTATAATTTTCTTTCTCTTCTACTCTATTTTTTGTTTCTGCTGTACAGGAGATAAAACCGCAAAATATCTCGTGCCAAGAGATGAGACAAAAAGAAAAGTCTCGTGGCTAGGGACGAGACAAAAATCAAATAAATCTCCAAAAATTGTTTCAAGACCAGCAAATGTTCTGAAGTAAAAAAAGGGGGCTAAGATTCAACCCCCCTTCTCTTAGCCACTGAAACCATCAATTGGTATCAAAGCTTGGTCTCAAAGAGATCAAGCTTTGTAGCTTGGAGAAAAGATCCAGATGGCAAAAAACAGTGGCTCAAATCTGGTCTCCTACAACCGGACAGATGGACAGTCAAGCAACAGACATCCTCTTTTCAATGCGAAAAACTTTACCTATTTGAAGGAGAGGATGAAGATTTTTGTACAAGCAGTAGACCACAAACTTTGGAAGATCATCCTGGAGGGTCCCCAATTCCTAACCATCACAAGCGCAGAAGGAGTAATCTCTCTCAAATCTGAAGCAACTTGGACCGAAGAGGACAGAAAGAAGGTGGAGCTTAATGCCAAGGCTATCAATATGCTCAACTGTGCTATCAGCTTCAAGGAATACCGACGGGTATCACGATGCACAACGACAAAGAAAATCTGGGACAAACTTCAAATCACTCATGAAGGAACCACCATTGTGAAGAAGACTCGGATAGATATGTTGAACAAAGAGTATGAAATGTTTGCAATGAAGGAAGGAGAATCTATTGATGAACTGTTCGAACGTTTCAACATCATCATTGTTGGCTTGGATGCTATGGGAATAACGCATTCTGATTCTGTACTTGTGAGAAAAGTGTTGAGATGTCTCACTAAAGAGTGGAAAATAAAATCATTAATCATTTCTGAGAGCAGTGGTCTAGATTCCATGACATATGATGATTTGAGAGGAAACTTACTTGCTTTTGAAAATACTTGTTTGAAAAAAGATTCAAAAAAGAAAGGAATTGCTTTTTCATCTGTGACTAACCCCCTGAATGATGAATCCAGTGAAAATTCTTCTGAAAATGAGTTTGTGTTATTTACCAAAAAATTCAGGAAAATGATGAAGTCCAAGGAGAGAGGCAAAGGAAGCAGCTCTAGGAAACAAAGAAAGGATTTCAGCAAGGTTACATGCGACAACTGTAAAGAAACTGGTCATTTCAAGTCAGATTGCCCTAAGTTGAAGAAAGAAGAGAGGCCAAAAAGAGGACAGAAAAAGGGGCTGATGGCATCATGGGAGGACTTGGAAAATGACTTAGACAGTGATGAAGAATCCAAGACCAAGTCACAACCATGTCTCATGGCAGATAACATTGAACAAGTAGTCTTTCATAATCCAAACACTGAAGATCTTCATCTTATGATAGACCACCTTTCTGAAAAAATAAGATGTTTTTTGCTTGATAATCAAGATCTTGAACAACAAATCACCATCCTTAAAGTTGAAAACTGTTTTCTCAAATAAAAACTAAGGGAGGCCGAAATTGCTTGTGAACTTGTTGAAGAAAATAAGCAGTTAAAAGCCCAACTTAAAAGCTGTGAAAGTGACCATTCTGTTGTTGCATATGTAAACTGTTTTACAGAGAATGAAGAGTTTCTAAAAAAGGTCAAAAACCTTGAAAATGACTTAGCCAAGTTCACACAAAGTTCTGAAAACTTAAATCAAATTTTGGCTAGTCAAAAACCACTTTTTGATAAAGCTGGCTTGGGGTTTTACAAAAATTTCAAAACTATTGAGAAACCTTTCTCTGAAAATGTAGCTTCATCTTCTAATGATATAAGGTTTCAAAACCCAACCCACTTTAACAAAACAGCAACTCCAAGGTTTTGTAGACTATACAACCGAAATGACCACTTTCCCATTCAATATTTTTTTGGTGAAAGGATGATTGGTGATAAAGTTTACAAAGTTATTTTTTATTATAATGGACTAGGGCATAAGAGATGGTTTAACATGAAAGGATCCAAGAAGATTTGGATACCTAAGGTCACTTGAGCTTGTTTTGTAGGTGTGCCTAGCATTCAAACGGAAGGAGAATATGTGGTACATGGACAGCGGATGTTCTAGGCACATGACCGGAAAGACAACCTTCTTCATAAAGCTTGATGAGGATGATGGAGGACTTGTCATTTTCGGTGATGATGGAAAAGGAAAGATAATGGCTGTTGGGAAAGTCGGTAAAAGCTTTTCATCTTGTATAAATGATGTTCTTCTTGTAAATGGTTTGAAACATAATTTACTTAGTGTAAGCCAATTGTGTGATCTAGGCTTTGAAGTTATTTTTAGAAAATTGGTGTGTTTGGTTATTTGTGAAAAAACTGGAGATATTTTATTTGAGGCTAAAAGATGCAACAATGTGTATGGTTTGACTCTTGAGGACTTGAAAGAACAAAATGTAACATATTTTACATCTCTTGAATATGAAAAATGGCTATGGCATAGAAAGTTGGGTCATGCTAGCATGTACCAAATTTCTAAGCTAGTCAAGAAAAATTTGGTTAGAGGAATTATATTCCAAATATCAAATTTGATAAGGATCTTACTTGTGATGCTTGCTAATTGGGCAAACAAGTAAAATTCTCTTTTAAACCAAAAGATGGAATCTCAACCAAAAGGCCATTAGAGATGTTACACATTGATCTTTTTGGTCCAAGAAGAACTCAAAGTTTAGGAAGAAAACACTATGGTCTTGTGGTGGTAGATGATTACTCTAGATTTGGTTGGGTACTTTTTCTTACTCATAAAAATGATGCTTGTCATGCTTTCTCAACCCTTTGCAAGAAAATTCAAAATGAAAAAGATTTAAAAGTGGCCCATTTGAGAAGTGATCACGGAAAGGAATTTGAAAACCAAGATTTTAAAAAATTCCGTGATGACTTTGGAATTGCTCATAATTTTTCATGCCCTAGAACACCTCAACAAAATGGAGTTGTTGAAAGAAGAAATAGAAGCCTTCAAGAGATGACTAGGGCTATGCTATGTGACAATGAGGTTCCAAAATTCCTATGGGCTGAAGCTGTAAATACAACATGTTACATTTTGAATAGGACCATTATTAGAAAATGGTTAAAGAAAACTCCTTATGAGCTATGGAAAGGATCTCCTCCGAATCTTAAGTATTTTCATATTTTTTGATGCAAATGTTTTATGCTAAAAAACAAAGAAAATATTGGTAAATTTGATCCAAAATCATATGAGGAAATGTTTGTTGGATATTCCACCACTAGCAAGGCCTATAGGATTTATCTCAAAGAACATAGGACCATAGAGGAATCCATACATGTCTCTTTTTGTGACTCTAACACAATTTCCAATGCTATAATCGAAGATGATACAGATTGTGAGGATGCTGTCAATAAAAAAACCAGTGAAGAAACTTCAAAGTTTGCTCAAAATGAAGAATCTGCCAGTCCAGTTTTGTCTCATCAGATTGGAGGAGATATTTCCATTTTATCTCCTGAGCTAGTAAGAGAAACTGAAGCAGTGAGACCCACAGAAGCTCATCAAAGCTTAACACCACTCCGGAAGCCTAGAGAATGGAAGTCCATGAGGGGTTATCCTCATGACTTTATCATTGGTGATTCCTCTCAAGGTGTAACAACAAGATCCTCAACCAAAAGGCAATCCAAACCAAGCAATTTTGCACTCTTGTCACAAATGAAGCCCAACAATGTAAAACAAGCTCTTGAAGATCTATCATGGGTCAAAGCCATGCAAGAAGAGCTTGCTCAATTCGACAAGAATGAGGTTTGGACACTAGTATCTCATTCGGATGGTAAGAAGGTAACGGTACTAAGTGGGTTTTTAAAAATAAACTTGGTGAGGATGGACAAGTTGTTCATAACAAGACTAGATTAGTGGCCCAAGGTTACAATAAAGAAGAGGGTATAGATTTTGATGAGTCTTTTGCTCCGGTAGCTAGAATGGAAGCAATTAGGTTACTTCTTGCCTATGCTGCCCATAAGGGTTTTAAAATGTTTCAAATGGGTGTAAAATGTGCTTTCCTTAATGGCTTTATTGATAGAGAAGTGTTTGTGGCACAACCCCCCGGCTTTGAAGATAAAGAATTTCCAAACCATGTTGTCAAACTCTCAAAGGCTCTTTATGGCCTTAGACAAGCTCCAAGAGCTTGGTATGAAAGGCTTAGTGCCTTCTTGTTGGAAAATCAATTTCAAAGGGGTACCACCGACACTACTTTGTTTATTAAAGTATCTAATGATGATATTCTCCTAGTTCAAGTTTATGTAGATGACATTGTGTTTGGATCGGCCAATGAGTCCTTGTGTGAAGAGTTTGGAAAACTCATGACTAGTGAGTTTAAGATGAGTTTAATGGGAGAACTAACTTTCTTTCTTGGCCTCTAAATTAAACAAACTCCTAATGGTACATTTATTCACCAAGAAAAGTATACACTAGAACTAATTAAGAAATTTGGCCTAGAAAATTCTAAACCAATAGGAACACCAATGCATCCTAACACTAAACTTGAAAAGGATGATAATGGGAAAGATGTGGATGAAACAAGGTATAGAGGAATGATTGGTTCACTCATGTATCTTATCTCCTCTAGACCGGATATTGTTCAAAGTGTGGGTGTATGCTCAAGGTTTCAATCTCACCCAAAAGAATTCCATCTTTCAGCCATTAAATGCATCATTAGATACATTAAGGGAACTAGTGATTATGGCTTGTGGTATCCAAAATCTGATTATTTTTGTGCAGTAGGGTTTTGTGATGGAGATTATGCGGGAGATAGAGTGGATAGAAGGAGCACATCCTGCATGTGTTGCTTCCTTGGGAGATCACTCAACATGTGGTCAAGCAAAAAACAAGCAACCGTGGCCCTATCCACAGCTGAAGCTAAATATATTTTTGCATCTGCATGTTGTTCACAATTAATTTGGTTAAAAACGTAGTTGGAAGATTATAAATTAAAGATCAATAGTATACCCTTATTTTGTGATAATATGAGTGCTATAAACATTTCAAAAAATCCTATTCTGCACTCAAGAACCAAGCACATTGAAATTAAATATCGTTTTATTAGAGAACATGTGCAAAAGGGTACTATTGATATTCAATTTGTAAAATTTGAAGACCAACTTGTTGACATTTTTACAAAACTCCTCTGTGAAGACAGATTCTGCTCTTTAAGAAAAAGCTTGGGAATGATTGATTTAAGCTCTATTGATAACTTGTGAAATTTCTGATGCTACTCAGTTTTGTCTCATAGGAATAGAGGAGATAAAAATCAGAGCATGTTGAGAGGGCTGTGATCAAGGGGGAGACTGCGGAGAAATAAATTCTTATGGGCCCCACCAAAAATTCTGTTGACCCTACCCTGACCGTTTTGTTAGTTTCTCTTTGTGTTAATCACAATATCTTCTTGTTGTCTCATCAAATCTTGTTGGAAGTGGTTATTTTCAAATCAAATCTTTCTTTTTCATCTAATCCCTTGATTCTAGGAAACCACTTTTCAGTTTATTTCAAATAAAAGAGAAACTCCCTTGGTTAATAATTGCCCATTAATGGTCATTAAACTCCCTCCAATTCTCTCTCCACTCCACATTTATTACGTCCCTAACCTCCCTCATCCCTCATTCAATTTGGTTCCCTTCATCTTCTCCCTATCCACTTCTCTATTTTCATTATCATGAAAAAGAAAACCGCACTAAGGAAAAGTGAACGACTTCTCTTCTCCCAAAAACCTTCCACACCTCAAACCCACACTCATATACATATTCATTCCACTTCATCATCCTCTCCCTCACCTCCTACCAAGCAACCCGAATCCATGAGGCGAAAAGTGATTACCCAGAAATCCTCTGGAAGGAGAAAATCTGAATGAAGGAAGGAACCAATCGAAGAGGAAGAAAAATCACACACTTCACCTATCCCATCACCACCAAAGAAGACTACACCCGGACGCAGTACTCAAAAGACCAAAGGGTTTGCCTTGAATGACACCAAGGAGCCGGCAAACTTGGAGTCATTGGATTTTAAGAACAAGTTCAACAAACCACACTCTCACTATGATCCGGCCAGGTTCATCTCATATGCTTCATACGAGTTTCACAAAGAGGTTTTAGAAAAACGTCATCTTTGTGCCACCTATCTAGTCAATCTTGACTCTCTCACAACTAAAGGTGTCCACATTGCTCCTCTATTTGAACTTCTTCAATGGACACCACTGCTGCACATTCAGAAACCGGTCTACCCCGGTTTGGTACGTGAGTTCTATGCCAACATGCGACTGACTGATGGCACCATCCACTCCTATGTCAAAAGAATTCACATAACTCAGAACACTGAGGCAATTGGAACTGTCCTAGGGTATACAGATGCGGGTCCAAGAGCTTATATGACTGAGAAGTGGGATTCCCAGGTTGGCGTTATCTACAAGATTGTCCTGCAGCACATTTGTGAAAACTTATCTGGCTTGGACGGCACAACACCGACCCACAAAGCCCTCGGTCCTACCAACTCTCTGCTCCACAGGATCATCACTCACATCCTGACCCCTCAAAGTGGTTCCCATAACAGAGTAACCTTCTCTGACTCTCTCATACTTTTTGCTCTTGTTACATCTACTCCTATATCATTTGGTTACCTTATGACCAGACACATGTGGGAATCAGTTAAGAGCACCAAAAAGGCGAATCTGCCTTATGGCATGTTTTTAACAAGTATTTTTGAATATTTTAAAATTGATCTCCTAAATGAGGCTGTAGAGAATAAGGTATCAATTATCAAAGGAGGAGGAGCAACGAAGGGAACCAAGGTGAAGAAATCTGCAACTTCGAATAGTGACTTTGAGAGTCGGCCTGAGCACTCCAAAACAGGCAAATCCATGAGAGACATCCTTACTGAGTTTTCTAATATGTCTAAATTAATGGTGGACTCATACAAGGCTGCCTGAAAATAAGCGTTTGAAAATGAAAAGGCATGGGGGAAGTGTCAAGAGAGGGTGAGCCTGATGCTGTAGAATCTTGAGGAAGAAACGGGTGCTGGTAGTACAGAGGAGGATGATGCATCTGAATTCCACCTATCTGATAATTAATCTATGTCTATTTTATTTTCGTTGATATTTGGCTTGTTTCGCCTTCAATCTAATACTGTAGTAGTTATTTTGGTACTTTAGACCTATAACTCTGTGATACATTCTGGATACTTTGGGTATATTTTGGATATTCTGTTTTCTATGTCATCTTTTGCAAGTGCCCCTTGATGCCAAAAGGGGGAGAAATGGTGCTGAAAATTGAAATTAACAAAACAGGGATGAAATCCTTATTAGGATTCATGATCTCCCTTGTATCTTGTTTCAATATTTTGTTGTAATGATATGATTGATGTTAATAATGCATTTGTTGCTGATTGATGTTTGTGATTTAGTTGATTTACCTTGGAAAAATATTGCTGTATTTGTACTGCATTTGATCTATCTGTATTTTCTTGGTAAAATGTTGTTGTTTTGGATTAAGGAATATTTTTGGCAGTTCCTTTAAGCTGTGATATATAAAGCTTGATAGTTGCTATGATTTGAGATTATCATGCTTAATCAGAAATATTTTTCTTGCTATGATTAATTTTCTCTGATTTGTTAATTGGAAAATATTTTCAAAACAGCTTGGACAACAACCTCTTGAAAACATCAAAAATTATTTTTCTGGTACACAATTACTTTGTATGTGTTTGAGAAAAAAATCAAATTATTGATAACAAATGAGTTTTGATTATCATTCAATTCTGCTCATAAATCAAGCCATTCAACATTACAAAATTATATATGTTGAATAACATTGTTACCTTAGACTTGATAAAAATTGTTACAGGTATAAAGCTTCCCTTGGTAAAATAGCATATATTTAGGGGGAGCTAGGTGACAATTGGAAAAGGGGAGAAATTCAAATATTCAAAGGGAATATTCTATACTCTAAATCTTTAATTTCTTTCTATTTTAATTTTTAATAATGTTTGTCATCAAGGGGGAGATTGATGAGTTTGAAAAACTCTAATTTAATTTGATGATGAAAAAACATTATTAAAAATAATTAATTACAAAATTATTAATTTGATCTTAATTCATACTTTCTTAATTAATAATTTTGTGTGTAGTGAGCGGGGAAGAGACTTTTAGGGTGAAACACGGTGAGGCAGCCGATAATGTCGGCGGAAGAGATAAGGGGAGAGCGGGGGAGGGATTGCATCATGGGAAAAAGAGGATCATATTTTGGGAGGGGTTTCTAAGCCTTTGAAGGTTTCTTTGAGGGACAAAGTTGTGGGTTCCAAGATTGCTAAAGCTTTTTCACTCGTTGGAATTTTATCGGGAGATAACGTTGCGGTAGTTTCTGGGAAGCAAGGAGATCTCTTGCCACCGAGTGTCACGTTTACCCAAGAAGCTAAGAATTGCTTGGCAGAACCTTATAAGGATGCTATAGCGATTAAGGTTCTAGGTAAACATTATAGCTACACTACATTGTCTCATAAACTCCGAACGGTATGGAGGATTAAGGGAGGTTTCGATTTATTGGACGTGGGATTTGACTACTTTCTTATGAAGTTTGATGTGGCTGAGGAGCAAGAAAAGATTCTCTTAGGAGGTCCATGGATGATCGAGGGAAATTATGTGGCTGTGAAGCCTTGGGATCAAGAGTTTAGATCAAGTGAAAACTGTTTTGGAGCAACTTTAGTGTGGATTAGAATTTCCGAATTACCAATTTGGTGCTACCAAGAAGATGCAATGCTCCGTATTGCGGCTGCAGTTGGCATTCCCGTTAAGGTTGATTTGGCAACAAAATTAGCTGAAAGAGGACGATATGCTCGGGCCTGTGTTCAGATAGATTTAGGATTGCTAGTGACTAAGAAGATTCTTGTTGAAGGTGTTGAATATGAGGTTGAATATGAAAGTCTTCACCTTATTTGTGGCTCCTGTCTCAAGTTTGGTCATGATATGAAGGTGTGCAAGACTGACAGCTGATAAACCCCGTTTTGACGATTTATCTAGTATTGATTTTAAGAGCTTTTATCACCTTTTACCCACATTTATTCAATGAAATAGCATGGTTTTGTGATTGTCTCCTTATTTGTGCTTAGATGTGAAAACATGCTTTTAAACCCTTGATTTGATGGTTTCAATCTCCCTTTGATTCCACTAGATGCCTTGATATGTTTGTTAGTGATTTCAGATTGAAAAGGCTAGGAATGGATCAAAGGAGTGAAGAGGGAAAGCATGCAAAGTGGAGAAATCATGAAAAGTCAAAGAAGTTGAACTCGCCCATGGACACGCACGCGCACCTGGCGCTTGCGCGCACCTGCGAAATACCCCATGGACGCGTACGCGTGCTGTGCGTGTACGCGTCGGTGCTGGTTTATGATTTTTTAATGAAAATGTGGCCAACGAATTCTGAAGGGTTGTGGGGCCCAATCTCAACCAACTTTGGCGCCAAAAATGCTATTTAAAGCTAAGGATTGAAGAGCAAAGGGATATTCATTCATTACACACTCATTAGGATTAGTTTAGAAGTAGTTTCTAGAGAGAGAAGCTCTCACTTCTCTCTAGAATTAGGATTAAGATTAGGTCTTAGATCTAGGTTTTAATCTTTGCTTTCTTCTACTTCTACCTTTCAAATCCTTGTTGTTATATTCATTCTTCTTCCATTCTTTTATTGTATTACTTCTATTGCACTCTATGTGTTTGTTGAAATGTCTCTTTTAGATATAGTATAGATTTTGTTCCTCTTGGCCTAGGTAGAGTAATTAATGACACTTGAGTTATCTAATTCCTTTGTTGATTGATAATTGGAGAGATTGCTAATTGGTTTGGAGTGCACTAAAGCTAGTCCTTCCTTGGGAGTTGGCTACAACTTGTGGCTCAAGTCAATTCATCCACTTGACTTTCTTTTATTTAGTAAGGGTTAACTAAGTGGTAGAAATGAACAATTTTCATCACAATTGAGAAGGATAACTACGATAGAACTTCTAATTTTCATACCTTGCCAAGAGCCTTTTATAGTTGTTAGTTTACTTTCTTGCCATTTATCTTTCATGCTTCATATCAAAACCCCAAAATAACTCACAACCAATAACAAGACACTCTATTGTAATTCCTAGGGAGAACGACTCGAGGTTTGAATACTTCGGTTTATAAATTTTAGGGGTTTGTTTTAGTGACAAACAACTTTTTGTATGAAAGGATTATTGTTGGTTTAGAAACTATACTTGCAACGAGAATTCATTTGTGAAATTCTAAACCGTCAAAAATCCAATCATCAATAGCAATGCGGGAGGAGGAACTAATGCCAAGGTGGTCAGCAATGTAGCAAAGCAGCCAAAAAGCTCAAATTCAAAAAATCCAGTGCATGTGGAAAAGGCAAGTTTTCATTTTGGAAATAATCTTAGAGATGAGACTGTAAATGTTACTGTCCCAGATTTGGTGTTGAGTGATTTGCATGCTGTTCATGTAGACCATGCACAACATGAGGATCTGGAAGGCTGGACTCAAGTGATTAGGAAAGAAAAGTATAAAATGGGTCAAAATCCTTCTCCTAGCACCCATCAGGTCCAACCAAAAGCAAAGAAGACTCCTAACAAGGCTACCAATACTTGGACAATGCCTAATCACCAACGTACAACACATGCTACTAGATCCAAAGTAAAATTAAGCAGGGACATCAATATTGGAAAACTGGTTAGTGTGGCTTCTTCGGGGACCTGGCACAATGTTCATCATCAGCAGCAAAGTGAGACAACAAATGGCACTGTGCGAAAGTGTCCTCGCCCAAACTCTTTACAGAATTCACCAGTAGATAAGGATGGAGCATCAACGGCGGGTATGGTGCAAGTTTCAACGGAGAAAATTGGGCTACAACTTGAGAGTCCATTAAAGGCAGGATCGTCGAAGACATGGACATCATGTTAAGTCTCGGATTTGTTATTGGAGCTCCCTTTTTGCTATTTTTATGGATAGTTTCAATATCATAGCCTGGAATGTGAGGGGTGCGTCTAACAAGATGGCCCGTGTGCATTGCAAAAATTTGGTGAAAATATATAAACCATCTTTCTTCTTTCTTTTTGAGACTCATACCATGTTTAATAATTTGAAGAATTTTTGGGATAAGTTGGGTTTTCATTGTGTTGGTATTGAGGAAGCAGTAGGACACATGGGTGGCATCTGGTTTCTATCTTCTATTGCTAATACTTCTTGTGTGGTTATTGATCAAATTGACCAATGTATCACAGTGAAAGTGAGTGTGGGTAACTTAATTTGGCTTTGTAGTGCAGTATATGGGAGTCCTCAATTCAAAAAAAGATGTATGCTTTGGGATCATTTGCGTTCTATTAATTCAGGCCATAATGGACTATGGATGGCTGTTGGTGATTTTAATGAGATTGTAGCACCAGATGAGAGTACATGTGCTTATTTTTCTTCTCACAGAGCTAGTCTATTAGCTACTACTCTAGATGACTGTGAGCTCTTTGATCTTAAAGTGACCGGTAGGAGATATACTTGGTATAGAGTAGTTCAGGCTGGCAGGGACTTGGCTAAAAGGTTGGATAGAGCTCTAGTTAATGAAGCGTGGATGACAATGTTTCCTGAGGGTTATTCTGAAATTCTTAGCAGGCTTCATTCTGATCATTTTCCTATTTTAGTTCGTTGTCATGGTAGCCCCAGAGTGAAAGGTTCTCGTCCTTTTAGATTTCAAGCTGCGTGGGCAACACATCCTTCTTATAAACATGTTATTAGTAAGGCTTGGAATCAAGAGTTTAGAGGCGTTACTGAAAGGCTTAAGATGGTTCAACAGGCTTCTTTGGACTTTAACTCAAAGATTTTTGGAAATATTTTTGTGCGAAAAAATAAGCTGGAATATCATATTGATCAGATTCAACGGCGTTTGGAGGTTACCGATGTGTTATCTCTGAGAATTAAAGAAGCTGAACTGAGAGAAGATTACAATAGGCTTTTATTGCCAGAGAAACTTTTTTGGTACCAGAAATCTAGAGAGCAGTGGGTCAAATATGGGGATAGAAACACTAAATTCTTTCATCTTCAGACTTTGGTGCGTAGAAACCATAATAGAGTACATGGATTATATGTTAGAGATGGGTCTTGGTCTACTAATCCAGATATTCTCCAGGAAGAAGCCCTTTCTTTTTACAAGAATCTCTTTGGTACAATGGAAGGGGTTGAGGTTGATTCTTTAGGGGATGTTCCGATGCCCACTTTAAGCACTGAGGCTTGTGCTAGGTTAATTGACCCTGTCTCTTTTGCGAAAGTCAAGTCAGAAGTATTTAGTATGAGCCCTTTTAAGGCTCCTGGTCCAGATGGCTTTCAAGCTTATTTTTTTAAAGAAAATTGGGAGATAGTAGGCACTGAGAATTGGAATATTGTCCAGAGCGCTTTTCTGGGAGAGTTCTTAAATCCTAGCATCATGGAAACTCTGATTGTGCTTATTCCTAAAATTGATAACCCTACCTTTATAAAGGATTTCAGGCCTATTAGCCTGTGTAATGTTGTTTATAAAATTATCACAAAAGTATTGACTAACCGAATTTGGCATTTTCTTCCAGATATTGTTAGTCCTTTACAAAGAGGTTTTATTCTGGGTCGTGGTGCTCCTGATAATATTATTATGGCCCAAGAAATTTTGAATTTCATGAAGCACACAAAATCCAAGAAAGGTACTCTTGCTTTTAAAATTGATCTTGAAAAAGCTTATGATAAGGTGGATTGTAGGTTTTTGGAGAGTACTCTCATTGCTTTTGGTTTTCCTATCATCACTGTTAATTTGATTATGAATTGTGTCCGTGCATCATCTCTTTCTATTATGTGGAATGGGAATAGATTGGATAGTTTTGCTCCTAGAAGGGGGCTTAGACAGGGCGATCCAATGTCTCCTTACTTATTTATGCTTTGTATGGAAAGACTTGCTTGCTATATATCTCATAAGGTGGTCGAGGGTGTGTGGAATCTAGTTTCTGTCACTAGGGGTGGCCCAAAATTTTCTCATTTGATGTTTGCAGATGATCTCTTACTCTTTTGTCAGGCTACAAAGAGTCAGGTTCAAATGGTCATGCATTCTCTTAACATTTTTTGCAAGGCATCTGGCATGAAAGTGAATCTTGAAAAGTCTAAAGCTTTTTGTTTTAAAAATGTGACTGCTCGTAGAAGAGATATTTTTACTAGTGTTTCTTCAATACGTTTTGCTTTAGACTTAGGAAGATATCTTGGAGTTAACCTTAATCATTCATGTACCAGTATGGCTTCTTTTCATTCGGTGATTGAAAAGGTGAGGGGAAGATTAGCTAATTGGAAAGGAAGGCTTCTAAATAAAGCAGGGAGACTTTGCCTGATCAATTCTGTTGCAGCATCCATTCCGGTCTATCATATGCAGGTATCTTTTTTTCCAAATTGGGTTTGCGATAAATCGTCTTCTATGATGAGACAGTTCCTTTGGAAGGGTCAAGTTGATGGTAGAGGTCTTTCTCTTGTTAATTGGAGGACCGTGATCACTCCAAAAAAATTTGGTGGCCTGGGTGTTAGAGACCCTGCGTGTGTTAATATATCTTTACTTGGTAAATTGGTGTGGCAACTTTTTCATTGTCAGGACAAGCCTTGGGTTGCTCTATTGAGGGCGAAGTATCTGAGGAATGAGGGAGTTTTAGATGGCCCTGTCCCTTGCAATGCTTCTCATGTTTGGAAGAGTATCTCAAAGGCTTTTGGTGCTCTTAAGGATGCCTTCTCTTGGTGCGTTGGGTCACTTGATCAATCCTTTTGGTTTGACAATTGGAGTATTGAGGGCCCAATTGCTCAAGATTACCCTTTTGTACATATATCTGACTCTGATTTAACTATTAGAGATGTTTGGAAAGATGGTCAATGGAATCTCCATGATATTTTCTCTATCATTCCAGAAGATGTCAAACAGCGTTTGAATGCTTATAATCCGGATTTGAATGCTGGAGAGAGTTCGGGTTGGTCGTGGGGTGTGGCATCTTCTAGACTCTACTCAGCTAGGAGTGGGTACAGTTGGCTAGCCAAAAGAAAATTTGACTGGAATGAGCATGATAATTGGTTGTGGTATGGCGACTGCATATTCCTGAGAAGTACAAGTTTTTTTATTTGGCTCAGTCTTCATAATGGTATTCCTACGGAAGAGTTTCATTTGGCTCGTGGTTTAGCTTTATCTTGCACCTGTAATCAATGTCAGAATGGTTCTGAATCCATTCTTTATTGTCTTCGGGAGTGCCCTAGTGCCAAGGAGGTCTAGAACCTTTTAGGCCTTTATTCAGATAACTCGAATTTACATGATTGGCTCTACAGAGGTGCAAAGAGTGGAGATGTTTTTCTTTTCTTTTCGACCATCTTGTGGATTTGGAGAAACAGGAATCAGGACTTATTTAGTATAGATGATTCATGGAGTGCTAGTAAAGTGGTGAGTTTGATTCGTAGTTCAGTAAGGGAGTTTCACACTATTTTTGCTATGCATCAATCTTTGTCTCCTCCTTCACTTTGTTTGCATTGGGTTCCACCTCCAGTTCATTCTGTTAAATTGAATTGTGATGCTAGTTGGTTTGCTATTTTTGGCTATGCTGGTTTTGGTTGTATCATTCGCAATCCTAATGGATGTTGGTTGAAAGGTTGCACTGGAAAAGTCGAAGTGTGCAGTATTTGATGATTGGATTTTTGATGGTTTAGAATTTCACAAATGAATTCTCGTTGCAAGTATAGTTCCTAAACCAAACAATAATCTTTTCATACAAAAAGTTGTTTGTCACTAAAACAAACCCCTAAATTTATAAACCGAAGTATTGAAACCTCGGGTCGTTCTCCCTAGGAATTACAATATAGTGTCTTATTATTGGTTGTGATGTGTTTTGGGGTTTTGGATAAGAAGCATGAAAAGTAAATGGCAATGAAAATAAACTAACAACTATAAAAGGCTCTTGGCAAGGTATGAAAATTAGAAGTCCTATCCTAGTTATCCTTCTCAATTGTGATGAGAATTGTTCATTGCTACCACTTAGTTAACCCTTACTAAATAAAGGAAAGTCAAGTGGATGAATTGACTTGAGCCACAAGTCCTAGCCAACTCCCAAGGAAAGACTAGCTTTAGTGCACTCCAAACCAATTAGCAATCTCTCCAATTATCAATCAACAAAGGAATTAGATAACTCAAGTGTCACTAATTACTCTACCTAGGCCAAGAGGGACAAAATCTATATTATATCTAGAGAGGCATTTCAACAAACACATAAAAGGCAATAAAAGTAAACAACATAAATTGCAAGAATTAAAGAGAGATCTAACTACAAAGGCAAGAGATCAACAATAGAAAAGCAAAGAAGAACAATTATTATGAATTACCTCTTATTGAATTGAAAGGAAATGGAAGGAACAATAGTAGATCTACAACAAAATGCAAGAACAACATAAAGAAAATTACAATAAAATAATGGAAGAAGAATGAATGTAACAACAAGGAATTGACAAGATAGAAGTAGAAGAAGATGAATGAAAACCTAGATCTAAGAACTAAACCTAATCCTAATCCTAATCCTAGAGAGAAGTGAGAGCTTCTCTCTCTAGAAACTACTTCTAAAACTAAAGTATGACTAATGGTCAAAAGTATGTTGATTCCCCTTCAATCCTTGGCTTAAATAGCATCAGAAATGAGTTGGATTGGGCCCACAAGGCTTTAGAATTCGCTGGCCACGTTTTGCTTTAAGTGAACCAGGTGGCAGAAACGGCGCGTGCGCGTACTATGCGCGTACGCGTCACCATACGTGTAGCAACTATGGCAAATCTTATATCATTTCGAAGCCCCGGATGTTACCTTTCCAACCCAACTAGATCCGCATCATTTGGACCTCTGTAGCTCAAGTTATGGTCGTTTAAGTTCGAAGAGGTCGGCTTGACAGCTTTCCGGTTCTTTCATTTCTTCATGAGTTCTCCAACTTTTCATGCTTTCTTTCTTCATTCCCTTGATCCAATCTTTGCCTCCTAAATCTGAAATCACTTAACAAACATATCAAGGCATCTAATAGAATCGAGGTGAATTAAATTTAGCTATTTTAAGTCCTAAAAAGCATGTTTTCACTCTTAAGCACAATTAAAGGAGAAGTTATAAAACCATGCTATTTCAATGGATAAATGTGGGTAAAAGGTTATAAAATCCCCTAAATCAAGCACAAGATAAACCCTACAAATGGGGTTTATCAGTATTCTTTTTGCTGAATTGTATGCAATTTGGAGAGGTTTACTTCTTGCTTGGGAGAGTGGATTTCGTGAGGTTATTTGTGAAACAGACTGTTTAGAAGCTCTTTTCTTGGTAAACCAAAGAATGCTTGGTAAGGATATTCCGGAATGGGATTTGGCAAAGAATATACAGGAGGTTATGAATTGAAATTGGAGAGTCTCTATTCTTTTAATTCAGAAGACTGCAAATAATGTTGCAGATTGTATGGCTAAAGCAGCTGCTTCTAGCGCGGACATTCACTCGAATTGGGCCAACCATGGAGTGAGCTTCAACATCTAATAGATTTAGATATGACTTTAGCCAATTAATTTGGTTTTGTCTCTTTTTTTCTTTCTTTTCTATTTAGTCACCAAAAAAATTAATAATTTTGTGTGTGCAGATTTGCTATTGGGCCGAAAATAAAAGAAAATATTGCAAGCCCATATATGCATCTCACCTTCAGCCTTGGGTATAAAAATGATGAATTAAGTGGCTGAAGCAATTTGTGGTTATTTGGACCGAAATGAAAAGAAGAGATCCTAAACCCAATAAAATCAAAACTCAGCCTTATGTTTTTTTTTGTCATATGAATGTTGGCAGAAATATTTTATTAACTGGATCAGATTGAATTTTGTTGCTACAAGCCCAATTATAATCTTTGCTAAGTGATCCTATGCTTGGTCCGAACCAATTGAAAGGGAAAGCAAATGTTTTTTATTGCTTTATGTCTCCAACGGATCTCAAGCTTCACCAAGTGATGGAATTCAAATTTCATTAAAGTAAAGTTAATGAATGCATTGGAACTATGAGAGAGATTGTCATTGATTTGATGGTTTGCCTTAATGAGGCACGCTACCTAAAACAAAGGGAGGTAAAAGCAAATCATTCTTTTAATTTGTCAAGATCACTTAAGTACTTTTCTTTCTTCTCTCTCATTTTTCTTTCTTCTCTTTCGGTCATTACACAGCAAACCATGGAACATAAGCCTAGCCACCAGAGAGAGGAAGATGCACGCTACAAGACCATCAAAATGATGGCAAGAAAAAGAAAACTAAAAGTATGTTGTGGCTAAGATTCTCATTCACTTGTGGTAAGATTTTGTGAAGAGATCTTGGCTTCTCCATACCAAAAATGGTTGAAGAAGATTTCGATCAGAAAAGAAAATCCTTGGTGGGATGGCTTGTCTCTGATCTTGCTCAACCACCACAGAAGGTAGCTACAGTGGCTATGTGATGGAAGAGGCAAAGATAGGAGCAGATGAAGCTATCATCATCATGAAGCATCAAGGGCCAGGAGTTCATCTTGGAGAGCAAGAAAAGATGAAGGGCTCGGATTGATGAAGATTGGTGACCAAAGAAGGATTAGAGGTAATTGCATGTTAGTTTTTGCATGGGTTATCTCTTTTCTCTCTCTGGCCGAACCGGTTTTGTTTTGAAGAAGAAGAAGTTTAGCTTGGTTTGTTTGATTTCAACCTTGAAGGCTTCTCGCTATAAGTAAGGGTGAACAGTCAGGGTTTGATTTAAGGAGAAAGTGTGAGAGTACAAAACACAGAGTTCTCAGAGCTACCTTAGCTAACAGATTTTCTTCTGCTTCAATGTATTCTGTTTTGTATTTTTCTATTTAATTTTGTCATGTCTTGAGTCTCATGGAAAAAGGCAAAAAGTGAGATTTGTATGAAAAAGCCATAGAGCAAAAAAAGGTAGAGAGTGCAAAATTAAAAGAAAAAGCCATAGATGTCCTTAGAGTTCCTTTGTACATCTGTGTTGTGTTTCATGATTCTGTGGGAATTTCCTTGTAAGTTGGGTTAGCACTTTACAATTTAAAGTTTGGCAGTGACCAAGTCAAGTTCAGGATTGGGTTTAGAATTCTGGACTTGTCCCAGATAGGAAGGGTAGTTCCTAGGGAGAATTGGTGTATGTAATCAAAGATGATTATAGTGAAATTTCATCATTGTTGTGATGGAGACTGGATGTAGGCTGCACTGCACTTAGGATCTGAACCAGGATATATCTGGGTGTAATTATCTTTCTTTTCTACTCCATTTTCTGTTTCTGCTGCACAGAAGATAAAACTGCAAAATATCTCGTGCCAAGAGACGAGATAAAAAGAAAAGTCTCGTAGCTAGGGATGAGACAAAAATCAAATAAATCTCCAGAAATTGTTTCAAGACCAGCAAGTGTTCTGAAGTAAAAAAAGGGGGCTAAGATTCAACCCCCCTTCTCTTAGCCACTGAAACCATCAATATTGTTTCAATGGTAGTGTGCATTTAGATGCTCATATAATTTAGACAAATTAAAAAAAAAAGATATTTCTATAGAAATAAACTATTCAGTTTTGTTGTCACTCTAACTCGTGATTTCATAAATTTTATTAAAGTTGGACTAGTTAGAAATAGGCATGCATGAAATCATTTTCACATGTAATTTCTAAATTTTCTCATCCAAATTTGATCTATATTGTTGAGTATATTAGTATGGTGATCATCGTGATTTTGTCGTGACACTAGTGTGATAAAAGTTGCAGTAATTTCATAATTGATATATGAGAGGGAGATTGTTAGGAAATTATTATTCTTAATTTATTTATGAGTAATACATATATTAATTATAATTTTAAATTAAGATATTTCACATTAAATGACTTATATAATGGTGATTTCATTTATTATCATAAATGTTGAATTAAATAAGTCATTATTACTTTTATTTTAAAATTAAATGA
The DNA here is from genome assembly GCF_000817695.3 of Arachis duranensis. Classification (NCBI taxonomy): domain Eukaryota; kingdom Viridiplantae; phylum Streptophyta; class Magnoliopsida; order Fabales; family Fabaceae; genus Arachis; species Arachis duranensis. The sequence continues at coordinate 87,828,318 of NC_029776.3, forward strand.
AAATAAAAGTAGAGATACTATCTTATTTGAACCTTATAGTTTGAATTCAGGGTTTTGGTCCCCAGCACATTAAAATCGCATTCATAACTCTTTTTCCATCAGAAGAATTACGATTCATTCTTAGCTATTAAAAATACAAAAAAAAATTGATTGAAAAAAAAACTAAATTTTTTTAATTATACTCACAACTTTTAAGTACATTTCTACACTTTTAAATATCTCTTTTTTAATAATTTAACATGAATAATCTTACTATTAAGAAAACCAACCATTTTTAACCATGGCTACAAGAATAACAAAATATGGATAACCTCTTGAAATTGTTCGTAGGCTGTCTTTTCTTAACTCTTGCTCTAAACTTAAGTTCGGTCTTCTTAACCGCATAAAATTATGAAGGATACTAATCATACTTTTTAATTAATTCAAATCACATCATAAATAATTACGTTACATATATGTTTGAACTAAAATCTTAGTTTTTATCCAAAATTTATGACATTAATCAAGATTTATGAATTTTGTCATCAAAATAAAATCGTGAAACAAATCACGATTTCTCGTAATTTTGTTTTGTATATTTAAGAATAGTGATTTAGAACTATATTTACATTAATTTAATTATTCATTGTTTAAAATTACGGTTTAAGTAAAAAATACAGTATAATCAATTTTATTTTAAAATAATCACATAATATTTTTTTTAAAAAAAAATAAAAACCAAATAACAAAAGAGATCGTATATATGGAGAATCCATGGTGAATGTTGAAAGTTGAAACTATGTTTAGCTCTTTAATTTAAGGTGTTGTTAGTGAATAAGTTGCATGAAGAGTCACTTAACTACTTATTCTAGTAAAGTTAGTTATTGAGTACATTGGTGAAGGTGGTTAGTTCTATATGTATAAATAACCTGGTTTGTCATAATATTAAATCGGAAAATTCCAAACTCATCCATCACTAAATGGTTCCATCACCAAACTTTAGCATATGTCATTGTCACTGTTAAATCACATATTACATCTAGATTTTAATATATAATTAATAACTTGAAAGCTATTATTATGCAACTTGCAATATTTAAATTTGCACACCACACATCATTTTCGTGTCTTTATTGTATTTGATTTATATATTCGTCTCTTTTGAAATAAGTATAAGAAAAATACTAAACTAATTTTAGTTATATATAAATAAGTCTTTGAATTATTCCTTGACAAAACTTTCAATGCAGATAGATAAATTAGTTTTCACTTGAATTAATTGGATTTATTAGCTCTTCTGAAATAAGGGGGTATATTTTAAATAATAAAGTGAATAATCTCAATTATCAATAAAATATTAGTAGTCCAGGACTATTGTGAAAATGGCGAGGGAGAGACTGCATTTTCATTAAATTCTATTGTGTAAGTCTGAGATCAGAAAAGAATAAGGAAAAGAAGATGAATCAGACAGAAGAAAAGGGAAAAGGAGGAGAAAAAGAGTGCAAGAGTAAAGTTGTATTCATTGATTCTCAAAAACTGAAAACTGTAATATACTATACAGTTTTTATACGTGTGTGGAGTAGAATGAATAATGATAACTAATTTACTAATTATCCAATGTCTTTGTCTAATAGTCACAATTTCCTAACTAATTACAAGTAAGTATAAATATCAACTTGCAGTCACAATGACTCAAGTTACACCCTCCCTCAAACTGGGATTATGGATGTCCAGAAGACCCAGTTTGAAAACGTTCACAGTGAAGGGACCTGGAGCCAAGGCTTTGGTTAAGAAATCAGCGAGTTAATTGCTAGAAGAGACCGGCATCAAATGGGTAAGACCTAGTAAATGTTGGTTTCGAGCGATGTGACAATCCACTTTGATATGCTTTGTGCGCTCATGAAATATGGGGTTAATAGCAAGGTGAATGGCAGAACGATTATCACAAAAACGAGTGATGGGTTCAGTCAATGGCACACTGAGATCTTTCATCACAAAGAACAGCCATTAAGCTTGGCATGTGGCAGCAGCTAAGGCTCTGTATTCTGCTTCTGAGGATGACCTGGCTACAGTACTTTACTTCTTGCTCTTCCAACTGATCAAAGAATTTCCAAAATAGAAGCAATGTCTTGTGATGGATCGTCGAGTGTTCGCACATGTAGTCCAATCAGCATCACAGAATCCTGTTAGCTTCAAGTCATTGGCTGATAAAAAGAAAATTCCCAAGGAGGGATAGCCCTTTAGGTAACGAAGAACTCTATAGGCTGCGTGCATGTGAGCATCAGTTGGACAGTCAAGGAACTGGCTCAATCTCCCAATAGCATAGGAGATGTTAGGGCATGTGTTTGTGAGATAGAGAAGCCAACTAACAATTAATTGACGGTAAGGAGTGTGATCCTGCAGTGCAGTGTCACTTTCCTTTGATAACTTTGAAGCATACGTGTAATCCATTGGAGTGCTAACCGGCTTACAATTTAAGTAACCAAATTCCTTGATGATGTCCAGTGCATATTTTCATTGGCAAAGATGAATGCCTTTAGAATTCCTTGCCACTTCCATCCCCAAAAAATATTTTAAATCACCAAGGTCCTTGATTTTGAATTTGTTGTCCAACAATTTCTTGACATGATCAATTTCTGCCAAGTCATTTTCAGTTAAAACCAGATCATCAACATAAACCATGATTATTGTAATGCCACGAGGAGTGATCTTCGAATGCAAGGAGTGATCTGCTTCGGATTTAACAAAACCATCAGTGGTGAGTGTCTCTGTGAGCTTCAAATTCTACTGACGGCTGGCTTGCTTTAATCTGTAAAGCGACTTCTGTAGCTTGCAAACAGGATGAATCCAGATTGGTTCCATCTAATCCTGGAGGCAACTTCATGTACACTTCTTCATGTAAATCTCTGTGGAAGAACGCCGTATTAACGTCCAGTTGCTTAACATGCCATTGTTTGGCTGCAGCTAGAGCCAAAACTATGCGCAATATAGTCATCCTAACAACGGGACTGAAGGTGTCTATGAAATCTACTCTTTCAACTTGAGTAAATCCTTTTGCCACAAGTCTTGCCTTGTAACGTTCAATAGTTCCATCCGGATTGAACTTCACTCGAAAGACCCACTTGCAACCAATCGTCCTCTTGTCAGCTGGGAGTTTTTTTACACACCAAGTTTGATTCTGCCTCAACGCCTCAAGTTCATTGTTAATTGCTTCTTTCCAACAAGGATGAACAACAGTTTTCTTATAGGTGTGCGGCACAACAGTTTTGACAATGGCTAAAGAAAGGGCCTTGTATTTTGAAATTAGTGTTTCATATGACATGTACTGTGAGATAGGATACCTGCAAAGAGTATTAACAGTAAGCTTTGCACCAGGAATGTCACAATGATAGTCCTTTAAATATGTTGGCATTGTCCTAATTTGGGTTGACTTTCTTGTTTCAATGGAAGATGGATTATTTTCCAATGCATGGGATGTGAAATTATTTTCTAATGTATGAGATGATGAATGCATGGCAGTATCCTCTCTTGGTTGAGGGGGTGAAAATGATGCAGATGATGCAACATGATTGTAAGTGGTGGTGTTAGCATGCTCTTCATTTACGGTAGGTGGACACCAAAAGTGATCTGTGTTATGAGGGGTGGCAACGGGGCGGGTAGGGGCGGGTTTTTGCTCTATCCGACCCTGCCCCACTCAACAAAAATCATATTTATATATCTATTATATATACTGGGGCGGGTTTAATCTAAACCCGACCCGCCCCGCCCCGCCCAAGAACCCGCCCCGCTAAAATTCGCCCCGGTGCAGGTGCGGGTAATTACCCGTCCCGAACGGGTAGGGGCAGGGTGGGTACCCGCGGGTTCGAGTAGTGTTGCCACCCCTAGTGTTATCTAAGGAATCAAGGTGACGTGCATGGTGATGAGTTTTGGGTGTTGAATCTACTTGTTCTAATGCAGAATTTTCAGTTTTATTATATGAAAAAATCTTCATAGAATATAACATTCTTAGAGGTAGAGATATTTTTGGAGTTCAGAATCAAATAGGGTATAACCCTTAGTGCCCTCCCTAAAACCCAAAAATATGCATTTACGGGCTCGAGGATCCAGCTTGGTTCTGCTATGAATCAGAGTAGAGGCATAAGCTAAGCACCCAAAGATCTTTAAATTGGATAAAATTGACAAAGTTTCAAAGATGATTTTAAAAGGTACTTTGTTTTTAAGAAAATGACTCGTTGAATATTAATCAGGTGGACTGCATGTTTAACAGCATATGTCCAAAAACATTTTGGTAAGGAAGAGTGAAAAATCAAGGCCTGTGCAGTTCCTAGTATGTGTTGGTGTTTGCGTTCCACAATGTCATTTTGTTGTGGGGTCTCCACGGAAGAAGTGTGGTGCAAAATGCCATTGTCAGAGCTATTGTCAGAGCGGAAGCATTTAACAGTTTTGTCAAATTGAGTTTGTACATATCTAACAAAATGTATAATATAATCAGAAATTTCAAACTTATGATACATGCAATGAATCCATGTATATCTACTTTTATCATCAACTATGATGAGAAAATACTTTTCACCATTAAAGGAAGGAGTTGAAACGGGTCCAAATGTCCACATGAACTAAATCGAAACAATAAGCAGATATAATTACACTATAAAAAAAAGAGTAATTTCTTTTATTTAGCTAAATGAAAAAAATTACATGGATGCATGTGTTTAGCACAATCAATCATAAGATATATTTTGTGCATTATTTCTAACTTGTGTTGTGTAATATGATCTAACCGTAAATGCCAAAGTGCATTCACTTTATTGACTATAGCAGCAGAATTGCCCAAAGTGACAATAGCTGCAACCATAAAATTATGAAATAATTTGCTACCTATAAATACAAAAGTGCCAACAATTGATTTGCTATCCATTGTATATAAGTCATCGGTACATTTAACTACTCCAATCCTTTTTAAAGTAGCTTGATCCTGGATCTCATTTTTTAACTATAAAAAATATATAAAAAAATTTATATGTTTGACATTTTTTTTCTAATTCACATTTCATTTTATTTAGTATTTAATTATTCCATTTTTTATTATACCAAAACAAAGTGTGCATTCTTAATTAAAAGTAATTTAATAAGACGATTAACAATCTTAAGAGAGAAAGAAATAAAAATACTTTTTTATTAAGTTTCATTCTCACTAAAAAAAATTACAAGTTAGTAAGATTATAAAAAAGAGGGTATTCTCGATAATGAGTTATAATGTCTTTTTTGAAAAAAGTTTGAGAGTAGAAATAAAAAATTTTACTAAAAATAGTTAATTACCTAAACCCTTTCAGAAAAAACTATCCTTTTATAATTAGTTTTTAGTGGAGTTTGTCTATTAAAGTTTTTTTCTTTTTCTTTTTTTTTTTGGTCATAGTAAAGTTTAATTGACATTTTCATCATTTTTTTTATTGGACAGAATTGACATTTTCACAATTCTTCCCTTTCCTTTTCTGTTTTTTCCCCCTCTTTTCTTTTGGTCTATGTTGACAATCCCATGAATAGTTCGAGCTCTTTTCTTACATGCTGAAAGATTTCGGTCCTAAACGTTTTCATTTTGGGCAGTATTGTATTTTATTTTAAGGATAAAAAACTGTTTTAATCTCCACATTAGAACTAAATCATAAATTGTTCTTTAATGTTTTAAATGTATTATTTTAATCCTAAAAAATTTTAAGAGTCCTATTTCAAACAATCAGTACAACTTTAATGAAGCATTAATGCAATATCAGACGAATGAATTTTTATTTGATTTTAAATTATTGTTTGTAAGTTGCAACTCATATTGGCCACATATCTTTAAGATATTGAAAAGCATAAATCTTATATCCTATATTCTAAAATCATAAATCTTAAATCTTAAATTCTAAATTATAAATTTTATATTTTAAATCTTAAAATATAAAATATAAACCCTTTAACTAAATTAACAATTTAAAATTTACAGTTAAAATTTAGGAGTTAATAATTTAAAATTAAGTTTTAAATTTATAAAAAATATAATATAAATCTACAAAAAATATTTTTTAGTAATTATATATTTATTAAAAATGTATTTTGACTATTAACACATCATTACTCAAGTACCATATATTATCTATAGTAGTTGCTTTTTAAGTGTATGATAGAGTAATAATATTACATATATATTAAAATCAGTCACTAAAATTAGTGACCAATATAAAATACATATTAAAATATAAATATATATTAAAAATAAATTAAATTATACATATATTTATATACAAATACATTATTAATAACTAATTTTAGTGATTAATTTTATGTATAAATAGCATTTTTGATAAAGATATATAACATCAAATACTATTAACCAAATTTCAATCAAATATAATTAAATCTATAGAATCACATTAATTAATAACAAAATAATTTCATATTTATAAACACTAATTCAAAAATACAATTAACCTTGCAGCTTCATAAAACTCTTGAATGACAGAGTACTATGCTTAATAATAATGATGATAAAATAGAAAAATCACAAATTAAATAATTATAATATGTTAAATTCAAAAATTTCCAAAACAAAATAAAAAAATTCTATGCAGCCGTGTCTATTATCCTAAGATCAATTAACTTACCCAAAAGAAAAATGAAAATGTCCTTTTAAAAATTACAAATTCAATGCACTACACCACACTATACTATAAATAGATGAAATTAATTGGTTAAATCTCACTCATACACACTTTTTTTTCAAGTAATTTTACTCTTATTATTCAACATTTTCATTTACTTCTATTTACAAGAATATATGAATAAAAATAGAATTAACGAAGCTATATCTAAGCGAGTTAGAATTAACGTCGATAACCCAAAAAGAGGATAAGACATAAATAAAAACCATATATTTATACAAAAGAAATAAAAACCCATTACTAACAATTTTTCTATATACTTTTTTTAATTAGTGGCAACGAGTCTTATCCTGAGCAGCGGCTTAATTCGACGGTAAACAAAAGACTCTCTTCATAGCGGTGCTGTGTTGGAGCACTTGGAAAGTAAAGAATCGATGTGTTTTTTAGAAGGTAATAAGCTCGGCACCAGAGATAGTGAAAGAAGCCAGCAATTTAGTGCGTGAACTCGTGAGCCATACCTGATAGATGCTGCTAATTTTCTTTACTCTTACCTTACTCTTCTCTAAGCTCTTAGTCGTTCAGTCACAGTTGGTGATAAACGAAAATACCCAATTTTTTTGTACTTCTTTATAGAAACACTTTTATTTTATATTAATAAAATAATATTTATCTTTGAAAAAAATAACAACTTTTCTATACAAAAGAAATAAAAACTTGTATTAAGAAATTCTAACTAACAGAATAAATATCAAGTAACACCCTTCCGTAAGCTTGGACTATTGGGAGAGAAGAGGTCTAATAATCCAAACTTAGAGTAACCTGCATTGAAAGGTCCAGGAGCAAGAGGTTTGGTGTGAATGTCGGCAGCTTGATTATTAGAGGAAATGGAAAGGAGATGAATCAATTTTTCTTGTAATTTGTCATGGATTATATGGCAATCAGATTCAATATGTTTTGTACATTCATCAAACACAGAATTAGTAGCAATATAAATAGCTGAATTGCTATCACAACACAAATTAATAGGTTTTGTGATTAGAACATCAAGATCTTGAAGAACATAACTCAACCATTGAGCTTCTCGGGTGGCCAAAGCTAAAGCTCTATACCTTGCCTCTAAAGAGGAGGCTACAACTGTTAGTTGTTTCTTACTCTTCCTAGTGACCAATGATGGTCCAAAATAAAAAACAATATGCCGAGATGGATCTGCGAGAGTCAACGCAACCAGCCCAATCAGAGTCAGAGAAACCAATAAATTGTAAATCAGAATTTGCAGAAAAGAAGAGGCCTACAGTAGGAGAAGCCTTTATATAACGCGGAACTCTATGTGCTTCCTTCAAATGCTCAGTAGTAGCGCAATCCAAAAACTAGTTCAGTTTTCTAATGGCATAGCTTATATCAGGTCTAGTATTTGATAGATATAAAATCTTGCCCACAATTTGTCTATACTGACCAGAATCAACGAGCAATTTCTCAGTAATTTTACTTAGTTTCGCTCCATAATCGATAGGAGTGGTGGCAGGTTTGCACCCTTCAAATACTATTTTCTTAGTAAATCAAGGACATATTTCCTTTGGTACAAAGCAATTTCCGTCTTGAATCTTGCCACTTTGAGACCAAGAAAATACTTCAAATCTTCCATGTCTTTGATTCGAAATCTCTCATGAAGAACATCTTTAGCTGAGTTAATTTCATTTAGGTCATCACCTGCCAATATTAAGTTATCTACATACACTAGAAATGCTGTGAATCCAAGTGATGTAACCTTGGTGAAGAGGTTGTAATCCGATTTTCATGTAGTGAATTTTATCTCAAGTAAAACCAAATTGAGCTTGCAATTCCATTGTCTACTAGCTTGTTTTAATCCATATAAGGACTTTTCAAGCTTACAAACTTGACCTGGTGAGGCTACTAAACCTGGAGGAACCTTCATGTAGACCTCCTCATCAAGTTCACCATGCAAAAACGCCGTGTTGACATCAATTTGTTTAAGGTGTCACCTTTTCACTGCTGCAACAGTCAGTACCACTCTCAAATTCCCTAGCTTTACTACAAGACTGAAGGTGTCTCGATAGATGGAGAAGAAAATTGCGTATGAGCATGGAGAAGAAATTGCGTGAAAGAGGGTGTTCAGATCAAACAAAAAAAGGGAAAAATAGATTCACAGAGCAAAAACCGCGAACAAGCACTTCAACTGTGAAGATTGACTCATCATCCTTCTCTAATAATGTTAACAAATTGTGAATCAGAGAGCAAGTTTCTCATCCTTCAATTGGGATCTCCATGTTCTTCCATCCACGCTCACCGCACCATGTGAAAATTGCATATGAGAATGGAGAAGAACAATAACAGAGAAACCAAGAAGAAATTGAGAATTGAACTTGAATAATGATCAGACTCAAAAAATACAATATTACAGTTTGCTATTTATGTAAAACACTACTTCTAATAGAATTGCCTTGCTATTCTAACAAACTATACAGCTCAGCATATCAACAAAACCCAATACTAACAACTTTTCTATACAAGAGAATAAAAACCTATATTAAGAAATTCTAACTAACAGAATAAATATCAAGTAACACCCTCCCGTAAGCTTGGACTATTGGGAGAGAAGAGGACTAACAATCCAAGCTTAGAGTAACCTGCATTGAAAGGCTCAAGAGCAAGAGGTTTAGTGAGAATGTCGGCAGCTTGATTATTGGAGGAAATGAGAAGGAGATGAATCAATTTTTCTTGCAATTTGTCATGGATTATATGGCAATCAGCTTCAATATGTTTTGTACGTTCATCAAACACAGAATTAGTGGCAATATAAATAGCTGAATTGCTATCACAATACAAATTAATAGGCTTTGTGATTAGAACACCAAGATCTTGAAGAACATAACTCAACCATTGAGCTTTTCGGGTGGCCAAAGCTAAGGCTCTATACCCTGCCTCTGAAGAGGAGGCTACAACTGTTAGTTGTTTCTTACTCTTCCTAGTGACCAATGATGGTCCAAAATAAAACAATATGCCGAGATGGATCTGCGAGAGTCAACGTAACCAGCCCAATCAGAGTCAGAGAAACCAGTAAGTTGTAAATCAAAATTTATAGAAAAGAAGAGGCCTGCAGCAGGAGAAGCCTTTATATAACGCGGCACTCTATGTGCTGCCTTCAAATGCTCAGTAGTAGCGCAATCCAAAAACTGGCTCAGTTTCTCAATGGCATAGCTTATATGAGATCTAGTATTTGATAGATATAAAAGCTTGCCCACAATTCGTCTATACTGACTAGAATCAGCGAGCAATTTTTCAGTAGTTCTACTTAGTTTTGTTCCATAATCAATAGGAGTGATGGCAGGTTTGCACCCTTTAAATCCTGTTTCTTTGAGTAAATCAAGGACATATTTTCTTTGGTACAAAGCAATTTCTGTCTTGGATCTTGTCACTTTGAGACCAAGGAAGTACTTCAAATCTTCCATGTCTTTGATTCAAAATCTTTCATGAAGAACATCTTTAATTGAGTTAATTTTATTTAGGTCATCACCTGCCAATACTAAGTCATCTATATACACTAAAATTGTTGTGAATCCAAGTGTTGTAATTTTAGTGAAGAGGCTGTAATCTGATTTGCATGGAGTGAATTTTAGCTCAAGTAGAATCGAGTTGAGCTTGCAATTTCATTGTCTACTAGTTTATTTTAATATATACAAGGACTTTTCAATCTTGCAAACTTGACCCGGTGAGGCTTCTAAACTTGGAGGTACGAGAGAGAGAGAGAGAGAGAGAGAGAGAGAGACCCTAGCTTTACTACAGGATTGAAGGTGTCTCGATAGATGGAGAAGAAAATTGTGTATGAGCAAAGAGAAGAAATTGTGTGAAAGAGGGCGTTCAGATCAAACAAAGAAAAGAAAAAAGGGAAAAATAGATTCATGGAGCAAAAATCGCGAACAAGCACTTCAACTGTTAAGATGGACTCATCATCCTTCTCTAATCACGTTAACGAATTACGAATCTGAGAGCAAGTTTCTTATCCTTCAATCGGGATCTCCATGTTCTTCCGTCCACACTCACCGCACCATATGAAAATTGCATATGAGCATGGAGAAGAACAATAACAGAGAAACCAAAAAGGAATTGAGAATTGAACTTGAATAATGATCAGACTAAAAAAATACAATACTATAGTTTGCTATTTATATAAAACACCACTTCTAATAAAATTGCCTTACTACTCTAATAAACTATACAGCTCAACATATCAACAAAACTCACTATTAACAACTTTTCTATACAAGAGAAATAACAATCTGTATTAAGAAATTTTAACTAATAGAATAAATATCAAATAATAGATTGTATAGATCTTTCTTTGTGAATTCTTTTTGCGTTACCATGAACCCCATTATACGACAGATTCTAACATTATAAAAGTACAAACTATCAGCTTGTGCTTTATGAGTGTTTGTCATAGTTTGATATGCTGGAACAAATTGGATATATTTAGGTGGGATGAGGTTATGGTTGTAAATCTCTTTGCTTGACACATTACACGTGTGATTAGCTTATGATCCTTTTTTTTATTCTCCATCTCTAAATAATTTTTTTCTTTGTGTACCCTCTTTATTACAAACCATCTATCACATATTAATGTCTCCATTGAAATATTGCCTTTTTCGTCAAATCTCACAATAAAATCATGCACATTAGCACAATTTCTATAGAAATTACAACATTATTTAACAGTGTCAAACAAAATATCCCACTGTATCATCATAATTTAATTTGTTTAACTTCTCAACTTCTTGAATTTTGTTTCTACAATTTGACATATCTATAGATTCACTAATTTTATCCTCATTATTGATAATATCTTCTTCCTTCTTGTGAGAATTACTATCATACCCAAAATACAACTTATCATATTCAATAGACTCCTATAAAAATTTATTATCATTGATGTTTATGCTTATGATGAAATTCTATTCAAAAAATAAATAATAAAAATAATTAATTAAGATACTAATTAACTTTACAAAAAAACTTTAAAAATTAGAAAAATTATAAATTAAACAATTATAATTTATCAAATTTAAAAATTTTTAGAACAAAAATTCTCAAATGCAACAAGGATATAAATATCCGATTATAGTGGTATTATATCTTGTTGATTTTTCATGGAAGCCAACAAAAAATATCTGTTACTCAACTTTGTCTTCAATTACATTTTGTAAAGATGATTTTATTTATAAATTTTTTAAATTATTTTAAAATGCATTTCAACCAATTGACTACAAGCTTGATAATTACCAAAAAAAAAAATCTGTTATTTAGATTATTTTTTTTATTAGTTCGATGTTAATAATAATTAATTATAGTAAGAGTATATAAGGATAGTCACAAAATATTTTTTCATTTTTCTATTTTCATTCATTTGAAATTTTTAAAATGAGAAGAACCAATTATTTTCTTCTTTCAACTTTCACTCTTTCTCTTTTTGTTCTGGTTCGTTAAACCATTAATATTACAATTTGAATAGTTTAAGACATGAGATTTTTCTATGGTGCGTGAGCGTGGAGAACAACCAAATTGTGAATTGCCAATAGTTACCAATGACGCCATTTTCTTTTTTTTCCTTATTTTTTTCGACATTTTCTTATTCCCTTTCTTACCTGTTCCTTCAAACTCATCCAATAGAGTTCGATGAGAGACTATTTCGCAAGATTCTTTTTTGGTGAACATAGCTGTTCCAATCAACGAGTTAAAAAGAAGAAGATCTGAATCCTTATTACTCTATGATTCATTGATTTCTCAAAATGGCGGACATGATAAACAGATACTCGAGTGGTAGTTTTGACAACTAGAACAATGACAATCTTCTCCATCAACTTACGAATCTTCAATCTCAAATTTCGAAGAGCAGCACAAGTCTGATTCAATATCAATTAAACCTTTATTTTTTTTACCCTATAAAAAATCTAGGTAGTAAAGGTTATGGAGCTACAATGTCATGCTCTTATTGTAACAAGCAAGGCAATACAGAAGATGTGTGTTATAAAAAGCATGGGTATTCCTTCCATTTTCATCAACCGTAGCAACATAACACCACCATCAATCATGTGATCACTGAGGAGCATGATGATATACTCAGTGACAAACAATCTCAACTCAATGGTATCCAAGAGAACACTGAAATATCAATATTCGAATTCACTCCAGAGCAAAAATTTGCCTTGTTAGAGTTAATCAAAGATAAAAATGTGCAGCAACAACCTCATAATACAAACTAAATTTTGACTAATTCCATTCAGGTAAAACCATTGCATTACATTTTAATGCGAGAATTATGAACATTATCACTCCAAAATCTGCATTATGGGTTATCGACTCCGGTGCAACAGATCATGTGACTTTTGACTTAAAAGATTTTGCAAGCTTTCAAAATATTATTCCAATTAATGTGATATTGCCAAATGAGACCAAAACTGTCAGCACCATCATTGGCATAATCACATTCTTTAAAAAAGTTTTCTCAAAAATGTTTTATACATTCCTTCTTTTTATTTTAAACTGATCTCTGTGTAAAAATTAACTTCAAACTTACATTGCTAACTGTTAATCGAGGATAAGTGTTGTGAGATACAAGATCAATCCACATCAAAGATGATTAGCATTGCTGACTGTAGATAGTGGTTATATACAATGAGTAGAGAACCAAAATTCTCTCATTTTTCTATCGTCCAACAAAGCAAGCTTCATTGGTGGTAACTATGACTACTAATCATTCCATAACACCTTCATACACTGAGTACAACAACATTTGGCATCTTAGATTAGGAGACATATCCATTCATAAATTGATTTTACTGAAGAAATATTATCCTTTTATAGATTGTATTGCTTCAACTTTCTTGTGACTCATGTCATTTTGCAAAACAAAAGAAATTATCTTTTGATCTTAGTACAATTGAAATAAAAGATTATTTTATCTTAGTTCATATGGATATTTGGGGTCCCATTTTTATCCCTTCCAATAAAGGATATAGGTATTTTTTTACTGTGGTGGATGGCAAGAACAGATTCACTTGAATCTTTTTTATGAAAACTAAATCTAAGACATCACAATTGGTTATTAATTTTGTAAATTTTTTCAGAGTACAATTTTAAAAACAAGTTAAGTGTATAAAGATTGATAAAGGACTAGAATTCACTGTAAAATCTTTTTTGTATCAACTGACATTTTACACCAATTTTTTTGTGTAGAAATACCAGAGAAAAATGGGATTGTAGAGCGAAAACACCAGCACATTTTAGGTACTGCTAGAGCACTGTTATTTCAATCAGAAACTTCACATTGTTTTTAGCAATACGCAGTTACTCACGCTATTCACCTAATTAATAGGCTGCCAGCACTAAATTGGATTATGCTAGTCCTTATAAGATTTTGTATGGTAACTTACCTAACCTTTCATATTTAAGAGTATTTGATTTTCTTGCATATGCCTCCATATTAACAAATTCAACAACAAAATTAGACCCAAAAACTAGAAAAATAGCTTTTTCGGTTTTAAATTAGGAACAAAGTATTTTTTACTTATTGACTTAAAATCAAAGAAAATTTTTATATCTAAAAATATAACTTTCTATGAAACTCATTTTCCATTTTCACATTCTACTAACACTGACATTTCTACGATACCCACTCGTACTCCACAATGCATTGATCTTTTTTAATATGATACATCATCCACACATCATTTGCAATCACTCACACATACCACCCTCATATATTCAAATGAATATTTCTCAATCTCAATGCATTCACCAATTTTCTCACATACCATTACACCCATTATCATACCACTCACTAACAATGCACCTGCATCACAAAACTATGACATCACACATGACTGCATCACTAGAAAATCTGAAAGAGTCAAGAAATTGCCTGCTTATTTGAAAGACTACCATTGTATAATAACCTACGCAGCTCACTCTAGCAACTTTGCTAACTCTAACTCTTTATATCCTATCTCACAATACTTGTCATATGATAAACTAACCCCAAAATATAAGTCCATTTTTCTAGCCATCACCTCTAGAACTTGGCACTTATGAGGAAGCGACTGCACATGAATGTTGGAGAAAGACAATACAAGTGGAATTGACAGCTCTAGATCAGAACAGAACTTGGTGTCTCACTGAACTCTCAAAAGGCAAGAAGGTTGTGGGTTGCAAATGGGTTTTCCGAATAAAATTCAATCCTGATAAAACCATAAAAAGGCACAAAGCAAGGCTAGTTACAAAAAGATTCACTCAAGTGTAAGGAGTGGATTATGGTGATATTTTTAGTCCAGTTGTCAAAATGACTACTCTACGAGTAATGTTAGCATTAACAAGGACAAAAAAATGACATTTGAAATAGTTGGATGTCAATACTGCCTTTTTTCACGGAGATTTGGACAAGAAATTTTTTATGAGGATACCACTCGATTTGGCCGTGTCACAACCAAGTTTGGTTTGTAAATTACAAAAGTCTCTATATGGGCTTAAGCAAGCAAGCAGACAATGGAATATTAAGCTCACTCAGACTCTTGTTGATGCTAGTTATAAGCAGTTTTTTTTTATGATCATTCCCTCTTCATCAAGAAACAATCTGAAAGCTTCACTGCTATTCTAGTATATGTTGATGACTTGGTATTAACCGGAGATGACATTGGCAAAATCAATTCCATCAAGCAAATTTTGGATGACAAATTCAATATAAAGGATCTTCGTGATCTCAAGTACTTCTTGGGAATGGAAGTAGCACGCTCTAACTCTGCAATTCACATTTATCAGTGGAAGTACGCCATGGACCTTCTCAAGGATTTTGGTTATCAAGATTGCAAGCCTCTCTTCACCTCGTTTGATTAAAGTCAGAAACTCTCGAAGGAGTTGGGTACCATTTTAACAGACAACACTACTTACAGACAGCTCATCGGCTGACTCCTTTACCTCACAAATACTAGACCCGATATCTCTTATGTTGTGGGACGTTTGAGCCAGTTTTTGAACTGTACAACCACTTCTCACCTATAGGCTGCTTTTCACGTACTACGATATTTAAAAGACAAACCTACAACTAAACTATTCTTCTCCTCTACTTCTAATTTGCATCTTATTGAATTTGTCGACGCTGACTGGGCTACTTGTGCCGATACTCGTCGTTTCGTTTCCGGTTATTGCTTCATGCTTGGAAACTCCCTCATTAGCTGGAAGAGTAATAAGCAAATCACCGTTACCAAGTTCTCTGCAGAAGTTGAATATAGATCTCTTACTGTTGCCACATGTGAAGCTAGTTGGTTATCATTCTAAATAGATTTCATTGGTTTGTGGCTTCAAAAGTCTATCACTTTATTCTGTGACAACTAGTCAACCATTCACATTGTCAATAATTCCATCTTTCATGAAAGAACCAAACACATTGAAGTGGACTCCCACATTATTCGTGAAAAGTATTTATCTGGTCTCATTCATCTTGTGTCAGTTCGTTCCAAAGACCAACTTGTTGATTTTCTTATCAAAGCTCTACCACCGGGTCTTTTTCTTACTAATATTTCCCAGCTAGAATTGTTAACTTTATACCATTCTAACTTGCGGGAGGGTGTTACCTAGATTATTATTTTTTATTTGTTTAATATTGATGGTAATTAATTATAGTAGGAGTCCATAAGGTTAGCCACAAAATATTTTTTTCAATTTTCAATTTTCTGTTTTCATTCATTTGAAATTTTCAAAATGAGAAGAACCAATCTTTCTCCCTCACTCGACTTTCACTCTTCCTCTGTCTCTTCTGATTCGTTAAACCATTAACATCACAACTTGAATAACGTATGACATGAGATTTTCTTCAAAACCAAATACAATCCATAGTTTGAACCATTCTTAAAGGTGTAAAACAAGTTTAGATAATAGTGCTATGAATGACCTAACTCATGCTTATTTATCAAACAAATTTTTTTTGTACCAAATGACATACATATGATATATCGGTCTAAAATCAGAGAACAATTTGAAGAATAAAAACTTAACCGAATATTATTGTTGGCTATGTGTTTCTAGCTCAAGAGGGAGAAATAAAGTGCTGCTGCTCAATGACAGAGGATGCAGTGGCTATGGCAAACAACGGCAAGACACGATGGCGCTGGTGGAGGAGGCAGATACAAAGGCGGTGCGAATAGGGGGTCAGAGGTAGAAGACGTGAGAGATGGTAATGGAGATAGATAAAAAGAGTGAAAAACAGAGAGAATGTGACTGTGATAAACGTGGGTGGTGGTAGAGTTGTCGATGAATATTGTCTTCTCTTTTTTTAGGGTAAGAGTATTTTATTTTTGAAAAAAAATTCTCTAAAAAAAAGGAAATGTTTTTTTATTCTCATATTTATATTAGAGAAAGTTTAGGGAGCTAAAATTTTTATTAAAATTTAGCTAGCACTTAACTATCAAAAGAAAAAAAAATAATCCTATATCATTAGATGTAATTTCACACTATTAAAAATATTAATAATGACTAATTATTAGCTACAAATTACCAAATCTGCTGACTCCTTAGCATTCCTCTATATATATTATATTAGTCCATATAAATAGATATGAACTCTCCCATAAATATTGGGTATGACAACAGTCACCCTTATCTAATTATATCTTGAGCTGTAGCTATAGAGAGTATGTATGAACACATCAAATACAATAATCACGGACAGATTGTGTATTTGACTTTCTGATTGGATTTTTTTTAGATTGATTCATATCACGGATCTTTTTGTAGGTTGTCTCTTATTAGCCTCATTAAACATTGTTTTCAATTTTTCTCCATAAGCACCATGCATGTGCCCTTTAATTTTGAACATCACTGTCGTAATAGCATATTAATTAGTTGTTATTTTTTAAATAAAAGTTGATTAATTAAACTATAGCTTGTCATTACAAGTTCCATACACGCATGGCATATTCGAAGAATGAAGGGAGTTAAGGTTAGAATTTTGTATAATTATCATATACAATACTTCATACACAACATTTAATTTCATGAGTTCAGATTATTAGATAACATTTCTTTTTCTGAAACGCTTGCGACAATCATTCTTTATTTTGACCTCTTTTTTTATTACTCCATACATTCGAATCAAAGCAACCAAGTTTATATACACGCTACTCATTAATTAACTCACTTTATTAATAGTTTCATTTCTTAACCTAATAGTCCTACTAAATGTGCTACAACATTTTTTTAACATTGTTTTTTTTTAATTAATATATACTCCAACTTTAAATATTGAAAAAAACTGAAATTAAAAAAAAAATATAATTTTCACGCACCTTGATATATAACATTAGAGCAACAATACACATACGATATACATTAAATATTTTCTGTTAATCTTAATGACTTTCTGAACGTATTTTTTTTTTCTTTCCCTTTTCAAATGCCAGATT
>NC_029776.3:87846503-87871051 GCF_000817695.3 Arachis duranensis
ATATATTTTTAATTTTGTCTTTAATATTTAAATTAAATTAATATTCAAGAGTAATTTTAATATAAAATAAAAAATATTAGAAATAAAATTAAATATTAAAAATATTTTTGAAGAAAAACATAACGTTAAAGACACAACATACACATACTTCATCCTTTTTTTACCAAAATAGAAAGAGTACTTTCATATAACAAAAGCAAATTAAAAAGGGAAGAGTATGAATCATCTGGACCCAAAATAACACTAACAAATAGTTTTGTCTCAAGGAAAGTTTTTTCACATCACTGTGGTTATAGCTTTGGCCTAAATTGTCTAACCATTAATTCCTGTTTCTGCCATATAGTATAGTGTCATGTCCTTCATGGTATTGGTATAGCCCACAGAGTTTCCCTAAATTCACCCACTACATACATCTATGGAATAATCTATAGTATTATTAATAATAATCAATTTACAAGTGGTCAAATAACATTAATCAGCTAAACAACAACAACAAGAATCTAATTGTATTAACAATAATGTTATTTTAGCATTTAAAAGTGGATTTTAGTAACAATATCAATAAGTATAAGAAACTGATTTTTAATCATTCAAGAAATTAACTAATTTTAATTAATATTAGTTATTTTTTATGATAAAATTATATTTTAAAACTCATTTTGGTGGAATTTAAGATTTAAGATTGGGATTAGGGGGTTAAAATTTAAAATTTAGGATTTAAAAAGATTTTATAATTTAAAATATAAGATAAAAAATAATTTTAAAATATTAATTAATATTGACCGAAAAAAATCCATTCTCTAATCCATTATCAGTAGTCCTTGATAATTTTTTTAAAGGATTACGAAATTTTCAAATAAATTTTTTTTTTCAATTCTTGATATTTAATTTTGTGAGACTGGTTAACTTTTCTGTTAATGATCTCTTTTCAAAACATACTTATGTGATACGTTAATAACTAATATATCTTTCATTTAATTTTTATAAGTAAAAATAATTTAAAAATTATTAATATTTTTTAGTTTTACACAGTATACATAACTAATATATTTGAAAAAGGTAATAGAAAAATAAAAAGTAAAAGATATACAGCCTTAATAATTATCCTTAAAAAATAAGGAGACTTCCAACAAAAAAAAATTAATTTTAATTGATTCTTAATGAATAAATCAACAGTTTAATATATTATGTAGATTTATTTCATTAATACAGATTAAAAATATTAATAAAAAAATTAATAATCTCATAAAAATAAAATTTAGAAACCCAAAAAAATATTTTTTTTTTATTGAAATTCTCATTATCTTTTAAGATAATGGTCAGTAACGTTTAGTTTTTTCACTTCAAAGAATAATTTGAGTCCAAATTAAGGGTAGGTGTTATCAGCATGCATAAGCTAAAAAGGAACCTTAAAATTGTATTTATATATATATTTTTTCACATGAAATGCTACACATTGGTGCATAACCTAACCAGAACCAACCCATTATCCCTATCTCAATAAAATATATTTATGATCACACACAAACAGAAAGAGAAAGAGGAGCTCACGGGCAGCATCAAACAAACATCAACAACAAAGGAAAAATGGCCAAACACAATAGAATATTAATGTCATCCAACATCAAAAGTAGTGGAACATACAGACACTATAGTTTATTATTATGCTGATAAATAAAATTGAATATAATTATTATTTGGACATAGGAAAAATAATAGACATCTAATGCATTTTAATAAAGGAATAAAAAATCTCAACTTATTTTTTCCCCAAAGGCTTAATTTTGTATATCTTCCTCTTCTCTTTTGTATTGTTTAGAGTTCTATATATGTAATTAATATAATAAAAACATACCTTTTTCTTTTATAACGTCGTTCATTTAAATTTATTTTCTTAAATACTAATTTAATTTTTTTATGTAAAGTACATAATTGGATCCATTTATAAAATATCAATTTCTTGTCATTTTCAAAAGAAGACAATAATTAAGAATATTAGTTATCTTTTCCTTGTGAAGTGCTAATCTTTGATGTATCCGCCGGTTGTTGATCAATTCAGATAGTGAAGAGTTATTGATATATAAATTTAATTAAATCATCATCTAATAATTTACATGAAGATATCTAAAAACATAATTTAATTGAGACAAGAAGCTAAGTTTTATTATTATTATTATTATTATTATTATTATTATTATTATTTTATATGCAAGAAAGTGCATCAACATGACCTGTATGTGGCTTAGATTGTTTCTCTTTCTAACATGGATGTCAGTAGAAGAAGCACCCGTGACCTCTCATTCATTTCCATTCTTTCTTTTCTCTCTTCTTAACAATAAGCTTCACTTTTCACCTAAAACAACCACCATAACTTACTATATAAACATCAGTGCCTTCAACCATTAGTCCTTACTTTCTTTCTTTCTTTTAGTTTCATCATTAGGTCAAAAGTATAACACACTGTGTTAGGCGACCAACATTTTTGTTCCTTTTTTTTTCTATGGCGATTTCAAATTCGCATTACATTTTGTGTGTTACAATAGCAATCCTTGTGATTGTTGTTCAAAATTCAAGAAGTGCATATTGCCGGCACCATGATGATGACACTAGAAAGGGAATTCGGTTGAGGAATGGATTATTGTCCAACATGAGTAGGATAGAGTTCTCGGAAGAACAGTTCATGAAATGGGTCAACTTTGTTGGTAACCTCAATCATTCCATGTTCAAGGCTGCAAAGAACAAGCTCTTTGCTTCCTACACTTTGCATGTTGATAACAACCCTGCACTTGGTGACTTCACTTCCATTCAAGACGCCATTGATTCTCTTCCTTCCATTAATCTTGTTAGAGTCCTCATCAAGGTTCATGCAGGTCTTTACACGTAAGAACTATTACATAGTTTGATTAAATTGTCATATAATTATTCTCAGCTAACCAAATTTGTGGCCTTCTTCAATCTTGTTTATGTATTTAATTACAAGTATACTACTTGTGAATGCTAAAATCAGTTACCAAAATAAATTATTAGTATAAAATATATGTTAAAATATAAAAATATATAAAAGAATAAATTAAATCACATATATATTTATATACAAATTAATTTGGTGACTGATATTAGTGACTAATTTTGAAGTATGAATAACATTTTTGATTTAATTAAGACTTGGATTTTAGTGTTTGTCCACATTCAGCATTATTGTGTTATGTTCTTTATTAAAATGTTGGAAAATGGTACGTGACAACTGACAAATTTTGTTTCTTATTACAGTGTCTTTTTTTTTCATTTAATTTTAGCAAATTTAGATAAATTGTATACTATGATATCCAGGGAGAAAGTGAACATTCCTCAATTGAAATGGTTCGTAACAATAGAAGGAGCAGGTGCAGATAAAACAATAGTTCAATATGGTGACACAGCACAAACACCTGGCCCAAATGGGAGGCCATTGGGAACCTACGGTTCTGCTACTTTTGCTGTTAATTCACCTTATTTTATTGCAAAGAACATCACATTCAAGGTAATTAATAATTAGTTAACTACATTCTAATTAATTACTATTAGAGTTAATTAAAGATGATCATCTTTATTGTGCACAGAACACTACTCCAGTTCCTGCACCAGGAGCAATTGGGAAACAGGCAGTGGCATTCAGGATTTCAGCGGACACAGCAGCATTCTATGGATGCAGTTTCTTGGGTGCACAGGACACACTGTATGATCATATGGGAAGACATTATTATAAGGATTGTTACATTGAAGGCTCTGTTGATTTCATATTCGGAAACGCTCTCTCTCTATTTGAGGTATTTAATTAATATATAATTTGGTCCAATAATATTAATTTTGCCCCGGAGTTAACAGGAAAGAACAAATGTTCCATGGTTGTATCCATATTCCATTAATAGGGGTGTCACGTGCATGCAATAGCACAGAATATGGGAGCAGTAACAGCGCAGGGGAGGAGTAGCATGTTGGAGGACACGGGGTTCTCATTCGTGAACTGTAAGGTCACGGGGTCAGGGGCACTATACCTGGGAAGGGCATGGGGTCCCTTTTCTCGCGTGGTATTCGCCTATACATATATGGACAACATCATCATTCCCAAAGGCTGGTATAACTGGGGTGACCCTAATCGTGAATTGTATGTCAACTATGCTCTCTACCTTTGCCTATATATGCTTCCTCTTCCATTGCATTATTACATCTACTCTTCTATGCCTTGTTTGGAAAAGAGACGGACAGAGATATAGCGATATAGATTAAATTAAGTTCTTGTATTATATTTAATATAAAATATATAAAATTAATTTATGTCTTACTATTATATTTAGTTTAAGATAAATATACAAATTAAAAGAAAGATTTGGAATTTAAAATGTTAAATAAGAGTATTTTAAAAAAAATTATTAAAATTTTAATTTCTGTCTTTTAGAAATTTCAGTCTTCTGTATTTCTACTTTTTTAATATATTAATAGGATTGAAATTTTGTATTGTAAAACTGAAATTTTAATTTTAATCTTTGATCATCAAATATAATACTTAATCTCAGTTTCGTTCCAAAAAATAAATACAATTTATATGTTTTTATTTTCCTAATACCTATATATATTCAACTAGCTAGCCTTCAATACTCTTCTTTATTCTAGCAGAGGATGAATGTCTCATGGACTCATAAGTAGCTTTTGTTTCGAAGTACTAAGAAGGAGATTGGGATTTAGTATCATGTTTGTTAGTCTGATATTAAAATTTTGGTATCTATCTCTAAATTTCAATATTTCAATACTTCTAAAAAATAAAGACACAGGGAGTTAAATTTTTGGGACGTTGACTGAAATTTTAATAATATTTTATATTTAAAATATCTCCATTTTAATTAATTAATTCCAACTTTATCCTTTGTGCAAATTAAATTAGAGCTTCATTCTTATTTTAGTCTCTGTCTCATACTTTACACCAAACACAATATTAAAACTTATTTCAGTTTCTGTCTCTCTGTCTCAGTCTCTCTCTCTTCTAAACACTATCTTAGAAATATAATCATTCATATTTTTTATTAATTTAATTTTAAAAAAAACTTAAAATTTTAGAGTTTGATTTTTGTTCACTTCAAAAGAAAGAATTTAGTATAAAATCAATAGAAAAAGATCTTGTAAAAAATTTAAGTAAATTTAAAAAAACTATTATATGAATAGACTTATTAGAAATATAATTATTTGTGTTTTTTTATCAATTTAAATTTAAAAAAAAAAACTCATACCAATGACAATGTGATACTAATGGATGCACAATTAGATGGACAATGGGGCGGTGCCACACTCATCACTTACCACCCTAAACATGGTGTAATTCACACAAGTACATAATGGGTGTGAAGGCTTCTTTGTCATCTTGCTCTTTTGAATATATACATACTATACTTTCAATTATTATGTTGCTGGATCCATATATCAAATTACACACTCAAATTTTGATGAATTTAATATACTAGTTAGTCCATACAGCACTATATATATTTGGATAAGATCACATAAGATTCTAATTAAGAAATAAAGAAGACATACACGCACTAATAATCTTTTATTTATTTAATAATATAACAAGTGTTTTATCTAATTCTTACACAGACATACGTTTAATAAGTAGACATTGTTATGCATTTGTTAATTTTATAATTCAATTTCTAGGGCAGATTGTATATATGGAATTTATTTAATTTTATAAAGCACATTCTTAATATTCTATATATGTATTGTGTATAGGACTGTATTCTATGGACAATACAAATGCACAGGAGCGGGAGCAAGCTTTGCTGGGAGGGTATCATGGTCAAGGGAACTCACTGACGATGAAGCCAAGCCTTTTCTTTCTCTTTCCTTTGTTGATGGCACGGAATGGATCAATCTTTGATCATTACATCATCAATTCATCATACACATCAACATACATATGTACAACCATATATAATCTTATAAATTAATTAAAATTCCTCTCATATATCTCTGCTCCATACAATATGATCAAATAATAATTCATTCATTCAACTTGGCGCTTCTCAACTGCTTCACCGTTTATATTTCTCAAAGAATCAAACTAAACTGAATCTGAAGCCACACAACAATATTCACATCCTAATATATGCTTAACTCTTATGAAAAAAAAAAATTGAAGAGATCTATTTCTGTCTGTTAATAAAAAGCTATCAAGTATAAAAAAAATCCCACTGCTACAATAGGCAACAATCAGAGTAACCAACTTGAGTTGGTCGAGTGGTCAGCTCACTCGTCTGCTTAAGCAAGTGTTTAATTCATTAACCAACGATAAATTTTTAAATAGAGTTCAGAGGTTGAAGGTTTGAGTGTCTCTATCTTGTCAAACTAAAGAACATGGTGAAAAAAAAAATACAATAAAGGTTTATATATACTAGGTCAGAATACCATGAGTTTTGCTATTTTTTTTTTCTTTTGACGGGGAGTTTTTCTTCTTTTTAGATATGGCCTACACGCCTTTTTGGATCAAAATATCAACATAGGGCCAACTTCTGCCTGAAAATTATAAACAAAAATTATGGGCCACGATATCAAAAAGTTATAGGCCGTCTTTAATGTATAAACTTACATGACAAAAACATAGGTGCCCACTCATACATATTAACGTACATAAACACTTGTTCTGGGCTTATAGCCCCGTTTTAATACTAAAAAAATAAATGTACATAACACCTATAGTAAACCTAAAAAAACAACCGTTAGCTTTCTCTCCGTACAATTTCTGCTCGTTCATCTTTCTACCTAGTCTCATGAGTGATTTAGGGAGGCCGGAGCATACTCCGGTCGACCACCAACCAACAGAACAAGAACAAGACCTCCTCCAACGCAGTTTAAAAAATGTCAGACAAGATAACGAAGGTTTCACTGGAACTACTGCGCTCATCCCTCGGGTAGAAGACTGGATGCAAGAGGAGCCAGAACAAGCAAGGAAAACATATGCAAGCATGGTCAGGGGCTCATCCAGAGTAGGCGAAGCTGACCCCCTAGAAGATGATCTTTTGGAAGATGAAGACAATAGAATGGTCAGCGAGGAGAAAGAAACCCCAACACCTGCAAAAGACAAGGCAAATGAGAACCAGAGCAACATAGAGAAGTCAGATATCACAGTGCAAGATATGGGGGAGGGACTATTTAACATCGTCATAAGTGAAAAGATTGAAAGAGAATTATGGAAGCCATGGTGGAGATCACTGATTGTTAAACTGCTAGGAAGAAAGATAAGCTATGCTGTCATGAAAAGAAGGCTTGAGATCATGTGGGGCAGATTTGGAGGTATTGATGTTATCGACTTGGGAAACGATTTCTACCTCGTCAAGTTTTATGCTCAAGAAGATCTAGACCACGCTCTTCTTGACGGACCATGGAAAATATATGATCACTACCTAGCAGTCAGGCTCTGGGAACCAAACTTCAACCCACTCTTAACTTTTATAGACAAGATAACAGCATGGATCAGACTTCCTGGCTTGCCCATAGAACTGTACAATGATAAAATTTTGAAAAAAATAGGGGATCTAATTGGCAAGACATGCAAAGTTGACTATAACACTTCCAATCTATTCAGGGGTAAGTTTGCTAGATTATGTGTGGAAGTTGATCTAACCAAACCACTCTTGGGAGTATACATGATCAATGGTAAACTTTATCAGATTGAATACGAAGGAATACATCAGTTATGCTTCCTGTGTGGGAGAATAGACCATGAGCAAAAATAATGCACTCTAGGAAAAGAGATAGACTTAGAGAGAGGACAGCACATATAGGTGAGAGACGAGAACCATAAAGAAACAAGCAGGCAGCAAGCTAAAGGACAAAACACTCGTGGAATGGATGCAAAGGAAGAGGAAGCAAGAAGAAAAGAGAAGGACAAAGAAACACTACAACACACCGGCAACAACTTTGGTCCATGGATGATTGTCCAAAAACAAAGAAGATCTAGGAGAGAGCCAACAGAGGAAGGAAACAAAAACGGAGAAGGCACAAGCAAAGCAGCAGAAAAGGAGAAGAAAAATGAAAATTTATCCAGATTCAAGGTGCTAGAAGTAGAGGAGACCCAGCAAGAAGAGGAAGAACTACAACAAAGGGAGGAAGAAAGAGACACTAACAAGCAAACTACACACAAAGCAGCCCCACAGAAAAACAAAGGGAAAAACCAAATGCAACAGAACCAGAAAAAACTAAAGGAAAACAACAACAACGGGACCCTCACTCAGAACTTACCGAAACAAACAACACAGAGCAAAGGGAAAGCAATAGGATCATATAAAGCAATTAAGATTACACAAGGAAAGACCTCCAGCCACAACCAAGAAGGACCAGTAGAGGAAACACACAAGAGAAAACTGGAATGAGACAAATGATGACACACAAAGCACTGAACTAGAGGAGATACAATGCACAGAATTAAATCAGAATTTTATGGAAGAAGGGAGACCTCCAGATCCAGAAAAAGCAGATTGAAACCAGGAGGATAGCATGGAGACAGAGATGCAAAAAGAGATTGAAAACCTAATAGAAGGTGTGGACTTCGAAACACCATCTATTAGTGAGCCCAAAGACAATGAAGCTGTAGACATGCAACTACAATAAAAACCCCGTGAATATGTTTATCCTATCCTGGAATGTTAGAGGGGCGGCTAGTAGCGCTTTTAGACGCACTCTCAAAGAGTTACTTAAACAATACAAGGCTAAAATAGTGGTACTTATGGAAACCAGAATAAGTGGAGATAACGCTAGAAATGCTATTAGAAACTTGGGATTCAATCACTTCATTATAGAAGAAGCACAGGGTTTCGCTGGGGGTATATGAATTTGTTGGAACAATGACAACTTGAAGATAACCAAGTTGGAATCTCACTCTCAATACATTCACACCAAAATTGAGGCTCCGTACAAGGAGAAGTGTTATCTTACTGCTGTTTATGCGAGCCCTCAAGCTCAGAATCGCAGATCCCTTTGGCCCCTCCTCCAAAATATTGCTAATAGATTAGATAAGGCGTGGTTGCTCACTGGGACTTTAATGAGATAAAGGATCCAACCGAAAAGAAAGGAGGGGGTGATACAAATAACAGAGCTTGTAGAAAATTCAAGGAATGGATTAATCACTGTGGTCTTATTGACCTCGATTTTATTGGGACACGATTCACATGGAGAGGACCAAAGCGTGAAGGACAAGACAGGGTGCTAAAAAGACTTGATAGAGCGCTGGCCAATTCAAAATGGAACTTAACCTATCAGAATGCTACGGTCCAGGTCCTTCCTAGGATTAATTCGGACCACCACCCCTTGCTCATATCAGACGGAGGAGAAAACAGTAGAAGAGGAGATAGACCGTTCAGATTCGAACTTATGTGGTCCACCCACCCAGATTATGAGAACATCCTGCAGCAACACTGGGACGAGGAAATGTCACTCCCGAGTAGCCTGAACAATATTCGGGAGGGGCTAATAAAATGGAATAAAGAAGTCTTTGGTAATATATTTAGAAAGAAAAGAAGAATCCTGAATAGACTGGCAGGAATTCAGAGGCACCATTCCTACGGAAACAACCCCTTCTTGGAACAACTTAAATCCTCCCTTCAAAGGGAGCTGAATGAGATACTCGATAAAAAGGAAATATTTTGGCTTCAAAAATCCAGAGAACAGTGGATCACAGAAGGAGATAGAAATACAAAATTTTATCACAATAAGACTATTATCAAAAGAAGAAAAAACAAAATCCTGAAACTAAGAGACCAACAGGGACATTGGATTGAGGAGGAAACACAATTGAAAGAGCACATTGAAGAATACTTCATAAAACTCTACAAAGAAGAGGTAAATAGTGTTCCTTTTGATTTAACTAACACATCACTACCTAATTTGGAACCATCTACATGCAGGATCTTGGAAACTACCCCTACAGATCAGGAAATCAAAGATGCACTTCAAAGTATAGGTTCCTTAAAAGCACCAGGAGAAGATGGTTTTCCAGCTGTATTCTATAAAAACAATTGGAGCCTACTACGAAAGAAGACGTGTGAACACATCAGAAGCTGCTGGAACAACCCGGACCTAATCAAAGAATCCAATTCTACTTTGTTGGCCCTCATTCCAAAAAATCAGCATCCAGAATTCATATCTCAATTTAGATCGATAGCTCTCTGCAACGTTCAGTACAAGATCCTCACCAAGATCATAGTTCAAAGATTAAAACCAATACTAAATGATAGGATCTCCCCCCACCAATCCAGCTTCATTCCGGGAAGAAACATACAAGACAACATAATGATAGCTAAAGAGATTATGCACTCGATGAGAAAGATGAGAGGAAAAAAAGGCTATATGGCAATTAAAATTGACTTTGAAAAGGCTTACGATAGAATAAGCTGGGAATTCATCAACCGAAGACTACTAGAATTTAATCTGCCAACAAAATTGATAAACATCATCATGAATGGAGTAAGATCAGTGAGCTACAAAGTTCTTTGGAATGGAAACAAGCTGCGTAGCTTCTCCCCTACTAGGGGAGTTCGACAAGGAGATCCAATTTCGCCCTATCTTTTTGTGATATGTATGGATAAACTATCCCAATATATAGAACAAGAAGTAGGAAAAGGAAATTGGAATCCCATTAGAGTGGGAAGAGACGGACCGGAAGTTTCACATTTGATGTTTGCAGATGATTTGTTACTTTTTACAGAGGCTTCCCCCTAGCAAATCAATAATATTAAGGAGATTCTAAGACTCTTTCATCAGGCAGCAGGCATAAAGGTCACCAAGCTAAATTATCTATAGTGTTCTCTAAAAATGTCACAGCCCAAACAAAGAATGAAATTTTGAGAAGATCCGAGTTCAAGGAAAGCAATGCCCTAGGACGTTACCTTGGAGCGCTCATAAACAACAACAGAAGAGGAAAAGATAATTTTAAAACTATCATTGAGAGAGTTCAAAACAAGTTAAAGGGCTGGAAAAGCAAATGTCTATCCCTAGCTGGTAGAATTACTCTTGCCCAATCTATCATAAGCCCAAGCGTCAATTTTGAGATGCAACATGGAAGAATCCCAAGGGGTGTATGCCTTGAAATTGAAAAACTACAAAGAGACTTCATCTGGGGTGATAATGAGAATCAAAGAAGGTTGCACCACATCAACTGGAAGACACTATGTGCTCTTAAACATGATGGAGGCCTTGGTCTAAGAAAACTCAAATCAATGAATGATGCCTTCCTATTGAAAATCCTATGGCAACTCAGAGAAAGACCTAACACTCTCTGCTCAAAAGTCATATCTTATAAATATTGCAACGGTAATATTCACACAGCCCAACCAGTAGCAAGAAGCTCAGACTCACCTCTTTGGAAGGAATTGGTCAAATTATGGCCAACATACAAGGAGAATACCATCTGCATTATAGGAAATGGCTTGTCTACAAATTTCTGGCTTGATCCTTGGGTCGAAGGGACTGCAAACCTGTTAAGTGAAACAATGCAGAATATTACTGATCTTGAAAGCACTGTATGGGAATGGACAGACAATGAAGAAAACTGGGATAATAACAAACTGAGGAGATTCCTACCTGAAGAAGTTGTACACAAGATAACAGCCACCCTTCCACCTGCAGAGGAACATGGAGATGACAGAATAGGCTGGAGACACTCCGAAGATGGAAATTTCATGGTGGGAGCAACCTACAAAGCTTTGGAAAATTGGTCAAAATCAGAAGAGAATACCTGGAGCAAACTATGGAAATGGGAAGGCCCACAAAAGGCTAAGACTTTCATGTGGCAAGTCATGCACGGCAGAATCCTTACCAACCAGAGAAAAGCCAGGATGTTTGGGGGACTGGAGAGCTGCCAGATCTGCAATGGGCAAATTGAAGACATCGTTCATGCTCTCCGTAATTGTCCGAAAGTGTCCAGAGCTTGGATGAACCTAATAAAACCAGAAAATGCTCAAATTTTCTTCGGAACCAACAACCTTCAGGATTGGATTCACATAAACTTCAACAACAACCTGGGAACAAACCAAAATATGAACTGGATAGATATGTTCAATATTGCTTGCTGGAACTTCTGGAGATGGCGAAATCGGGAGGTGCATGAAACTGGTTACCAAAGACCACCGGAAACACACATGGAGATCTTGAAAAGAGTAGAGACATGCCGAGAAGCTTTCAAGAAGAGAAGAAGAATAATGCAAGCTCATCGAAGAGAGGAAATAGCCATTAGATGGAACCCTCCCCCTATTGATTGGATTATACCTTGAATTTGGATGGAGCCATGGAAAGGGGAACAGGGAGAGCAGGCTGTGGTGGACTCTTAAGGGATGGAAGGGGAAAATGAATTGGTGGGTTTTCCTACTTCATTGGGCGCTGTTCAGCATATAAGGCTGAGTTGTGGGGAGTTGCCAAAGGCTTGGAGATAGCCTGGACTATGGGAATTAGAAAATTGGTGGTGGAATGTGACTCACAAGTAGTAGTTTCAACTTTGAATGGGCAAAAAGATCTCAACAGACACCCAAATGCTCTGATTAGAAACATTAATATTTGGAGACAAAAGAATTGAAAAATTTGTTTTGTAAATATTTATAGAGAAGGAAATAGATGTGCTGATTACCTTGCTCGTAAAAGTTTAGATTTACAGTTAGGCCTTCATTTTTGGGACACACCTCATAGAGAAGTGATTAATTTTTGTTTTTAAAAAAAAAAAAAAAAAACCTAAAAACGGAGGGTCCGTTTTGTTTTAAAGGAAAAATTAAAAAAAACACAAATGGAAAACGGAGGGTCCGTTTTCAGTTTTTTAAAAAAAAAAAAAAAAAACCTAAAAAAACAAGAAAAGAAAAAAAGGGATCCACAAGCGTATAACATTTAACTCTTATTATATATGTTATGTATTGCCGCGTTTGTTTTGCTGACATGTCCATCACTTAATGGACATATGGACATGGTACTTAGTACGTATCTCTCGTTTAGTTTATCAGACACAAATTTTTTATGAATATGGTGATACATAAGAGCATATAAAATATATGTCTTTTATATTTTTCTTTTAATCTGAGACCAGAAACGAATTTAGAGAGAGAGGTGAGTAGTAGTCTCGGCTCTCCAAAATTTTAAGAATCTATATTTATATATGAAATATATATTTAAAAAATAAAAAATATTATATAATTTAATAGTTTTATAGGTATTGTTTTTTATTACGTGATGAATTTATATTTTAATTATTTAATTCACTAATATTTTTTACTTAACTAATTTAATATTATACTTTCATGTTTTGTACCTTTTAAATTAGTTTGTATATAATAATCTTCATATTTATTTTTTATACTAATTTGCATTGTTAAAAGCAAAAATTTTATAAATATATCTTATATCTTTTATTATATAAGGATATTGTGTCTTTTAAATAATTTGTTATATTTTTTAAATGTAATTATCATATTAAAAATATAATTGTCACAAAAATTATATATATATAGATAAATTTTTTAAAAAACTAATTCTAATAACTGTATGTTAATTATTTTTATGAAATGAAAAAAATAATTTAAAATTTGGTCCCTCCATATTAAAATTTATGAATCCGTTTATGTTTGAGACACAATTTATAATATACAAATTTTTTTAATTTTGTCTCTTTTTTTTTCTTTAATAATTTTCACTTTATTTATTATTCCCTCTTTTTTAGTGTTTTTTTTACAGGAATAATATTGACATTTGTAATTTATTGTTCTATTTAATATATAATTATCAAACAAAGTAAAAATTTTATATCTCATTATATTTATGTTTTCACTGTCTATATTCTTGTGTCTCTATTTCAATCCATATATAAACCAAACGCAACTTATACTCTCAATATATATGTAAATGTGCACCAAAAAAATTAGGATAATGCATGCTATGGTAAAAAAAATTTTTTAATGAAGGGTCAAGATAAAACCTAAAAAAGTTATAATTTTTTTTCATCTAATTTTATTCTTTATAAAAAAAATCTCAAAAAATTGTTTAAAATTAAAACATTTACCTCTTCTTCTTGGTCAGAACTTTTGATTTTTTTAGGTATAGTTAGTATGAAATTGTTGACCACTTTGAAATCCATTAATCTCGGGAGAAGCACCCATCTCTGTTACTCACAGAAACTTTTAGACTTTTAGTGCAACTAATTTCTTTTTTTTTTTTAATAGTTAATCATCACAATTTGTTATTAGTTAGCACTACCTATGATATCATAACACGATGAGAATTACACTACCGGAGCTCACCACATGAATAGCAGATATTTGAGAATATGGAGATGTATATACATAAGTAATTATTCTAAATATTCAATCAGCATTTTTATTTTATACTTGACTAGTTAACTTTATTGTTCACGTACAAATCATTTTTGTGTATGTATATTATGCTTAAAAAATCGAATAGGAATTTTAGATTGAGTGATGCTACGGGTATAAATATTTTTTGTAATCAAGTTAATGCAAAGTTTAATAAAAGAAAAATTACGTGCATATGTCACTATATTTTTTTTGTATTTTCTGTAATATATAAATTTTTATTGAAAAGCATAAAAATTTATTAATATAGCATACGAATTTTTGAAGTATAATAATACACAAAATTTTGTACATAACACAAATTTATCATTATAGCACGTATAATTTTACACATAGCATACAAATTTTTATACATAACACAAACTTTTGCTGTAAATGTATTTTGTTAGTTGAGTGAGTTAATATTTTGGGTACAAAAAATTTTATGCTATGCAACAAGATTTTTGTGTTGTACACCAAAATTTATGTATGTATATTTTATTAGTTGAATGTCAATGTTTTGGACATGTGGTCCTCATAAAATTGTTATACTCTAAATTTGTGCGTGCTGTACACCAAAATTTATGTGTTGTGCATTAAAATTTCTGTACTCTAATTTTCTAAATATTTATAAAAGAAGAAAAAGATGAAGACGATAATAATGATAATAAAAGATGATGATGATGAGGAGGAAGAAGAAGAAAGTGGTGGTGAAGCAATGATATAATGATAGCGGTGGCAGCAATGACAATGATAACGATATTGAAAAAGAAAGAAGGAACATAAGAAAAAGAAGCAGCGATAATCGTTAAATGAGAGAAAAGTAACGTGCGAATAAATTTTTATTTTTAAATAACATGATTAAATTTGATTATTCAAAAGATTTTGACACCTAAATTTTTGTTTTAGATTATGTATCTATTGATATATGAATTTTTCGGATATTTGATGAGTTTAATTATCAAAATAACATAACATAATTTAATGGTTAGATTGATGAAATTTATTAGGCATAAATGTTATTCAATGATACAAGTCATTAAAACTGATGTTCTAAAAATGAATTCGAACCGGCTAGTCAAATCGATTGAACCAAGAATTGGTGGCAAATACAGTTTGAACCAAGTTTCTGAAAATCGGATCGAACCAGCCGGTTCGACCGGTTTAACCGCGAACCGGTGACGCAAACGGTCCGGTCCTCCTGTAAAAACTGTGCTGGAAAGAACCGCTGAAGAACTGGTGAACCGGTTGAAAATCGGTCGGTTAGCACCCCACCCACCCTTTCTTCCCCCGACCCCATTCATTCATGATTCATATGATTCTGAATCATCTCACAGTGAGAGAAGAGTGAACCCTAGCTGCCGTGAACCCTAGCCGCCCAGTTGCCTTCCTTCGTCGTCGCGGTCTCAGGTCATCAGCACCACCGCGTCGCCTGGTCCTCAGCCCAAGTAACCCTCCATCTTCGCCTGGTTCCCTGCCCAGTAGCCCTCCATCTCCATCGTCTTCATCTTCTCAACACCAGCAGACAGTAGCCCTCTCATCGTCTTCATCGTCACGCGGTCCTCAACAGTCAACACCAGTAGCCCTCCGTCGACCCCAGGTGAGTGACTCGTCTTCTGCTCATCTTCTTTGTTCTTCGCCCCTGTGAACTTCCTCTGTGAAATTGATACTCTGTGAACTTCGACTTCCTCTGTGAACTCAGATTTCAGTTTAATTGTGAATTTCCTCTGTTTGTTGGTTAGCATGACTATCAAAAAATCTGTTTGTTGGTTAGCATGAGAAATAAATAATCTGTTTGTTGGTTAGCAGATTTCTGTTTGTTGGTTAGGGTGAGAAATAAATAATCTGAAAATTAACTGGCTGGTCTTCTATTATGCAGCTTAATTTCTGTTTGTTGCTCAATTTCTGTTTGTAGCTCAATTTCTGTTCGTTCTTCTGCTCAAATTTGTTACTCTGTTTTTGTAAATAAGCTGAAAGTTGTTGCTCAATTTCTGTTTGTAGCTCAGTTTCTGTTCGTTTCTCTGCTCAAATTTGTTACTCTATTTTTGTAAATAAGCTGAAATTTGTTGCTCAATTTCTGTTCGTTCCTTTGCTAAATAAGCTGAAATTTGTTACTCTATTTTGTACTTTGTTAATGCTGGAAACTTACTCGGTTTTGCATAATTATTGACTGGCTGAATTGCTGTAGGCAGAATTGTTAATGTTCATTGTGTAGGCAGAATTGTTAATGTTTATTGCTATGGCTATTTTTAATTTCATATATGTTTTATTAATTTCAGTTATGGAAGATAGTATTAATCAAGGTGTGGCTGTGGCTGTTTTATGCTGCATCTCTTGATTCTTATGCTGAAAAAGGGTGGGAATAAAGGTGAAAATCATCCCACCAAAGCAGATTTGCAACAAGTTCTTGCGAATTTTGATGATTGATAAACCATGTAGTTGGGATTTAATATTTAGATATGCTTTTATTACTATTTAACTTTTGAGTTTGGATTTTGATAAGATCATATGTATTTGGTTGATGATATTTTATGTAGTGTTTTAAATTTTGAAGATATTTTAAGATTTATATCAGACTATAATTATATTTTAGGATGTGTATTTATAATTTATTTATTATTCTATTATAAAATGATTTTTTCAGTTGAACCATCGGTTGAACCGGTTAGACCAATGAACCAGTGAACCAATGACTAGAGCGGTTTGATGACCGGTCCGGTTTTCTGAACCTTGGTTTGAACAGAAGACAAAAATGTCAAATTTGAAAATTGAAGTTGGTTCGCCGAACTGGTCAAGAACCGATCAGTTGAATCTAACCGTGATCTGACTGATTTTTGAAATTTGCCTCAAAACATTGCGTTTTGCATGCTGGAAGGGCCGAAGGGAACCCTAGTCACCCACAGAGCACAGACCCACTCACCCTCTCCTCTCTCGAGCCTCCTCTCTCGAGCCTCTCATGTCTCCAGTCTCCACTCTGACACTCTCACTCTTCGTTGAGCCACTGCCACTTCCGTCCAGCCACCGTCACCGTCGCAACATCCGTTGAGCCAATGTCAGCTAGCTGCCCAGCTCTATTCACGCTGCCACGAACCATCGCGAAGTTAGCCTTCAAAAATCACAACCACCGCTAACGCTACTTTCCATCACGCAATGTCTTCCCGTCGGCGCCAGTTCTGTTCAACACTTTCCGTCGCACCACTGTCCCCGCCAACTCTGCCATTTTTTCAGGTTTCCAATTTCTAACCCTAGGTATAAATTTTGTTGTTTGTAATAATAATTTTTGAGGCATGATTAATTGTTGGAGCTGATTGCTAGTTATTAGAATCCTTTTTAGACACTATTTGGAATGTTCTTCACATAAAAAGTGATTAATTGTTGATTTTAAACTTTATTATTGATTACTTGAAATATGATTAATTGTTGAAACTGATTGCTGGTTATTAGAATCTTTTCCAAATACTGTTTAGAATGTTCTTCACATCAAAAGTGATTTATTGTTGGTTCTAAACCTTACTGTTAAAATTTTGAATCATGATTAATAATGGAATAATTGAATAATTGTTGAATAATTTTGGATAATTTTAGATGTTGTTTGTTGAGATTATTGATGCTGATTTAGATTAAAGTGGTGGTGGTGGTGGTAGTAGTAGTACATTTTATGCTACACCATTTGATTTTTCTAGTCCAAGTAGTGAAAATGAAGGTGATGATATCAACGAAGCAAATCTATAGTAAGTTATGACAGATTTTGATATTTGATGACAAACTTGGATCAGTTGGATATTGGCATTTTATGTTTGGTTGGTTGTTTTTGTTAGAGAAAATGACAAATAGGTCCCTGACCTTTTATCCCGCGGACATTTTCGTCCCTGACCATTGAAAAATACTTTTAAGTCCCTGACATCCTTAAAAGTTAGACGGATCAGTCCTTCCGTCCAAAAGTCATCGTCAATCTCAACGAAAAAGTCTGACGTGGCTCCCCTTCTACTTACCTACCTGCCCACATGGCACGTTAGGGGATTGGAGCTTTTGAAAAATGGACAAAAAAGTCCCTGTCGTCCAAAACGACGTCGTTGGAGAAAGTCCGGCTAACAAGTCCACTATCATAAGCTCCTTTGTGCAGTTGTTGTAAAAATTAGTAAAGCTAATTTTAGAAAATAAATAATAACTAAATAAAATGAAAGGTAATAAACAATCTTAGTTTATAACCTTAGGATTTCAATGGTTGAAATAGAGAAGAATTATATACCTCTAATGGACGGATGGTTCATATTGAAGAGACTCACCTATAAATTGAGTTTTTCTTTAATTCATTTCAATCAAGTCATCCAGATAGAATAACATAATATTTCTTTGAGTAGTTTTCTCCTATATATGTAGATAGAAGTGTGTTCTCCTTTTGTCAAGAGAGAAGTTGTAATTCTCAAAGAAAGTTATTTAATTGTTTTCATATTTTATACAAATTTTTAATTTTTCATCTCTATATTTTGCTGTGTCATTTGTCTGGTACCTAACAGTTATTAGAGACTAATGGCCTTGGATTCCCTCTCTTCGGCCGCTAACAAGTCCGGCTCAGCAACCGGCCAGCCTTTTTGGTAACAATCCATTCGTATGAACTTCCTAACTGGAACAAACCGGATACCATGGCGTTGAATTTGGTTACAGACATTGTATCCTTCATTGCAGACTTTAGATTTCCAGCTTTGTACCCGGTTCTAAACAATCTATGGCGGTAGATGATGTTCACACCTCTATGACTCCACTTTGATACTTCTCCTTTGATCAGCCACTGTAACCCCTCATCGTCTGAGTCATCCATAACCTGAATCAGCAACCGATCTTTCGGCCAATCCAATTCACACACTACTGAAATCGATTGCTCATACACCTACGTTTAAAATAACTACCGACAGTTTTCTTTTTCAGAAAGTAAAATAAAAGTGCACAGGAAAAAGAGGAGAAGACATTTTAGTTATCTCTCTCTCATTACACATGGGAATTTGAACCAGTACCATAGGGTATTCAGAGTTAGATCCTTCCAACTCCAAATCCAAATCACCTTGAATATTGGGCCTAATCTTCTTGAGCTTGATCCAGAAGCATCCCAAACAGAGCAGCATTCTATCGAGAGACTGAACCAAAAAGAGAGCGACATATAATGTTGATAGAGACTGAATTGGAGGTGCAATATAACCAGCCCTAAACTCCAACCAGCTGACGTAAGCGTTATGGAAGAAGCCTTTGATCTCGGAGGTTCGAGGGATGTGTCCCTGGAAGTAGCGCCAGCCTTTGAAGTCAGCAAGGAACTCAAAAGACAAGAATGCCAAGGCCATGAGCAAGAACGTGAGGATGACTCTGAAGAGAATCCTGCCCTTGGAGGACTTGTCCATGGAACGATGAAGGAGTCTCTTCTTGAGAGAATGAAGCAATGAAGAGAGCGTGTTTCCAAAGCAGGCAGCAGAAGCGAAGGCTTTGTGAGCTCTGAGAAGAAGAAGCCATCGGAATCGCTTGCCATTTTTGGCTTTGTCCTTGTCAAGTGGGTGGAATACAGCGTCAGTGCCATGAATTTCCATGGTGACCACGACAGGGACGGTTGTTTTGGCGTCAAGACTTCTTTGTCTATTTTTTAAAAGCTCCAATTCTCTACAGCCATCATGCCAGATAAGCAAAAGAGGAGCCACGTCAATTTTTCTGTTGAGTCTAACGGTGATTTTTGGATAGAGGAACTAATCCGTCCAATTTTTAAAGACGTCAGGGATGAAAATGTTCGCAAGTTAAAAAGTGAGTGACCTATTTATCTTTTTTTCTTTTTTGTTATTTCATTTTTAAATTTGGATTTGAATGAGATCATAACATTTTGGTTTATATAGTACTTTTAATTTGAATAATATTTTAAAATTTATATTAGACTATAATTATGTTTTAATGTATTTATTTATATTTTATTTATTATTTTATTATAAAATGAGTTTTTTATTACAGTCGAACCGATTGAACCTATAAATCAATAAACTAGTAGCTAAAATGGTTCCATGATTTTTAGAACCTTGATCAAAACTCACATTTGATGTAAACGGATCCTACTCTTACATTACTTTTCCATTTTTCTTTGAAATTCTGTGGAATTTGTGGTCCACAGTCTCTATCCTATCAAGAATGAAATGAATTGACAAGAACTGAAGCGGTAGAGGTATGGGAGTTTCAATAAAGACAACGTAATAGTATAATCATACTCTGTGTGATGGTAACTCATCTCATCTTTTAATTATGTGATCAGAAGTTTGATCTTTATCTCTGCAAATAAAATGATTAATCTGTTATGAGTTTCGAAAAATAAATACTTAAGAAAAAGTTCACGTTAGAGGACTAACTACTAAAAAAAAATCTTATGAAGAAATTGAATTCTCTCATCGGCCATACGAAGTAGTTTTTGTAGTGATATTGTTTTTTGTTGTAGGTCATTATTATAGATTTTTTATTGTGAGCAGCCTAACTAAAAACACCTATCTGAAAAGAGTTTTAACCAACAAAAAATCAAGTAAAGTACCATTCAGTAAAATGTCACGGAATAAAACTGACAAAAGTCTCGCATTAAGAGAGACTAACGGTCTTATAGCTTATTACAAAATCACGGTTTACATAATGCACCATTTGTCCATTTCCATCAGTGGCAAACGAGGAGTGCTTAGAAATCGGTAAAATTTTGTAATTTGTTGTTATTAATTAGTTATTATTAGTATTTTTGATAGTGTAAAATTACTAATTTTTTTAGTAATTAAGTATTGGTCAAATTTTAATAAAAATGCTAGTCTCTAAATTTTTTCGTGACAAATTTATAAGACCCTAAAAAAATTATGATCTTCCCAAATTTTTTATAAAAAATAATATTTTTGTAATTGAATTTTTATATTATATATTTTTTTAATTTAATTTCTGTTAATGTTAAACGTCTAAAAAAATACTAATAAATTGTGATTTATTTATATAATCTTATCTTCTATTTATAATAAATTCATATGATTTGAGATTCTTTTCCTTCTCATTTTTCCTTTTCTACTTTTTCTGAAATTTTTACACACACATAAAAATAAAATAACCTATTATTTTCAATTTATCGTTCAAAATTCTAATTTGGTGATGAGGTATCAGATTTGTCCTCAAATTTCATAAACTGTCCATCTAAGTTGATGGCAGTGGTACTCCTTTATTACACATAGGAAAGAGATAGAATGAATTTATACAATGATAAAATAAGAATTGATAATCTCTAATGAATAAACCTAAAAGCGAGATATACATTTTAACTC
Organism: Arachis duranensis; assembly: GCF_000817695.3. Taxonomy (NCBI): domain Eukaryota; kingdom Viridiplantae; phylum Streptophyta; class Magnoliopsida; order Fabales; family Fabaceae; genus Arachis; species Arachis duranensis. The sequence goes on from NC_029776.3 coordinate 87,868,162, forward strand.
AAAACACAGAATTAGCATACATCTAAATGAATAATCCATCAAAATTACCATATAAACTAATATAGATCCTAACAATAAAAGAAAATAGTAGTTGGCATCGAAGCTGAAGATTTGCACATCTTAGGCTTCAATTGAAAAAATCTAAGCATCACAATTGCTACATCCAATCCAATAAAAAAGAAAATTTCACAACAGCTCTAACCAAAATAATTGAAAACCATGCACTATCTGTAAACTACATAATGCAGGCCCCTACATACACACCAGTCACAAAAAATGCATACACACCAGTCACAAAGAATGCTAGGGTCAGTAGAATTTATGATATGTAGCTATCAATTAGCTATTATCAGTATTTTTAATGGTATAAGATTATTTATTTTTTTCTAATTAAGTATTGACCAAATTTTAATAAAAGTACTGTCTCTAAACTTTCTCAATCCCTATTATATACCACCTCTCCGCATGCCACAAAAAGATATCCCAATTTCAAAAACTAAAATCATTTTGAAGATGCAGTGTCTTAAAAAAAATTATTTAAAAAAGGAAAAAGGTAAAAAATTGATACACACAAATAAATGATTAATGACGTTGGCATAATAGTCTTTTCTGAGTCTGGACAACTTGGTGATCCCCCAAATTAGAAGGTTTGAACTGGATCTTTCCAATACTCAATTCCTTCGAAGTGAGGTGTTGGGTTGGTTAATGTTGAACTAATTTTTGCAATGACATATAAAGAACAATTAAATTTTATTTTTAAACCCTTCAGAATCTCATACACATATAAAAAATGGAGAGAAGGAAAATTTTTTATGAACTTGCCTCGTCTTTAAGAATGTGAATGAGTATGAAAGTGTTGACAGAACCTGACAACCTGTGCTTCCTACAAAAATAAAGAGTAATTTGAGTTAGTAACTTAGTATAACATTATTGAACAACATTATTTTTGAATTTAGAATCACCAAAAAAAGTCATTTAGATATGGTAAAATTGTGTGTTGAGACAAAATCAGCCAATGCCATTCTTCTAGATTACATTACACAAAAAGCATATCCTGTTCTATCTAATATACTAGAGAACGTGGACGACGAGCAGTAGTTCAAGCAGAAGGGAGGAATGGAGGCGCGGCGCGACGAGACATGAGCAGTGGAGCACACTAGGCGTTGGGTTTAGTGATGGCGGACGAACAGAATATGAGACAGAGAGCAACGAGCATGCGAGGAACAACGAGCACGCCATGGATGCCAAGCGGAGGAGACACAGCAAGACAGGACTGTGCAACGGATCTGGCGGGAGCTCAGCAAAGAACTTAGGACAAGGACTGCGTGAGTGAGTGACAAAATGACAACAGTTTTTTTGAAATTTTTGAAAGAGCAATGCTAGGGGGCCAGCAGTTTTATTGAATTTTGGCCAGCATGTAACCAGCAGAGGAAGGTGAGCCATTGGATGAAACCTCACACCAATCTCACACCATCAAATCATCATTGATGGCTAGTTGATGGCTAACAATCACAAAAATTGCTGGCCCTCTAGACTTTTCCTTTTTGAAATATGAAGGTATTCTCAATTAAGTCTTTTATACTAACAGTCTAAATATTCGTTTTTTAATAGAATATTCTATTATTTCGAATATTTTTTACGGTTGAAACTAAATTGAAAAAAATATATATGATATAGAGATCCAATTGAAAAGATAAAATATAAAAATTCTAATTTAAAATTAAATAAAATTATAGAAACTTGAAAAATAATTAAACCTAAATTATAGCATTTTTTTTAAAAAATAAATAAAAGAGTATAAACATAGAAACAATTGAAATATGTAATGAACTTGTTATATGGGATGGATTAAAACAAAAATAATAAGCTAATTTATTTATAGATTAAAATAGTCCAAGTAAAATAAAAGTATATTTTTTTATAATATACTCTCGATTTTCTATGAAAAATATTATAATATATTTTTCTACCTTAATTGTCTTTTGAAAGAGAATCAGATAAAGAAGAACAAATTTAAAAATATTAAAATTCATTTTACAGATGATATATAGTTGATAATTTTAGTTGTAACAAATATCATCAACAAATTTAAAAANTGAGGTTAAAATTTTTAAAATAAAATTAAAAAAATAAAAATATTTAATAATAAAAAAATTTAGTCAAAATTAATCAAAATTTATTTTATTTAATATTTATTAATTGAATAATTAATAAATATTAAATAAAATAATTTTTTTTTTGTCTTTCTATACTACTATTGTAGGAATCGAGTATGAAGAATAACTCAAAGGTTGACAGTGCAAAAGAAGTTTCAGTTTCCAGAGAATAAAAAATAGAAAAAAGTTGTTATTGTAATTAAAAACTTAAAAGCTAAGCATGCAATTGTCAAAGTCCTTCACAGTAAAATGCAACGACATGATAAACATCAAATCTGTATCGAATACAGAAAGTAAGAGGATCCAAGAATAAATAAATAGAACATGATTACCTCCATAGTTCTCACTCTATCAACAAAGGGATGCATAGTTGCATACATTTTGTTTATGATTGCATTTTCTTTTTTCCTGTCACATATATATATTACTGTGTATCAACAGTTTCTCATTGGAGATCCAAGAAGATTAAAAGGGTAAAACGTACAAATTAAACAGCACCACAAGTTTTAAAGCCATCAAAGGGACAATTACAAAACTCAACAAGTTTCAAAACACAAGTACTTTATTTTGTATTTGAAAAATAAAAAAAATTATTATGTATTTGTGTTTATAGTTTTAAAATTAGAAATATTTTTAAGAATATTTCAAAAAAAAATTTTAAAGTTAGTTTGTATTTATCAAAATTAAAAAAGTCTAATATAATCTCATATATTCATTAATATTAAAATTTAATT
>NC_029776.3:87871096-87932419 GCF_000817695.3 Arachis duranensis
ATTAATTATAATATTTTAAAATTTTAAAATTATTTTATCAAACACATTTATTGTTATTTGTACTTATTAAAAATTATTTTTAATTTAATTTATTAAACATAGATGCTATAATTTTTAAAAAATTATTTTTTAAAAACTAATTTTTAAAAGTTTTACCAAACCGCACTTTAGTATTTAAGTGCTTTATTTTGGTACTTTCCTAATAATTTTGTTTCATTAACTGACAAGGCAAAGCACATAAAAATTCATTTCTAAAAGAATTTTATTATACTTTCTTTCACAGTTTAATAAAATAAGCTAAGAAATTCGGTCATTTTGTAGTTTAAATTCTATATAATTTTTTTTCTCAAATTAATTTTTTATTCCAATTTTTTGTTTATTTAAAAATTTATTATCTTTAAAAAAAGTACATTATTGAACATATAAATTTTTAATAAATTCAAAATATGAAAAATAGCTATTTTTTAACAGAAATAACTAATTTGATAAGAAAAGAGTATTATTAAAAAATAATAAACTAGTTTAATATAAAAAATTATTATCATATCTTATATATTTTTAGACATATTTAATAATACTTTTCTAAAAAAATAATATTAATTTATTCTTAATTTTAATTATTATATAAAAAAATAAGTAATTATAATTGTTGTTAAAATTATAAAATATGCATGTATATTCAAATTTCAAAAGCAGTAAAAACTGTTGATTGCAGTAAAGGTAGATGGTGGTGACAGGTGATGAATTTGACATTAAAGATTCCATCACAGTCAAATCAAATCGCGGATCCCCAATCATTTGTTCACAATAATTAGATTAGATATGGAATTTATGAGACCTAAGATTAGAGATGGTATATTTCAGAAAGATACTAATTAAAAAGTTGGTATATACTCATGCTCTCAATCATATCCCACAAGCCACAAGTCTTGTTAGAATGTAACCATGTTGCCTCACTTTAAGCATGCATTTTTAAATGTTTTAGAATAGTAAGTTAAACATTACTTTTGATAGTAATAATTATTTTCTTTTCATTCTTTTATTAATGTAGCTTTTCTTTTTTCATTAAGGCTAATGTAGCTTTTCTTTTCTTTTGATAGTAATATTTTTTTTTAGTAATAAATTAGAATAAATTATATAAATTTAATTTATTTTAATTTTTTATTTAAAAAATTTGTGAAAAAATATAATAATAATAAAAATAATTATAAAAAATAATAAAAATAATAAAAAATATGTTGCATTTTTCATTAGTATTTTTGTATCTTTTTTATCATGATTGATATAAAATATATTTATTGAGTATCTCTGACATAATATCTCTATTCATGTCTCAACTGTCAAACATAATTTTATGTCTTTGTATCTTTATTTTAGTGTCTCATACCTATCAACAAATACAACTTTAAGGATGCATTTTTTAAAAAAGATTAAGTTAACTTATTAAATCGACATTTATTTATAAAAAAAATTTAAAAAACTAAACACTTGTTTGAAAATATAATTACTTTGCTAAGCTTTACTACTATTACAATTGACAACTATTTAAATTTATAGAATAAAAAAATAATATTGATATTCGATCTACATCTTAAATATATTTTGTGATTGTGTTTACACATTACATAATAATATAAATACAATTTTAAAATTAAGTTGAGTTGGTCTAGTGATTAACTTACTAGTATGTTTAAGTAAATATTAAAGTTCAAACTCTGCCTTTAAATAGAACTCTAATCTGCGACGAATTACGCATTGACCTGTCAAGTATAAAGATACTGTGAAAAATAAAAAATAAATACAATTTCGAGTTAATAGAATTTTCAACGATAAAATTGTTATATCTAAATTACAATCCTAGTCATGTTGTAACACTATCCATTTGTATTTTTTAATGCCATCGTGTCTAAAAATCTCCTATAGTCCTATTCTTGGAGGCAAGTTATTAAGTTCCTCCAATTAATTTCTAGTATCTTTTTTTTCCCCTTTGAAAGCAATTAATTTCTCGTATTAATCTTGTTTGAGAATTATTTTTTATCAGTTACAGGGAATTTAAAACTTCATTATGGTTCCAATACAGTTTAAAGTTATGATAAAAAAGAAAAAGCACAAGAAGAACTGCTAACAAAACATTTCAAAGAAAAGATGCAGAGAGTTTTAATCCCTTGATTTGAATATATGATGATAATATAAATGAAATTCCATTGCAAAATTTTTCAAATAACAATGGGGACAATCTCCTTTTGTCACACTATCATATATTCATATGTGACACACTCCCCTGTTTCCCACCCACCATATGTTTGACAAAATGCTTACTACTTTGATAGTGCAGAAACAGAAAGCTATCACTTAACAAATGAAATCTATTCATCAAGTCAAGCTTCATCATCAATCACCACCTCCTCTTTTGGAAGTGGTTTCTGTCTGCATCCCTAGTGTGAAGCCTACCCATCACAGCATTCTTGAAGTTAATGGCTTCTTGAATCTGTGAGCATGACCTCTGCATCTTAACCCCACTCAAACTGTTCCTAGATTCCATCATCTCATTCAGGGTAAGCCTCTTCCTTGCACCCCCTGGCTCTGGCCTTTGCTTTGGAGCACTATGAGACCTCAACTTTGCCTTGAAAGACTGCGTGCTCACCATGTAATTCGGATAATTCCCATAGAAAAAGCTCTCATTGCACACACTCTTTGGTGTCGTGGCTGCAACTGATCCACAACTACAAGTGCTTGTTGCAAACCTTGGAGTGCTTTGTGCAGTTGAGAATCTGCACTCTTCCCCTGTCAACCCCCAATCCGAATGATCCGGTATGGACAAGCGCCCCGGTGTCCGACATGGGATTGGAAGGGGAGAGGAAATTGTTTGGAATGAAGGGTCGTCCCCAAAATCCGACATTGATGTGTTGGTTCTCCGGGACCTTGACTTAGGCCTAATACCAGTGTCCACTTCCACAATTTTGGGGCTACCATCAAAACTGTTATTGTTGTTAATTGTGGCATCAAATGAAGATGATAACCTTCTACTATGAGTTGGAGCTGTGTACTCACTCCTAGTGTCATCAAATCTCTCCTACAAACAAACATTTTTAAGGTAACAAAAGCATTAGGACATAATCATAATCACATAATGTTTAAATGCAGGTACTATGCAAGTGACATGTATAATGTGAATTGTGGCTAGTGCTGCAATTTGAGGTGTTTATTACCATGGATCTTCGTGCACGGATTTGAGACCTATATGAATCATTCTTTCCGGCCATGAATCCTTGAGATTTTTTCTGAGACCTCACTGTGGCTTGAGCTCTGATAAGTGCCTGCATTCCATGCAGTGTTGCTGTTGCTTGCTTCCTCACTAAATACCCTCTGACAAGTGCCTGTAACTTAACCAATCCCTTTAAGGCTCTCAGTGCTTTCCTTGCCTGTTCACATTCACAAGTCACAACAACAAAACACAAAACAGAAAAAACTCATGTCAAATTTCAATCATTCATTTCACACAAAAAAATAAAGAAAAAAGGAAAACACACACTACTAGAGAGCAAAATCAGCAGATAGAGCAACATTCCACATCAAATTCCTGGTATTTGGCTTCAGTTTCACAGTCATTCTAGGTTCAATTAATTATGCCATAATTGAAATTTGACCTAAAATGGTTTATGGTTGATGGTTTCTCTTGAAATTATTCTGCTAGAAAGTGAAAATTTTTGTTAAATCAATTTTAGAGGTCAAGCTGTTTGGTTTAAAAGCAACCTTTTTTCTTGTCTTGCATCTCTCCAAATCTTAAAAGTAAAAATCATGTTGAAGGATCAACTCTTTATTTTTTCACTTTTGTCAAAATCATAGGACTAAATAATCATGTTGTAACTCATTTTAGCACCTTTCAAAATCATAGTCGAAGGCTTTGTCAATTTCCAAACCCCACCAAACACTAACCTTATCTGAAGGATTTGCATCTGAAAAATTTCAATTAAACCAAGAAAAAGGCAGAAAAAGTAAAACTTCTTACCAAGTAGCCTCTAAACACTGTCTGAATCTTGGTGGCAGCACAAATCTCATGTCCAGCACCAAGCATGGTACCTCTTCCATGGCTTGTGAGCCTAACCACTGCAACTGCAGCCTGTGCTGCTGCCACAGCAGCATCAGCTGCAGCTGCAGTAGCAGCAGCAACAGCAATGGCATGCTTGTTCTGCTCCTTCTCTGTCTCATTGTAGAAAGATTGCAACCAAGCTGCTTCAGCTGGAGAAATGTTTGGTGGAATAGTAGCTGGATTATGACACAGAACTCTAGAATTACTTGAATTTCTCTGAGCAGCAGAAGTAGTAGAAGAAGATGAAGAGAATTTCATGCTTCTGGGGTCTCCATAGTTTGAGTTTTCTTGTTTGTGTTGTTGTTCTTTGTCTCTTCTTATCCCAAACAAGTTCTTCAACCACCTTGTGGCTCTCCCCATTGTAAAAACAAAGAGTGTTGTTTAGTGTGAGAGTAGTTATGCAAGAAAATGAGTCACAGATTTGAGAGTGAAGAAGAAGAAGAAAAAAGGGTGATGTGTTTGATGATAAGGCTTTCAATTTGCAGCTCACAATTTAGGCCTCTTGCCATTTTGCAGAAAAGGGTGAAACATTGTTGTTAGAGAAAATGTGTTCATTGGAATCTGATAAAAAAGAAATAAAAGAAAAGAGAAGGAAGAATGAGGCATATGATATTATACATTTTTGAGAGAAGAAACGGAGAAATTTTGATACTATGATTTATTCATAATTGAAACATAGTTTTGTGTGTTGGTGGTGAATGGTGACCTTTTTGTTACTTTTATTACTTTTTTTTTTGGGTTTTTCAAATTTTCAATAACTGAGGTGTTAAGTTAAAGACTAAAGTGTTACCTTTATTTTTCTTTTTTCGTTTTTTTTCCCATTGATTTAAATGATTAAGAATATCTCAGAGATGACAGAAAAGAAGACTGTCAAAGTGTCAATCCCTCGTGAAAATCTGCGTTACATGACAAAAAATATGCCAATAGAACATGCAAGCGGTTGTGCAAAATCGAAGCAAGATGAATTGTTATAAATAAATAAATGTTATTATATTTAAGAGAAATATAAAGAGTCAATGCTCTAAGTGTAATGGAGGTTTAGGAAGTATTAGAGATATGATAATTAGTGTTACATTGTCTTGTCAGATTACGTTTTTGGGATGAGTGGGTTCATGACATGGTATTAGAGTTTAGATCCGAAAGGTCAAGGTTCGATCCTTGGTAAACTCCAAAATCAATTTAAATTTTTGGGATGAGTGATTTTATGACATGAGATGTTTATTATTCCTGGTATTCGGATGGTTAAGTTTTTGAGATGAATAATTTTATGACATGAGATATTTATTATTTTAATATTCGAATAGTTATTTTGAATAGTATGGGTGAGGTTCATTTTATTCAGACCAAAGATTTAACCCATTATACGCAATTCATTGCTAACTCATTAGAACATTTCCATGGAAATTCAAAGTGCGATTCGCTTTAACGAATCTTATATTGGCATTATATGTGATGCATGACTATTAAATTTGTACTCTTTTTTTTTTTTTAATGCAAAACTATATACATTTGGAAACTTGAAAAGGACTATGTTAACATTTCACTTTAGGGTTGAAAAGCACTTAATATTAATTAAGGTTTTAATACAATAAGGCAAGCAGGTATAATTATATGAATTTAATTTTCATATATTATCTAATAATTAATCGTATATTATCAATTCAATAAAAATAAAAAATTATTATTTAAAAAATTAATTGATTATAATGCATGAATGCATGTGATTATTATCCTTTAAATTAATTAAGTTTTAAGTTGTAACATAAATTAAAGGAAAGTCATGCATAGGAGAAGCATAAGGAAATTAAAGTGGAAACTTGCCACTCTTCCACCAATGGGGAACTCAAAAAGAAGAAGAAGAAGAAAAATATAAACAAGTTCAACAGTGAAATCTCAATCTCAATTATCTGTCTCCCATTACTTTCTGGAGCGACGTGTCCTCAAAATGAAAAAGATACTTCACTATCCTAACAATCTCTGACACCACTCGTGAAACCCTCTCTTATTTTGGAAATTTCTAATCATTTATTTATATATACTAAACACTCTTATATATAAAGAAATTATTATTAGGGTTATAATATAAGAGTGGACACTAGTATATTTATACTTACGGGTGATTACTATAATTATGTAAATATTATTAAAGTTAAAATGATATTTTTTTAATATTTTAATAATATTTTTTAGTAATAATTTTAAAAAAATATATTATTTTAATAATTTTTTAAAATATTATAACTACTATAATATAAATATACCAGAATGATTTTAATATAAATAAGGCTTTGCTTTTGCCATCAATTATCAATAATAAATAAATAAATAATATTCATAACAATAATAACTTCTTAATTAATAATGTGATGATTTATTACTTGAGAATTTAATTAATTGGATAAGTATTTAATGTTTTAAAATCTTAAAGTTGGGAAAACAAATATAAATGAGTTCTCTTGGTTGAGTTTCTTCAATTACCTTTTTATTTTATTTTTTTTAATTTTCATTTTCTTTCGACTTTAATTTGGAGAACATATCATAAATAAAGTAATAATATGATAGTTATTAATCTAAGAAAGTATCTTTATTTTATCCTGTTGCATAATATATTACACAATAGTATAAAATCTAGATACTTTCATGTTATTATTTTGTACTATTGCATAACATACATTTATGTACTTGAACTCTTATTATTCAATTTAAAAATATGAAGAAGTTTAATTTATAAATTAAAAAAAAAAAGACTAAGAAGAAGAAGAAAAAAATAGTGAAAGGTGAAAGCTTACCGTGAATTCAAATTTTCATAGTTCTAAAAAACGTGGAAAAAATTAACAACTTTGGGGTGCTATTATTACTTGGCTGAAGGAAGGAGAACAAAATATCGTCCTTGCAGACATTGACATGGACATCCACAGTGTTTTTTTTGGTGTACTACTCTTTCAAATTTTTAATTTTGTGTCCATGTACAAAACTAGAATTCTTATACGGAGAAGGTGCAAAAATAAAGATATTTATTACTGTTAAATTAAGATGTTATTGTTATGTATTATTAATCTTAGCAAATTACAAAAACTTACCTTTTAATCAACATTTGATATTGAGATTTTTTTTAAATCTATTAAACCACTCTTCCATCTTAACTCGTGACAACAATAAAGAAGTTTCACGACCCATAAATTCAACCAATACACAAATTTGGTTATAATTTTAGTCTTTATTATTATCTTATCTTTATTTATCTTAATCTTATCTTTGTTTACTTTTATCTTTCATAGGACAATGCTTTATATATACTTAGTTTTATCTTCATAGTTTACAATTTTCAATCAATCAACAATCAATAAAATTTCTTCATCTTTTCTTTTCTTGCGTTATTCTTTTACAATTTTATTATCTTTGTGTACTCTATGACCTCTTTCCGTTTTATTATGGTATCAGAACTCCTCTTGAGCTCTGCTAACATCTATGGATAAATCAACTAATTCAGATTTTAAAATCCCTTCAACCTCTCCTCCCACTGTGAATAATCAACCTCCCTACTCTGTACTAGATCAAGGAAAAACGGCACACTCAACAACTTCATCCGGAGCCTCTTTTAGACCTTTCGTCAGCCCAGCACTTTTCTTTCATGACACTTCCTTCCAATAAAGAAACTCGTCCTTCAAACTAATTTGTCAAGTCCAACTACTCGTTATCTTTGTTCTTTCAATACTTTTTCTATTGTTAACAATTTTTCAAATCGAGATTCATTCTTAAACACTTGGATCATTAATTCTGGTGTCACAGATCACATTGCATCAAATTTATCTTGGTTTATTTCTCACACACAAATTTTTTCTATTATTGTTCATTTACCAAATGGTTCTCAAATTATTGTTTCTTATAAAGGCATTGTTCAATTTTCACTATCCTTGGTTCTTCATGATATTCTTTATCTACCTCATTTTAACTTTAATATTATCTCTACTCAAAAATTACTTCAACACTCATATGTGAACTCACTTTTTCATTTTTTTCTTGCACTTTACAAAGCAACAATTTGGAGACGGTTGATTTGGGCAGAATGAGAGATGGATTATATGTCTTTGAACCCAATTTCGGTAAAAATTGATCCATTACACATTCCATAAATTCCATCCAATCATCACCCATTGCACCTTCAAATATATGGCATTTTTATTTAGGACACCATTCTGGACAAAAACTTAATCATTTACATGAACAATTTTCTCTTATCTCTATGCATCATGATTAGGTTTGTGACATTTGTCATCTTTTTTAGCAAAAGAAACTTTCATTTTCTTAAAGTTTTAACAAAACTAATGCAAGTTTTGATTTATTACATTTTGATATTTGGGTCCGTTTCGACAAAATTCTATTCATAATCATAAATATTTTTTTACTATTGTTGATGATTTTAACCACTTTACATGGGTTATTTTATTAAAATCAAAAAGAGAAGTGCGTAAAAATTTTTATTACTTTAGTTGAAACACAATTCAACTCTAAAGTCAAAACTATTAGTTCCGATAATAGACCAGAATTTATTTTACCTGATTTTTATGTTTCAAAGGGCATTATTCATCAACGTAGTTGTGTTGAAACTCCTCAACAAAATGGAAGGGTAGAATGCAAGTATCAACATATTTTGAATATAGCTCGTGCTCTTATATTTCAATCTAATTTACCAACATCTGTTTAGTCTTATACTGTTAGACATGCCGTTTATTTACTTAACGAGTTTCCTCATCCGCAATTAAATTTAAAATACCGTTTGAGATTTTGAGATTTTATTCAATCATCCACCAAATTATCATGACCTTAAAATTTTTGGATACTTATGTTTTGTTTCTACCCTAATGGCAAACAGATCAAAATTTGATCCAGGAGCCAAAAAGGCTGTGTTTATTGGCTTTCAACATGGTTTTAAAGGATATATTGTTTATGTTTTAGAAGATAAAAGAATTGAGATTTCTAAAAACGTGATTTTTTAGGAAATGATCTTGCCCTTAGTCACCAAAAATGTCCAATTCCATACACCCAACCCAACATTGCCAAACACGCCTTCTCAAAAACATGATTCAGTTAGTCTTCCAATTGAACCCTCACTCATACCTATTGACCCAACTCCATCTAATTCTTTATTTTCTTCAACAACCTCTCCTTCTTTCTCACTGTCATTTCCTAACCAAGTTGAACCCATGACCACCAAATCTCTCTCAAGGCATACACCCTTCTCTCCTTCTGCACTAGACGCCAGTCCACCATCACCTTCTCATCCCCCGTCACCTTCTTTACCACCTGAGCAATTCCATCCTCGTCGTTCTGTCCGGCTTCACCGACCTCCAGCATATCTCTCTGATTACTTGTGTAATTCCTTTCTCATCTCTACAAATCGATCTCGCTCAAAGTGCAAGTATCATTTATCTTTAGTCGTGTCTTTTTCTTCTCTTTCATCTTCACATAAAAAGTTTCTTTTATCTCTACATTCTAACATTGAGTCAAAGTCTTTTAAGGACGTCAATCAACACTCTAATTGGCATAGTACTGTAAAAGATGAGTTGAATGCTCTTGAGCTGAACAAAACTTGGCGTCTTGTTGATTGTCCTGAAGGGGTTAAGTTGGTTGGCTGTAAATGGGTCTATAGCATCAAACTTGTTGATCGATATAAAACACGCCTTGTGGCTAAAGGGTTCACTCAAACTAAAGGTGTTGATTTCTTGAAAACTTTCTTCCATGTTGTCACGGCCCACAAATTCAGTTATAATTTTAGTTTTTACTATTACCTTATCTTTATTTATCCTTATCTTATCTTTGTTTGCTTTTATCTTTCATAGTACAATGCTTTATATATACTTAGTTTTACCTTCATAGTTTATAATTTTCAATCAGTAAACAATTAATAAAATTTCTTCATCTTTTCTTTTCTTTCGTTATTCTTTCACAATTTTATTATCTTTGCGTACTCTACGTACTCTTTCCGTTTTATTAAAATCTAAAACTAATAATGAGAAAATATAAATTATAAATTATAACACCTTAATACCTAATATATTTCTGGTGATTTTCATAATCTAAATTCAGAGCAAAAAATTTTTTTTATTATTCTTAAATTCTTTGTCATGATCATATTTATTACAAACGTTCACTAATATAAACCCTAAATTTTAACAAAAATATTTGAAAAATAATAAAAAATTAATTTAAAATATAGTTATTTTAATTTATATTTTTAATTATGTTTAAAATAATTAGATAATATAATAGAATTATTTGTTTTGCATTCTACGTATATAATATAGAATTATTTTCTAAAAAACTATATCATGAAAATTATATGCAATTGTATTTAAGTACAAAATCTAGTATATGTTATTGAGTTTGATGGTTTGTTCTGGCAAGATCTGATAATTTTTTTCACAAAAATAAAAAATATTACTTTAAAAAAACTATGTTTTAACAAAAAAAACCCCTACTTATATGTAGTATAATAATAAATTTAATGTTTATAAGAATATGTAAACTTTAAAATTATTTAAACTATACAAAAATATTTATAATAATTAAATATAATAAATTTAAATATTCAATAACTTTTTAATTATAAAAAATTATTTGTATATTTAATATATTCAGACAAATCTAATAAACCTAAAAAATTAATTTATGAGTTAGGTCTAGTTTATTAATAAATTTAGATTCTTAAACAATATGAACTTAGACCTATTATATAACAGTCAAGTCAGATCATGACAAATATAAATTAAGTTGTAGATTTTTTATAAATGGTTTGACTTATTTTCATCCCGATATAAAAACATGACACTTTTTATCTAATCAATAATTTAACATTTCTTTCTAATTTTTTAAATAATTAGTTTTAGTTAATGTGAAACTCTTTGCAACCCTACATACTATAATACTGGTGCTCTAAAATTTTATAGAGTATCATAATATATAATATCTATTATTAAATATTTTTAAATTAAATACATTTGTCCCATAAAATAATAATATAAAATTTTATTATTTAATATGCTATTGTTTTATTCATAAAAATTATTTTTTTTGAAAAACAATAATTATTCTTTTTATCATGTGAACAAGTGAAAAAAAAAAATCGGCTCCTATCCTTTTTCTGACAATTCTTAATGATGGAATTTGATGACGTTACATTAGCCACTATGATATGATATTATTATTTTTTTATGTGAATTATAATTATTTGATTGAAACACTTAAAGTCCTGTTTAATTAGTAAAACGATATCGCATTGTGAAAAGGTTTTCATTTCTAAACCTAACAGAAAAGATGCTAATAACCCAAAAAGAAAAAAAAAACTATGAGTGATGCAGACTAGTCTACATCTCAGCAACATGGTAGATGTAGGAAGACTGTGAATTTTATGGATTCGACTATCAATGCCAGTGAGGTAATAGAAGGAGGAAATTCGAGCATCCTAGATGAGAATGTAAAGCGTATGCTGTTATGTGAGAATCAAGGACAGCAAAAATCAAGAGAGATTTTTTTTTGTTGTTGCTACTATTATATAAGTGAATTTTTATTGTTGATTTTAGTATGCTTTAAATACTTCTATTTCAAAGTCCAATGATACTATTGCTGCTTGAAGTTTGCACTCCCATTCACAACGTCGTTTTGTAGATTATATAGGAGTTTAAATATCTCAATCAAATGATTATAATCTACGTTAAAAAAGTGAGATCACGTTATAAAATCTAACTTAGCATGTCATTAAATTTTGTCGAAAATTGCTAAAAAATTTTGTTACGGTAGGTAACCAGAGATTAATAGAGTGGATGGCGTGGGTTAGCCCAAGGGTGTGGAGGAGGAGATTTCTGAATGAATGTGCAACTCGGGGACTCCGTCCGACTTGTTCGTACGAGGAGAGAGAGGGGGTGGTACCTGCAAAGACACTCCGATGCCTAAGTTAGCAAGAGTGTGAGCAGGTCTAGAGAGTATTGGGCTTAGAGATACCTGAGGGGTGTCAGTGTATTTATAGTGGTGAGCCAATAACCACCGTTGGAGTAGTGCCATATCTTTAGGGTGTTAACCGTCCCATTATCTTAGGGTGGTTAAGATATGGCTTTATGAAGCGGTTAGAGAGATTTTAGGGGCGGTTACTCATTTGAATGAGTGTTTATCTGCCAACTAATCTCGTGCCCGACTTCTTTAGAGCAGGTCGTGGACGGCACCGACTTCTTATACGAAGGCCGGTACTTAGCTAGGCTTAATTCTTCGGATCAGGCCCTTTATTTGGACCTGGGCCCTTATCATTGGACCAGGGTATGAACAGTGCCCCTACTTGAGCCCAAGATCTCTTTTAGGGTCTGGGTTCAAGTATTTAACTCGGGTTCGTTGGGTTCAAGTATTTAGATCGGGTTCGTGGCCGACTTTCACGGGTTTTTAAACCGACGTGATTTTCGCGACCTTTTGTTTTCTGACAGTTACGTCAATTCAAATGTCGCGTTCGTTAGGGATGCACTTAGGGATTGATGGCTTTGGTAACGGTGCATTCTCATTAATGACTGCTTCGTTTTTACCATTATGCCCCTTAGCATGTTTATAAATACTTTCCCTCTCTTTCCTTTTTCCGTTTCCGCAATCTTTCAAACTTCTTCTTTCTTTGTTCGTGCCGTATTCACTCGTACTACGTTCTCGTGCTCCGGAGACTTTTGCTTCTTCCTACCTTTATTCCCAGAAAGAGGTTAGTTTCTTTCTCCTTCTTCTCACTTTTCATATAGCTTTACTTTGTAGAGAAATAGGTTTGTAGACTTGTGCCTGGTTCCTTTTTCTCCTCTCTAGAGACCTTTGTTTTTGATTCTTTCCTTTTCTTTTTTCCCTTTGTAGGTTTCCTCATTTTTCTTAGAGAAAGAAAATGGCCTCCGTAGATTGGGTTGACGTTACTGTTCTGGGGGAGGAGCCGTTGGTTGATGCGGAGTTTATTACTCATCTTCGCACCCACCACCGGCTCTGTACTTCGGATGAGGATGAGCCTAAATATGAGTTGCTTGTTCCCGGTTCAGAGGACCGAGTTTGTCATGGGAGAGCCAACGAAACGGCTCCCCATTTCTTCTTTATGTATGAGTGCATGATCACCCGTCTGGGTGTCTTTCTGCCCTTTTCAGATTTTGAAATGTCTGTTTTGCAGCATTGTCGGGTTGCCCCTACCCAGCTTCATCCCAACTCCTGGGGTTTCTTGAAAATTTACCAATTTATTAGCCATGCTCTGGATTTCCCGACTTCTCTGAAAATCTTTTTCCATCTTTTTCATATGACCAAGCCTTTTAGTGGGCTGAATAATAAACAACAATGGGTTTTCTTCCGAGCCATACAAGGTCGGAGGATTTTTACCCTTTTTGATGAATCTTTTCATGACTTTAAAAATTTCTTTTTCAAAGTGCAAGCTGTAGAGGGTCATCACCCCTTTTTTCTGGATGATAATTCTTTTCCTCGCTTTCCTTTATACTGGCTGGAGGCCTCTCCTTGCGAGAAATATAGTCTGGATGACCTGGATGAAGTAGAGGCTGCCGTCGTGGGGTTCCTCCGAGAAGTGTGGGGGAGGGCCCCATATTTGGACACTAAAAAATTTCTCCAAGGGTCTCCGACCTTTGTCCAATCACAGCTAGGTAGTTTTTTCTGGTCTGTTAAATTTCTGACTTGTTAACTGATCATTCCGACTTGTTTGATTCTTTAGCTATTGTTTTTTTTTTTCAGAAATGGCAAAGACAAACGCTCAAGAATCTTTTCAGAGGGTCCAGGAGGCTAAAGCTAAGTCTCGCGCTCGGTCTGGTGGTGCCAGGGTTATCTCTCCTCCTCCTCCTCCTCGGAACGTTGGGACTCTTTCCAATCCCATGGTGATTTCTTCTTCAGCTCCCTCTCAGCCGCCCTCCGTTGTCCGACCTTCTCCTGATCCCAAAAAGCACAAGACCTTAGAGTCTGGCTCTTCTGGGGAGGTTAAAGCGGATGCTCTTGCATTCGTCCGAAAGAATATCTATCCTCATGCCCGTATATGCATGGATGATATGTCTGTTCGGGGCCACCTTACCACTATGATCGAGGAGAGCCTCAAAACGGCAGGGGTCTGTGGCAAGCTCTTGGATATCTTCGAAAGGGCCCCTCTCAGCTCTTTAGGGACGACCTCGAGGGTCGAGGAGCTAGAAGGAAGGCTTCGTGCATATCAAGAGCATGGGGGAGAGTTGAGGAAGGAAATTGCCAAGCTAAGGGAGGAGAGAGATACCCTCCGGGAGAAAGGGAAGGCTTTGCAGGCCCAATACAATATGGAGATGGATCTAAGGAAAACAGCGCAGGCCAGCTATCAAAGCTTATTCAAGGATCTTGTGTCTGTGAAGACTGACCTGTTGAATTCTCGGAAGGCATATGAGGAGTTGGAGGATTCTATTGCCGATGGTGCCGAGGAGTCTTGGAGGATCTTCCTGGAGCAGGTCAGGGTTATTGCTCCCGACTTGGATCTTTCTCCTTTACATCCTGACAAAGTTGTCATTGATGGTGCCATCGTAGATCCTCCTGCCCCCGTAATTGTTTCTGAATCAGAGTTGAAGACTCGGGGACAGAGGATTATTGAGTCTCCTCCTCGCTCTAAAGATGCTCCGAGTACTTCAACGGTCCCTCCGATCTCTTCATCTCCCATAGATGCTTCTGGTGGCGCTCCTCCCGATTCTGGCGGTGGTGACCCGTCTGCTGTGAAAAAATGATCTTTGGCTATTTGGGAGTCCGGCCTGTGGGCCCCCCATTTTTAAACTCTTTATTTATTTATTCTTAGTTGTGCAGTTTGAACAATTTCTTCTGGCCTTCCCAGGCCGTAAACAAAATATTTAAAAAGTACCCCTTTTTTGACGAGGGTTTTTGAGTTAACAAAATGGATACCCTTTTGGGATAAGGGTTTAGATTACCTTATGCGTGCATGCTTTTTGGTTTTTTGATGTTCCCTTGATCTTTTGCAAACCTTCCCTTTTGGCTTGTTTGTTTTTCTGAGCTTCTTGTTTAAGGACCTTTGGGACAGTCTTTAAACCTTTCCTAGGTTTTCCGATCTCTTTTTGTTATCCCCTATACTCAACTTTGTTTTAGCGAGTTCTTATGACTTAGGTTATTTTTGCGATACGTTTCTCTTATACTCGGTTCTTCGCTCCGATTTACGGGTCGGAGTATTTCCGAGTTTTTCTACTCGGGTTCTCATTCCGACTTGTGAGTCGGATTGTTCCCGAGTTTTCACGTTCAACTTTTATAACATCTTTACACCGACTTGTACCTCGTCGTTTTATCCTGACGACCATCTAGGTCGGTTCATGGGATTTTCACGTTTTGTCGAGCTTAAGTCGGTGCGTTTCGTAGAAAGACTTATAAAAAATAAAAAGGATTTTATAAGAGATATCGTAGATGAAAAAGATCTTTATTTATTGGGGAGGTACCTTCTTGCTACTAAGGGTTTTTATAGCCTATCTTCCCTTAGCCTCTACTATGATGCCTCGTTAAAAACCCTTCTTCAGAAAAAACCCTTTTGGGAAAAAAATCATGAAGTTGGGAAAAGAGTACATCAGGGAGTAGAGTTCGCTTTTAACTGTAGTACCTTTTTATATTACAAGCATGCCACGACCTTGGTAGCTCAGTGCCGTTCAAGTCGGTTACTTTATAATAACCTTTTCCTAAAACTTCATTGACTTTGTATGGTCCCTTCCAATTTGCGGCGAGCTTTCCTTCTCCTGATTTGTTGACTCCAATGTCGTTTCTGATTAAGACCAAGTCATCAAGGGCGAATGTTCTTCGAATGACTTTTTTGTTGTACCTTGTAGTCATCCTTTGTTTCAAGGATGCTTCTCTTATCTGGGCATCTTCTCGGATTTCGGGGAGTAAGTCGAGCTCCTCTTTGTGTCCCCGTACGTTTCCGACCTCGTCATGGAGAACTACCCTTGGGCTTTGCTCATTGATTTCTATTGGTATCATGGCTTCTACGCCATAGACTAGTCGGAAAGGTGTTTCTCCCGTGGCGGATTGGGGGGTTGTCCTGTAGGCCCATAGCACTTGAGGAAGCTCTTCAGCGCAAGCTCCTTTTGCTTCTTGCAATCTCTTCTTTAGCCCTGCCAGTATGACTTTGTTGGCTGCCTCGGCTTGCCCATTGGCTTGTGGGTGCTCTACCGAGGTGAAGTGATGTTTGATTTTCATACTGGCTACTAAGCTTCTAAAGGTGGCGTCGGTGAATTGGGTTCCATTGTCTGTAGTAATGGAATAAGGTATCCCATATCTTGTGATGATATTTTTGTAGAGGAACCTGCGACTTCTTTGAGCGGTGATGGTGGCCAATGGTTCTGCTTCTATCCACTTTGTGAAGTAATCTATCCCCACGATCAGGTATTTGACTTGTCCTGGCGCTTGGGGAAAAGGACCTAACAAATCCATTCCCCATTTTGCGAAAGGCCATGGAGAAGTGATACTGATGAGCTCTTCTGGTGGGGCTACGTGGAAATTTGCATGCATCTGACATGGTTGACACTTTTTCACAAATTCTGTGGCGTCTTTCTGTAAGGTCGGCCAGTAGAATCCAGCTCGGATTACTTTCCTGGCTAGTGACCTTGCTCCGAGATGATTTTCGCAGATCCCACTATGTACTTCCTCCAATACTTCAGCGGTTCTTGAGGTCGGCACGCATTTTAACAATGGTGTCGATATCCCCCTTCTGTAGAGGATATTTTTCACCAAGGTGTAGTGTTGTGCTTCCCTTCGGATCTTTTTAGCTTCTTTTTCCTCTTTAGGGAGGATGTCGAATTTCATGTATTCGACTAGGGGGTTCATCCATCCGAGGTCTAGACCGATTACCTCAAGTACCTCTTGCTTGTCTTCTGTTCTTTCTACCGAGGGCTCTTGGAGGGTTTCTTGAATCAAGCTTCTGTTGTTCCCTCCTGGTTTGGTACTTGCTAACTTGGATAGGGCATCCGCTCTGCTATTTAGATCCCGAGTTATGTGTTTGACCTCGGTTTCTGCAAAGCGCCCAAGGTGCTCCAAAGTTTTTTCCAAGTACCTCTTCATGTTAGGGTCCTTTGCCTGATATTCTCCGCTTATTTGGGAGGTCACCACCTGTGAGTCGCTGTATATCATCACCTTTGTAGCACCGATTTCTTCTGCCAACTTTAATCCAGCGATCAAGGCTTCATACTCTGCCTGATTATTTGAAGCCGGAAATTCGAATTTTAAGGAGACCTCTATCTGGGTTCCTCTTTCATCTACCAATATTATGCCTGCGCCATTTCCCGTTTTGTTGGAGGATTCGTCTACATAGAGTTCCCATGTAGTCGGTTTTTCCTCTTGATCCCCTGCGTATTCTGCTACGAAGTCGGTGAGGCACTGGGCTTTAATTGCTGTCCGAGTTTCATATCTCAAATCGAACTCGAAGAGCTCTATTGCCCATTGGACCATTCTTCCTGCAACATCCGTCTTTTGGAGGATTTGCTTCATTGGTTGGTTCGTACGAACTCTTATTCTGTGAGTTTGAAAGTAAGGTCGTAGCCTTCGTGAGGCTATTACTAAGGAGTATGCAAACTTTTCTAGTTTGTGGTACCTTAGTTCAGGGCCTTGTAGAACCTTACTGATGAAGTAGACTGGATGTTGTCCGACCTCGTCTTCTTTTATCAGGGCTGACGAGACAGCCCTGTTTGCTACGGATAAGTACAGAACGAGGTCTTCCCCCGGTACTGGTCGGGTTAGGATAGGAGGTTGGCTTAAAAACTTTTTGAACTCTTGGAACGCCTCCTCGCATTCTGGAGTCCATTCGAATTGGCATCCCTTTCTTAATAAAGAAAATAGTGGGAGGGATTTTAGTGCCGATCCTGCCAAAAATCTGGAGAGGGCTGCAAGTCGGTCATTGAGCTGCTGGACTTCTCTCAAACAAGTCGGACTTCTCATTTCTAGGATGGCTCTACACTTATCGGGATTGGCTTCAATCCCTCTTTGTGTTAGCATAAACCCTAGAAACTTTCCCGCCTCCACCGCGAAGGCGCATTTTGCGGGATTTAGTCTCATCCCATGCAGCCTTATGGTATCAAAGACTTGTGAGAGGTCGGACAAGAGGTCGACTTCC
This sequence comes from Arachis duranensis, assembly GCF_000817695.3. Classification (NCBI taxonomy): domain Eukaryota; kingdom Viridiplantae; phylum Streptophyta; class Magnoliopsida; order Fabales; family Fabaceae; genus Arachis; species Arachis duranensis. Next base: position 87,889,297 of record NC_029776.3, read on the forward strand.
TTCTGGGTTTTTACCAGCATGTCGTCGACGTATACTTCCATTAGGGTCCCTAGGTGAGGGTAAAACACTTTATTCATCAACCTCTGATATGTGGCTCCTGCATTCTTCAATCCGAATGGCATGACCACGTAGCAGAAATTAGCTCTGGGTGTGATGAATGACGTTTTCTCCTGGTCTGGCTCATACATCGGGATTTGATTATATCCCGAGTAGGCGTCCATGAATGATAAGTATTGGTACCCCGAGCTGGAGTCCACTAGGGTATCAATACTTGGTAGGGGATAAGGGTCCTTGGGACATGCCTTATTTAAGTCGGTATAGTCGACACACATTCTCCATTTGCCATTCTGCTTTTTGACTAGCACTACATTGGCCAGCCATGTTGGGTACTTGACTTCTCTGATAAAGCCGGCTTCCAAGAGCGCCTGTACTTGCTCTTCTACTATTAGGGCTCGTTCTGGGCTGAGCTTGCCTCTTCTTTGTTGTATAGGTCGGGACCCTGGGTAGACCGAGAGCTTGTAGGACATGAGCTCGGGGTCAATCCCCGGCATGTCAGAGGCCTTCCAGGCGAAGAGGTCGGAATTATCTTTTAGGAGTTCGGCCAGCCCTTGTTTTAGAGTTTTCCCTAGGTTGGCTCCTATATAAGTGTTTTTTCCTTCCTCGTTACCGACCTGTATCTCTTCGGTTCTTCCTCCCGGTTGTGGTCGCAGCTCTTCTCTGGCCCTTGCGTCGCCGAGCTCTATTGTGTGAACTTCTTTGCCCTTTCCTCTCAGATTTAGGCTTTCATTGTAGCATTTCCTTGCCAATTTTTGGTCTCCCCTTACCGTGGCTATCCCCGCTGAGGTCGGGAATTTCATGCAGAGGTGGGGAGTGGATACCACAACTCCGAGCCGATTAAGGGTAGCTCTGCCGATTAGGGCATTATATGCTGACCCCACGTCGATGACTATAAAGTCTATGCTTAGAGTCTTTGATTTTTCCTCTTTTCCAAAAGTGGTGTGATGGGGCAAAAATCCTAGTGGTTTTATTGGCGTGTCCCCTAATCCGTATAGGGTGTCGGGATAGGCTCTTAACTCTTTCTCATCTAACCCTAGCTTGTCGAAAGCAGGCTTGAAAAGAATGTCCGTCGAGCTTCCTTGGTCTACTAGGGTTCTGTGGAGATGGGCATTTGCTAGGATCATAGTTATTACCACTGGATCATCGTGTCCAGGGATTATTCCTTGCCCATCTTCTTTTGTGAATGAAATGGTAGGAAGGTCGGGTGACTCTTCCCCGACCTGGTAGACTCTTTTGAGATGTCTTTTGCGAGAGGATTTGGTGAGTCCCCCTCCCGCAAATCCTCCTGAGATCATATGGATCTGTCTCTCTGGGGTCTGCGGTGGTGGGTCTCTTCTATCCATATCATCTCGCTTTCTCTTTCCATGACTGTCCGACCTTTCTAGGAGATATCTATCAAGCCGACCTTCTCTAGCCAGCTTTTCTATCACATTCTTGAGGTCGTAGCAGTCGTTTGTGGAGTGACCATATATTTTATGGTACTCGCAATAATCGTTGCGGCTCCCCCCTTTTTTATTCTTAATGGGTCTAGGGGGTGGCAATCTTTCAGTGTTGCAAATCTCTCTATATACATCCACTATGGAAACTTTTAGGGGAGTATAAGATTGATATTTCCTTGGCCTCTCGAGACTGAGTTCTTCCTTTTTCTTAGCTTCCCTTTCCCTCTCTTTAGTTGAGGGAGGGGGTCCAGGTCGCCAACTCAGGTCTCTTAATTTGGCATTCTCCTCCATATTGATGTACTTTTCAGCTCTTTCTTGTACATCACTTAGAGAAACGGGGTGTCTTTTAGATATGGACTGTGAGCCTTCCTTGAGAGGTCTTCAAAGCTAGTAACCGACCTCGGGGGGAGGCTGTCGAACCACTTCATCGCTGCTTTTGATAGAGTGGTCGGAAAAGCTTTGCATCGCGTAGCGTCGGAAGCATCGGCTAGATACATCCGACTTTTGAAATTACTCAGGTGATGCTTTGGATCCGTGGTTCCATCGTAGAGGTCCATGTCAGGGCTTTTAAAGTTCTTCGGAACCTTTGCTCTCATTATGTCCTCGCTAAAAGGATCCTCCCCACCTAAAGGCAGCTCTTCTTGTTCATCACGGGAGTTACGACCTTTGAGGGAGGATTCTAACTTCAAGAGTTTTCTTTCCAACTCTTTTCGTCGTTCCATCTCCTCTTTTAGGCTCTTTTCGGTTTCCTTTTGCCGCTCCCGCTCGTGTTCTAACTGTTCCAGGCGGCTGTGGATTAGTCCCATGAGTTCAGTTACATGGGATGGTCCTCCTTTTTCTGATTCGCGCCCTTCTGAGGAATTTACCTTCGGGTTCTTTACTCCGGAGGTGTCTTCTCTATGCTGATTGTCAACTTCCTGGTGGAGGGCGAGGTCCGCATTGTTATTGCCTGTGTCCAGATTCTCTTGTTCAGAATCTGTCTCCACATGGCCTTCTTCGTGGGATCTATCCGTCATCGATAGATGATCTCTCGGGTCCCCGACAACGGCACCAATGTTACGGTAGGTAACCAGAGATTAATAGAGTGGATGGCGTGGGTTAGCCCAAGGGTGTGGAGGAGGAGATTTCTGAATGAATGTGCAACTCGGGGACTCCGTCCGACTTGTTCGTACGAGGAGAGAGAGGGGGTGGTACCTGCAAAGACACTCCGATGCCTAAGTTAGTAAGAGTGTGAGCAGGTCTAGAGAGTATTGGGCTTAGAGATACCTGAGGGGTGTCAGTGTATTTATAGTGGTGAGCCAATAACTACCGTTGGAGTAGTGCCATATCTTTAGGGTGCTAACCGTCCCATTATCTTAGGGAGGTTAAGATATGGCTTGATGAAGCGGTTAGAGAGATTTTAGGGACGGTCACTCATTTGAATGAGTGTTTATCTGCCAACTAATCTCGTGCCCGACTTCTTTAGAGCAGGTCGTGGACGGCACCGACTTCTTATACGAAGGCCAGTGCTTAGCTAGGCTTAATTCTTCGGATCAGGCCCTTTATTTGGACCTGGGCCCTTATCATTGGACCAGGGTATGAACAAATTTCATTAAAAGAAAACTCATATATCTCAAAAAAAAATAGAAAATAATTTGTCATTTTTTAATCGTTAAAGTATAAATTATTTGAAATAAAAAAGATAAAAGATAAGACCGAAAAAAAATTACTCAAACAAAAATTAATCAATTAAATAGAAGATAAATATCTTTGGAACATCTAGTAACTATGTGTGGCATGTGGCACATAGACATATTCATCACAAATTTTAAATCATTATTTTAAATATAACATAAATAATCATGATATAATAATTTATTCTACCCTAATAGTTAATTCTAAACAATCAAACGAAATAATAATAATAATAATAAAGTTAGATGGCTCAGAGAACAATCTTATAATCATATTGATAGATCTCTAGTTAATTGAAATGACTAAAAAAATTTTTAGAGACTCGATTGAAAAGAGTTTACAGGGTCTATCAGATCACTGCCCTATTATAGTAGAAGATAAAAAACTTAGGGATAGACTAAAACCGTTTCGAAGTCTAGATTTGTGGTTTACACATAAAGAGTTTGTAAGATTAGTTAAACAGGAATGGAGAGGGTTACGAGAGGTACATTTCACCAATAAATTAAAGTCTTTGACGGTTTCTTTGAGAAGATGGCATCGAGAGAATTTTGATGACATGGACAAAAAAATTATGAAGTTTGAGAATGATATTAAGAAGATGGATGACATGGTAGGTAATGGGGATTATAATGGAACGATGGAGGCAAGAAGGAGGCCTCTAGTTGTATATTGTGAGAAATGGTATGTGAAGAAAGAACTACATTGGAAGCAGATGTTGAGGTTTAGGCATGCGAGGAACATGGATAAAAACATAAGGTGCTTTCACAACTTAACTTCTATAAAAAGGAGGAATAATAGGATTGATATTTTTGCTATTAATGAAAGATTGATAAGGAATCAAGTTAGGATTAAAATTGCCATTAGAGAGTTTTACAAAGATTTATATCATCGAGAGAAGTCTTCTAAAGTGGGCTTTATAGATGGCCTGGTGGAAATGATCAGTGAGGAGAAGGTACGACCAACACCTGAGGAGGTTAGGGAGGCAGTATGGGATTGTGAAACATCTAAGGCTCCATGAAGTGATGGCTAAAACATGAACTTTATAAAGAAGTGCTGGGGTGAAATTGGTGTTGAATTCACTACAGCGATACTGGACTTCTTCCAATTGTCTAGGTTACCGGCAGATGCTAATGTCATGTGGGTGGCATTGACTCCCAAGTTTATTGGTGTCAAGGAAATCAAAGACCACCAACCGATTAGTATGGTGGGGTGTGTGTATAAGGTAATCTCAAAGATGCTGGTGAGGAGAATGTGAGCAGTTATGCCAGGACTAGTAGGCGAGACACAGAGTACTTTTGTCAAGGGATGAAAGATACACGATGGAGTCCTTATTGCATGTGAAACAGCTCAGTGGATCAAACTGAGGAAGAAGCAAGCGACAATAATAAAGTTAGACTTCCAGAAAGCTTACGATAGAGTCAAGTGGAGTTTTGTGGACCTTGTGCTACAAAAGATGGGGTTTGAACATAGATGGAGGGGATGGGTTATGGAGTGTGTCAGTACGTGCTCAATGTCAGTGTTGATAAACGGCTCGCCTACCAAAGCGTTTAAGATGGAAAGGGGCTTACGACAAAGTGATCCACTATCTCTATTTTTGTTTTTTCTTGTTGTTGATGTCCTACATAGGATGATTGGAGAGGCTGTTAGAAATGGTCGAATATCTCAGTTGTTGGTTGGGAGAGATCATATTGAGTTATCACATCTTCAGTTTGCAGATGACACAATTTTATTCTGCCTTCCCGAGAAAGAGACCATCAAGAACTACAGGAGGCTACTTCGTTGCTTTGAGCTGATGTCAGGTTTAAGTATTAATTTTGATAAATCAAGCTTGATTTGCATTAACTGTGGCGAGCAGTGGGTGAAACATATGTGTAGTGTGCTGAGTTGTAACCTGTAAGGAAGCTACTCTTCCAGTCAAATATCTGGGTATCTCAATAGGTGCAAACCCGAGATTGGTTAAGACGTGGAAGTCTATAATAGACAAAGTGAAGAAAAAGTTTAGCCTCTGAAAAGCCAAAGTTCTCAATAAAGCTAGTAAGTTGGTGCTTATTAAATCTACGTTAAATAGCCTATCAATTTATTATTTGAACTTATATAAAATGCCTAAGGGTGTTGTAGAGAAACTAATTTCTCTGTAGAGAGGATTTCTTTGGAGTAAGGAGGATGGAAGGAATATTATGGCTTTGGTGAAGTGGAAAGTGGTGCAAGTTCTTAAAAGGTTAGGTGGGTTGGGAGTTGGGGATTCTATGATTCGCAACACGGCTCTTCTGTTTAAGTGGTGGTGGCGCTTTTCTAAGGAGAAATGTTCGTTGTGAAAGAAGGTGGTTTGCTCATGTAATAACCTGAACTCTAATGAGCTTCTATCCACCCAGGTACTATCTATTCAAGGGGGTCCGTGGAAGGATATTTGTCAGTTACAGTTTTCGAATCAACAAGTTAAACAGAAGTTGATCATTGGTTTGTCTATGGAGGTCAGTGATGGAAGAGGTACTCAATTCTGGGAAGATGTCTGACTTATTGGAGGTTCCTTGAAAGATCATTTTCCAAGACTCTTCTCAGTTTCAAACCAAAGAGGATTAGTGATAAGGGATTGTAGGTTTTGGGATCGGTTTGAATAGATATGAAACTTTCAATGGAGATGAGATCTCTTCCAATGGGAGTTGGATCTAGTGAACCAGTTGCACGATACGTTAAGGCTGGTCAAACTGACATATGGTAGAGAGGATAGAGTGGTATGGAAATATGATAAACAAGGTATTTTTTTAACTAACTCATTTGTGCAAGTATTGCAGGCGAAATTAGTCCTGGATGATGTAACAAGCTACAACTTTACTAGAACTATATAAAAAAGACTAGTACCACCAAGAGTAGAGTTGTTTATCTGGTTTGTCTTGACTGGCAGGGTCAATACGAAAGATAGACTGAGTCGGCTTAGGGTTATTAACCAACAAGATAATTATGTATGTTTTGTAATGAAAGTGTTAAAAATGGCCACCACTTATTTCTTGGCTGTTGTTTTTCTTGGCAGGTATAGTATGCATGGATATCATATGTTGGTTGTCAATGGTCTTGTCTGGGTACGTTAAAGGAGCATTTCCTAAGTTGGACTGAGAGATCAAATAGGAAAAAGGAATGCAAAAGGTGGATGGTGTGCTTTTGTGCGACTATTTGGAATATATGGTTGGAAAGAAACAAAAGGATTTTTCAGAATAAAAGAAAAAGGGTTGAGGAGATAATTCACATGACCTTTCAGAACTATAAAGAGTGGTTAAGCGCTGAATCTATTGTTGTTGATGGTAACACCAGAGATGACAAAGAGATATTCTTATTTTTTGCTTATTTTGCTAAACTCTCCTTTTCTTTTGTTTTGGTTTGCTTTACCTGTGATGTTGTTTTCTATGCTCCACTTCGATGTTAAGCTTTTTCTTCAAATAAATAATAATAATAATAATAATAATAATAATAATAATAATAATAATAATATTGACCAATGTGATATAATCATATTTAACATAATGATAATGTAATTCTTTGATTGTGATGACTACTATTTTTCTTTTTCTTTTTTTAAATTTGTTTAATCATAACAACTAGCATAATAATATAATAACTTAATAATAATCTAATACATAACAATTTAATATCATATTATTATGATAACACCTTCATTCCTTTTGTATGGATACTATTTTTTACGTAATAAATAAAAACGAAATCATTCTAAGATTTATTATAATTAATAAAATTACTAAAAAACTACTTTTTTTTATAAATCTTATTATAGTTAATAAATTTACCTTAAAAAATTACTAATCTCTCATATTATATTATTTTAATGAATAAAATCACTCTAAAAATGACTAATTTTTCTTAACAACCTAATATAATTAACAAAATTAATCTTGTAAAATTATTAATTTCCCTGGCCGTCTTAATATAATTAACAAATTAATCTAGAAGTTACTAATTGTCCTTAACATGTTACTATAATCGATAAAATTAACCTAAAAAATTATTAATGTGTCATATCATATATATTAGATGAATTTCACTCAATTCTCTTTAAAATAATATATAAATTATCTTTTATGATGTGTCATATCTTAATTAAATATTTGTTTTTAATTTGAGTTACTATCTTAACCATAATTAGCATATATTGTATGTAATTAAATTTTTAAAAGGAGTAAATATATAATTTATTATAAGATTAGAAACTGATTTTTTAATATTTCAAATCATGTTAACGGTGACTCTAATCTTAAATTCTTTTTCCTCGGTCTCTCTCAATGTCACTCAACAACTCTTCCTCACCAGTCAGCCTCTCTTGATGAAGTCTCGAACGGCTGAACTCCAAAGTTCAGAAGTCACGATCGCCGGTTCCTTTGATTCGTCTCGCCAGTTCCGGTGCGTTTTCCAACACTGCACCGTCACGTCGGTGGTTCCTCTGCTCTGCGTTGTCACATCTCCTTACTCCGGTGTGTTCTCGTTGTCACATCCTCATCCACTGCTGTTGTCACCCCTGGCCAGAATCTGCTTCGTCGTACTTGGACAGGTTGGTTTTCTCTTTTCTCCGTATTCTTGAAACTCCCTATCAGTTTTTTTAGTTGTCAGTTGGCTTATAATTTGATTACAATCAATGAAGCGGTATTACTTGGGAGGCACGACGAAGATAAAGGAATGGGGGAGCAATGAAAGGCCGAAAACCATTACAGAAGGTTATGATACATCTTCTGAAAATAATTTAGGAGAAAAGCCATGTTTCAATTTTTAATACTTTAAAAAATTGCATAACTATCCATTTTAAAAACTAATTTAATTATAAAATAGTCTAACTATGATTAACCTAATAATCAATTAAAAAGTAACACATCACACAGAATAAATTACATATTACTTTACAAAGAGTATGATAAAATGCACTTATATATTATTATAATTAATAAAACCATTCTAAAAAAAATTAATAATTTTCCATAACATCTTACTATTGTAAGAATATAATTAGGATCAATTAGTATTATTTAGTATATCTGAATATTTATTATAGGAGATTACGTATTTATTATTACGATTCTCTTAGTACATATAAATACCCTTTTATATTGTATCATTCCACACAACTTGAATAGACAACTTGAATACACTCAATAATAGTCTAGTCTCTCGTTTCTAACATGGTATCAGAGCCATGGTATCCTCCTTGAAGAGGATAGATTGTTTTCCTTGCGATGAAATCACCGTAATTTTTGCATTTTTTTTCTATGCCATTCTTCTTTTCCTTTTGTCACTCCTTTGGTGCTTTTTCACCTCATCGACTAGCATATTTTCTCTGTCTTGCGTTTTTTCGAGTCGAATGATCAAACACCATTGTCATCCGCTGCTTACATATTCTCATAAAGAAATCATATAGTTTTCGCTCTCTTTCAGCAGTTTCATCTGCGTTCTCTCGTGGCAGTTCCATCTGCGTTCTCTACTGGTAAATTCGTTTGTGTTATCTCATGGCAGTTCCATCTGTGTTTTCTCGTGACAGTTCTGTTTGCGTTTCGTCTGTGTTTTCTTGTGGCAATTCGCGTTTCTTTCCGGCAGTTCTGTATACGTTTCTTTCTGGCAGTTCTGTCTGCGCTTCCTTTAGACAAGCGGCAGTTCCGTCTGCGCTTCCATCAGACTAGCGGCAGTTCTATCTACGCTTCCTTCAGACAAGCAGCAGTTCCATCTGCGCTTTCTTCCAACAGTTTCCTCTGCATCCGTTTTATCATTTTATGCAATTTTTTTCTCTTTATTTTGTTGTTTAAATAAATTTCAAACTCAAGTTGTCACTTGAGTTTGAGGGGGATGTTAGAATATAATTAGGATCAATTAGTATTATTTAGTATATCTGAATATTTATTATAAGAGATTACGTCTTTATTATTACGATTCTCTTAGTACCTATAAATACTCTTTTATATTGTATCATTCCACACAACTTGAATAAACAACTTGAATACACTCAATAATAGTCTAGTCTCTTATTTCTAACAACGATAATTAATAAATTAATCTAACAAACTTACTAATTTTCCATATAATATTACTATAATTAATAAAATCACTCTAAACAATTAGTAATTTCCCATCTTTGAACCCAAGACACTGATATATATGCTGCTAAAGTGCTAAACTAGCTCTTCAATAATAGGGACATGCAAATATATGAAAAATAAGATTTGCGAAGGATACGTACGTACGTTGACACATACACATCGATGTCCCTGTGAAATTAAATTTCACCTACTTATAAAGTTGAGTCGTCTAGTTGGTACTATAATACAAACCACTTTTGAAAAGCTTTTAAATCTCAGTTCGAATTGGACGCACTGAGAAAGAGGGAGAGAATCTGCACCATTTCAAGACCTCAGAATCTATGTTTGAGGTCATCAAAACCTCAAATATTTACTTCATCTTTACATCTATTAAATTAAATAATAATTATCATCGATACTATATTAAATAAATAATAGTTATTAATTATTATTAGATATATAATTATTCATATATTAAAAAGAATAAAAAATTTTATGACATAATATCTGAATTTTTATAGTTAAAATATTTAGAGTTTAATTTTTATTAAAAATTTTGATATAAGACAAAACAGAAAAAAGAAAAGTTTATGCGAAAGAAAATTACATTTCAATTTCAATGTGAAGAGATACTAAGATATATGGTTATTAATTATGTTACTTACATGTCAAAATTAATATCAAATTAACTACTCGTATAAAATATATATTTAAATATATAATGTATATTAAAATTTGTGAAAGTTTGTAAGATATTGTAATTATTCATATTCCTAATTATTCTCTTAAAAAGTCTTCAATTTTTTTTATTCTTTTAACATTTTCAAAAAGTTAACATATAAATTTACTTTTTTTATTTATTGAAATATTAAAAGATAATTAAAAAATAAATTAAAATTTTCAATCATTATTCTTTATAATAATTTATATTAGTAAATATTTGTCTATAGAATACGACTTTGAATTATTTCACATTTGAATAAAGCTTTTGACTATATATACTAGCTAGTGGCCATTATTTCCATTTTCCACAACCAGAAATTCAGTGAAATTCTTTTGTACATATTATGTATATATTGAGTAGCATTTACTGTAATGGAGAAAGCATGTATGAGTTATTTCCTTATATTGTGTCATCATTGAGATTGAGATTGTATATATATCCTTTTGAGTCTTCTGCCTCACATGCATCAACCTCCTCAAACTCTGACCGAAAGTACTAAGAATATAATCATGGTTTACCCTTCTTTTGATTTTTCTCAGTGAATTTACCCCTTTGCCCTTATTTTCTTCACTAGTTACCAAGATGGAGGAGAAATATATAGTTAGAAAACAAAATTGTATATATATGTTCAAATGTTTTCCTTCCTGTTACTATGGTTTCTTTTTCACTTAACTATATAGGTCTATAGCTAATATAATTGGTATCTCAAAAATAATCATGAAACCATGAAACCAGTTTAGTGTAGGATTTATGGATTAAGGTAGTATATATATAGAAGGAATGTAAAAATATTTTGAATTAGAATTTTCTTTGTTATGGTTTATTTTTGATTTGGTTAAATAGAAATGGAATAATCTTTCTGTTTAAACTGTGTTCTCTCCACACTTAGGTGTGTTTATAAAATTTTTTTATATGTGTATAAAATATTTGGTATTAAAGATTTTAACATTAATTATTTAGTACTTGAAAAGTACTAATGATGTCATACATTAAAGTTTGGTTCGATAAAATTTTTTGAAGAGGTATTTGTGTTTTTTTTTAATATAAGCATTTTAGTTTGTATATTAAAACGTTGCATTTTCAGGAGAAAAGATAATACATTATATTTTAATAGTGGTCAAAATATGAGAGCAAAGACAACACAATAAAAGTGTTGTCTTAGGCACATCTCTAAAACGTTGTTTATGTTTAAGAAAAAGCAACACTTATCAGAGATTGCTTTCAAAAGCGTTACTTTTGAATAAAAAAAGTGTTGCCTCTAATCTAAAGCAACGACCACATTTGCAAAGCTCTCAAACGTGTTGTTTCAAGTGTAAAAGTGTTGCTATAGATTAAAAATAACTATTTATCACTCTTTAGACAATATTTTTTAAATGTCGTCTTAACCCGAAAATATTATTGTAACGAGATTATTTTTCTCTCTAGATTTTTTTTCAGCCTCGTTCAAAAAAAAATTTGCATTTTTCATATATTATCTGATAGCTTTTTATATTATATGTATATTAAATATCAGTTATTTATATAAAATATGTGTTAAAATATAAAATATATATTAAAAATAAATTAAATAATATATATTTATACACAAATATATAATAATCTAATTGCTGACATTTTTAGAGGCTGAACAAGCATTTAATTAGGTGAAGTTGTCATAAAATTTCTGCTAAATATAATATATAGAGAGAACCTTGTGCTCCAAAAAATATATAGCAAAAATAAATTAAAGCATGTACTGCTGTCTCTAGAAAAACTTTGCCATCAATATATTTGTTTTAGAAAAATATAAGGGACGTAACATTTTTTTATTTTTCACGAGGCAGGGCCAATTAAACTTTTCCACATCCCAGACACAATCTTTGATGTTGAAGTCAAAACATTCACACCTACCTGTTCAATATGAAACTTAGAAATTCAGTTACAAAGACTTCGTTTTTCATTCTTACCATAAAAGATAATACTGCTATTCTATGTTCTCCTCTAATTGACCTTGGATTCTCTCCTCTCATGCTTTAAAAAAAATATATATTTTTTCAAGTATTTGAGATTTTATAGGAGAACAATTTCTTCATTCGTTGGTCTTATATATATATATATATGTATGTATGTATCAAAAATCAACTATTATTTTATTTATATGATAGCAACACTTTATTGATTAGGTAAACAATGCAAAGAGCCAAAGTTGTATGATGAGTTTAATTTCTCCGAAACATCCTACTTAGGAGTAGTAGGTAAAATGGTGGTAGGTAGTGTGATACATGGCCATCATAGGATTGTCCGAATTAACCAAAAGTTCTAACTATTAGAACTAAGAATATAATTGCATTAGGTTTTCTATCTTCAACTTGGACAAAAATGGCATAACAATATGCTAAATTTCCAATCATATATAAGAACACCTTTACCAACTTCAACTAAGGCCAGTTTCTTTTGTTGGGGGTATAAATTAAACTAGCCCACTCTATAAACTCAGGTACCATTCCATGAATTATGTAGTCCTTTTCCCATTTGGTGATAATTTCATGCTATTTTTTCCTTTTAGTACTAATGGGATCAATAGGCCCAAATATGCGTGTGTCACTTTTCATCTCTCTTTGTTTGGTGTATTTAAGTTTATGTAATTAATATAGGTTAACAATGTATGTTAAATAGAAATGATGATGAATCCTAAGTTATAGCTTATGAAAAAGAATAAAGCCTATGCTTTTGCAAATTGCAAGCCTATAATATAGGAATAAACCAAGACAATAGCATTAGGCCGTACTATACAAATTAACTTGCTACCATTATTTTGCAAGTCACGTTTAAAACAAGGGCCCAACAAAATTCATCTATCTAATAAAGAGACAAATCAGTTTTCTTCTTTCTTAAAAAAAAAAGCCAACAATAACAAAAAATTACAAACCAGCATCGTTAGAGGGGAAATACACCAACTCTGATCAGTCAAAATGATGAGTATTTTTGTTTGGTGGCTATTTCAATAAAAATTTTATTATTGTCATAACGTGAAAATATTTTATTTTGACTATTGGATAATAAATTATAAGACTTGATTTTCATATGTTATAAAAGTGTTACTTTTATTTAAAGTGTGACCAAACAAATAAGTTACACTTTTTAAACAAAAATCATCATAAAAAGATATTTTTGACATATTCATTAGAGTAGTTGCCTTTTTATTTTGGATAAAATGTATTTTTTGTCTTTAATGTTTTAAAATTATTCTCAACGTTTAATTTGAGTCAATTTCATTCTTAATGTTTTAAATAAGTTTTAATTTTATTTCTACTGTTAATTTTTTAATGATCAATAATTGATCAATTATTTTCTTCCAATCTTACCTTTAATCAAATTTTAATTATACTCTCAATCTATTTAAAAATTTTAATCTAACTCCAACACCATCAACCCTACCTTCTATCATATCATCTCCTCTTTAACTATTGTCACCATCATTCTCCTATTAGCAACCACTACTACACATCGTCTACACATTTTCATCGTTACTGTCACTCGCCTACACATCCTAACCAACTCGTTTTCCAAATACAAAATCATTCTTCATCAATTTCATTCATTAACACACATTCACAATGCAAATAAAAAGAGATCACATGAAAAAAGAAAGAAGAATACGAGAGAAAAAGCTCAGAGCCTCAAAAGAAGAAGAAAGGAAAAGAGAAAAGGGAGAAGACGAAGAAGAGGGTACCTCACGCATTTGTTGGTTGTATCTCTGCTTAGCTTGCTCCACTTGCTAGTGAAGCTTCTGTGTCAGCTTCTGCACCTCCTCCCTCAAGTCTACAACTTTCTGGGGATCGGCAAGGCTGGTGGTAGAGAAAGCCCCCTACACAGAGGAGCGGAGGCCATTGGCGAAGAACGACCCTAACCCAAAACAGTGATTCTTATGGGGTTCAGAGGCGATCTCACACCAAATCCTATTAGGATCTACCACTGAGTCTTGGAGCCGACTTCGTCGTTCTCACTAGGCAGCTAAGATTGCTGGGTTGCGGCCTCCAACCTATGCCTGTAATCTTCATGTGTCACACACATCGTGATCAGGATAACAGTTAAATAATTGACTTTAAACCAAATAAATTTGAAACTTAGGATTAATTTAACCTCACATAATGGGCTGCTAACTGTTCGTCAGCAAATCTCCTTGTTGGCCTTCAAAGTATGAGTATACTTAAAGGTCTCCGTCAGTGTTGCTTCACAATCCAACAACTTAGACTACAAATTAAGATATCAACTAATAAAATAAATGAACAAATTAAATAACTAATAATTCAAGTAGCTACTAAAACCATTAAAGAATGACAAAATTTTTCCCAGTCTACTCTTTGTCTTTATAAAGGTCGCTGATCCACCTATATACTTGGACGACCTGAGCGAAGCCCTGTTAGCGATGTTTGTCAGACGGCGATGCTTGAACCCCTTATCATGAGTAAAATAGGCCTCCAGTTCCTTCTTGATGGTTGGACGGATCCACAACGTTAGGTGGTCGCGCCCTTTACGAACGTCGCTCATCATCTGCTGAAAACGTTTAGCTGCCAGGTGGTCGTAGAACTTCCTGATCATGAGATTATGCTCCGTATCCCATATGAATTTCAACTGCACAAAGTGATCCACCAAGATTAGTTAGTCAGAATAAAATACAGTTAATTAATTCAGCAGTTTTAGGTTCTTACCGCCTACTTTTGAAACCATCGATCTCTGGTCTCAGCTATGATCTGCGTGTAGGTCGACTACGGGTGGTCATACATCAACTTAATGACGTCAACGATCTCCTATGTACAAGCATTGGGGTTCCATCCAAACCAAATATCCATCCAAACCAATATACAAGGATTGAATAAAACCCTAAACCCTAACTTATTCAAACAAACCCACCAAACAAACCAATTATTCAAACCAATAGAATTTATGTCAAAATTTAAATTAAAAAATTTTCTCATACCCATGATTTTTCAATTTAACAAAAACAAGCAATAACAAAACACAAGTAATAATTAAAAAAGTAAGAATAAATCTTAAATTATTATATGATAACCAAGACACAGATCCTAAATTAACTTAACCCTAAATTAACATAACCAAAAATTAACATGACCTTAAATCATAAATTATAATTAAGCATTGTATGTTCTGATATTCTAATATAACAATTAACACACACAAACATACAAACCAAACATGATTTCTAAATTAACATTCTTAGATATCATGATTCCTGAAAGAAATGTATAACACTTCAATTAACTCAGAATCATTTAACAGCCACAATCCTCACTAATCTAATTTCTAACACTAATATAATAACAAACTAAAAGGTAACACACTAACAGTTAAAAAAATTATGTTTCTAATTTGAAATAGATGTCATGGAGATGGAGAGTGAGGATGTACCTAAATCTGGAGCGACGGCAAAAGGGTTGGGTAGAGAGAGAAATTAAAAAACAGCAGTGTCTGGGGTGATGATGGTGCTGGAGCAGCGGCAAAGGGGCTGGGCTGGGTAGAGAGAGAAATGGAGAAGAGAGTTTGAGAGAGTGAGAGGTTTTGAGAGAAAGAGAGAGGGTTTTCGAAATGAAGGGAGAGAAGGTTTACGCTCTCAATTTTAAACCTGATTACCATTAGATTTATCGTCGGATAAATCGATAGTAACCCACTTCGTGACACCAAAACGCAACATTTAACTAAAATGTATTACCAATCCGATGGTAACTCCAACAAAAAAATTCGCGTCTATTCTGTGCCTTTTTCCTCCAAATATTACCCACGAATTTATCGTCAGATAAGTAAATCTGCCGGTAACAATTTGACGTAATGAATTTCACAACAAATCCCTCTATAAATTTGTCGGTAAAACCGACGATAACTCGAGACGCTAAATTTAATGGTATTTAATGTTTTTCTTGTAGTGAATTCAACTTTAAAATAATTTTGTTTAGATAAAATTCTTTATTTTTGAAGTAAAACATAAGAAGATAGAGGAAAAAATTTGTATTAATAACAAAATATGAAAAAAAAGAACATGTTGGAGAAAGAAAAAGAAGATAAAATATGAAGAGAAAAAGTAATAGAAGAAGATATGTTGAGAGAAATTTCAGTCCCATCATTGAGAAATTTAGGTGTTATTTTTATTTTTGATATTTTTTAATTATTTAAAAATTTTTTTTGTGACATCTTAAGAAATTTTGGTGTTAAAATTCAAAAATTTTTCGTGTCAAGTTTAAAAAGTTTCAGTCTTCTTTTTTTCATAAATTTTTTTGTTTTCATTCTTTTAAAAAGAATAAAAAAAAAAGAGACGAAAACAATTTTTTGAAAAATGTTGCTATAACATAAGAAGAAAGCGGAGAAAAAAATGCAACAACAACAGCAATAATAAAAGAAGGACGAAAAAGAGAAAATATACAAAAAAAAAAATGCATAAAAGAAGAAGTGTGTAATTCACGCACAATTTTATTAGATTATGTGACTGATTTTTGTTAGATTTAAATCAATTTAATTAAATTTAATTGACAAAAATACTTGAATGTATAATAAAATTCCATTATTTAATCTATTAGTCATAATTTATTGTAATATTTATAATTATATATTTATTACATCTAATATTACTTAATTATTCTATTAATAATTAAAAAATATAAAATAAGATTAACGGTAATTAAAAATAAAAATAAGATAACTTTGTGCATATTTTTTATTATCTTCTAAATAATTTTGTTGAAAATGAATGTTGTCCTTCTTATTTTAATAATGCCTTTTTTTTATAAATTTATGTATACATAAAAAAAATTATGTGCGGAGTAATATGATAAAAAAAGGGTAAAATTATTGTTTCTCTTTTTGTTAGAGATTATTCCTTATTAGGTTTTCATGAGTGACTAGGTCAATAATTTGAGTCACATTTTATATACGAATTAAATTCACGTGATTAGTTTATTTTTTCAAAGAATTGTATTATACGTCTAGTTCAGTAATTAAAATTTTTTTTTTTTTGGTCAAGAGTAATTAAAGTTCAAGTGCTGCACATAGCGTAGATTATTTATTTTTTAATCTAATACTACAACTGATATCAGAACTCAATTGATGGAAACTTCTAAATTTTAATTGTTGGATTTGTTTTTATAATTCCGGTTGGTACTTACCCAAACTAATTTGATTTGGGCTTTCTAGTATGTTTTGGTGTTAGATAGTTTTGGGCTTTACTCTCTTCATGGGAAACCAAAAAAAAAAAATTTCCAGCCTCTCATTTTCGGGTCTAATTATTTGAACTTTCTCAGTTCAAGTGTTTGGATTTTATTTTATTTTTCAAACAAATCATTTTAAAGAAAAACTTATTGACCCATTACGTTTTAAAAAATAAATAAATAAAAGGGTTGAAAACAGGAATAAAGGCATAATATTTTGCACCTAAAAAATAAAGATTCGATAAATACTTTTTTACAAAAATGCACAGAAAAATAACTATGAAAATGCAGTAAAATTATTTTATTAAACCCAAGTGTTGTCTTTTCTTTACTCAAAAAAGAATGGCGAAAACATTCGTCGATTTAATTGGATCTTGTCTGATGTTTCCCTGATATATTGATCTTTAATTTGACTATGGTACGTAAAATGGGACCTATATATATAGTGCCTTTTAAGAAGGTAGGATGAATTTTCAATTTTCAATTCATTGACCCCAACGCAATGCTTATCCAAATCTTCCTATCACATATTGATCGATAAGTGGACAAATAAATGAAAAAAAGGTGAAATTTGATTATATGTTTATTGAAAAGAAAACACCTCTACAATAAGTTGAGAACTACGTACTCATGATCATAATCAAAGAATGAATGAAAAATGCATGTCCTCTTAAGACTTTGAATTTCAAATGAAAAAGTATAGAGTATTAATATATTATCTATTAATTTATTGTTAATAATAATTATTAGACACAACTATAAAAAAGATATTTTTATTAAACACATTTATAAAGATATTTTCATATTAAATACAGTTATAAACAAGAGTTGACAGGAGTTGATAGAATCTTTGTTAGTTATATAACGGATTGATTTTAAATTTGATTATTGAATTGGTTGAATAATCTACCATCTTATATAATAGAAGCATGTGAATGAGTTGACATGTAAATTTTATTTTTTAAAATATCTTTAATTTTAAAAAAATATTTTATTAACTCTAATAATTTAATTCATGATCTTTTGATTTTAGCCTAAAATACTTTTCATCTTAACTATAACCTCAAAATTACTATTATTATTATTATTATTATCCACATTTAATTTATAAAACAAATTGAATTAATACACTAGTGGATAATAAAATAGCTATCTTTTTAGTAGTCCCATTTTTGAAGAGCCAATCATAGTTTTTTTTTTTTTAAATGTATTAGCAAAATTTTTGCTAACAAGAAGAATAATGAAAACGAATATAATGATGAATGATGGATGGGGAAGCGAGACCAATTAACCTTCTACAGCTATATATGTTATGAAAGAAAGAAAGCTAAGGCATCATTGATTAGAAAAGAAGGATTGTACGTGGACTTGTGACTTGTGACTTGTCCTACTTGAACTAGAAACAACCAATAAAATTGGCACACTTAATTAGTTGAGGGGATCAAAGACAAAAGTTGCACTACTTTATTATAATAGTACGTAGTAAAATTTTATTTATTTATTTTAACTAAAAGTTGGAGACTTCAACTAAAAAATAGTAAAATATAAAATAAAAAGGTTAAAAACCTTGTTTATTGTCAAACTTATTAAGTGTTCATAAAGACATAAACAAACACTCATATAATATATAATAGCTCTATATAGCTAGGTTAAATACTATATGCATTGCCAATAGGAGTTTTATATATCTGATCTGTATATCATTATTATTCTTATTATGAGCTTCGATCGTCGTGGTGTGAATATTTATTATGATAACGAAAATTAGTGTTATAAATTCACTTATCTTAAAAATTTATATTAGTGAGTATAGATATACCTAAATGCTTATATTTCTAATCACTAGAAACTAATAGCTAATAAATAACTCAACATGAATCGAAATGTTAATTAGTAATAAGTTCTGGGGTGTATTTATAAAAATAGAATTAATAACCATACAACATATACACTACAAACAAAAAAAGAAAAAGTTTAAAACCCTTGAATTTATTGTTGAAATTCTAAAAAAAAATTGACGGTCAAATTTACTCTCAAAAAGAATCTAACAATATAAACATCGTCCGTAATCATTTATCAGTAAAATTTATTAATCTGATATTAATTATTGTTAGAAATTTTTGACAGTAATATTTTTTAGGATGATGAATTTAAATAGTACTTATTGTCAGAAAAAAATTTGATGGCAACGTTGAAAGCATTTTAATATTTTTCGTGCCCTAATGATCAACGGAATTTTTCAACAAAAATTTTGACGATAATATTATTTAATAAAATAATTTAAAAAAATTCTAAATAATACTGTTAGATTTATCTGATATAAAATCCTAAGGTTACTCTTATTTAGATTTTTCTTTTTCTTTTTTTTTTGTCCTTGTCAATCCCTTGTTCATCATTAAATTTTTCTTCCTATCCTTCGTTTCTATTGTCCCTTTATTCTTTTACGTCGTCTTTTTTTTTAGTGGATGGGTGTCATCATCTACCCTAAAGTCAATAATTTTATCGTTCATAAGAAGTGACTTAAGGGTGATAGAATCGCTAGTGTCAATCACTAATTTTGATGTGATCTCTTAGTTTAGTCCATACGAAGTAGTCTACGGGTGATAAAATTGATCTCCTCCTTCTATGTTTGTTGCTTGCTCTGCAAGATTCACTCTGAATTAAGAACTTTATCAGTAGAGTTTTTGTTCTTTCTTTGTGTTAGATAATCTAATACATCAAAATCAGCCACAAAAATAAGTTATTATATATGTATTTATGCATGTATGATTACATGTGTTGTTTAACTCATTTTAATATATATTTTATATGTTAATATGTATTTTATACTAGTGACTGAATTTAGTGTACACATAATATGGTTGAAAATAAATTTTATCAATCAACTACACTTTTATATTAATAATATTTAATATAAAAAATAAAGTGCTATTTTAGTCCCTAATAATCTTAATTTTGACTTTAATATTTAAATTTTTTTATTTTTATCCAAATATTTTATTTAGTTTTATTTTAATAATTTGATTAAAATTAATTTTCTTTTTCCAAAAATACCTGTCTTTTCATTATGATTTTTTTATTATAGTGATTTTAATAGTGGTTGAAGTGAAAATAATAAAATAAGAGAAAGAATAAAATAATAATAAAAAAATATTTTCTAAAAAAATTAATTTTGATAAAAGAAAATAAAACGAAACAAAATAATTGATATAAAATAGGAACTTATAATCATTAAAGACAAACTTAAAATAAAACTTAACAATTCCCTTTTTTTTTTTTGGAAAAAAAAAAGGTAGTTGATGCTTTTCGTTGTGTACTTGGCATATAGTACTTAATAATGTAAACTATGTTGATCTAATATATAACTATTAAAAGAATTTAATTTATTCCTTGTAGCTATAGTAATAAGAAGAGAACATTCTATACATGCTATGTGGGTTTGTAAGGTTGTCGCATGCAGAGTGGACAGATACCATTATATCCCTATATATGAGTATGAGTGTATATATCCAAAGATTTTGTGTGTATCTTCCATGGCAGAGACTTTATATGGTTTCTTTCAAACAGTTAGCGGCATAGATCGAGAATTATTTATTAGTACACTTTCCCATTTTCTTTTATCTATTCATATATATAGACAGAGATTAAAAAATGACATATTAAAAAGTGATCGATAGTGATAAATAATAATAATAATAATAATAATAATAATAATAATAAAACCATACGCGCATATATGCTCCAAAAGCTTGATAAAAATTATTGAGGAAAAAAAATAAGGGTGCGTGGTAAAGGTGTTTTCTGTTAGGGGACAAAGAAAATGGTTCAACAGAATATATATCCTTCTTGAGGGTATATCTAGTGATCTATCCATGTGAGATAAATGATGGTGCAAAATGATGTTGTCTCTGCTCTCTAGCCACCATCAATTCTTTCATTGCCTTTATTTAATTTCCACTTTTCTTTTCTTTTATTGTTTTAAATTTGAGCGAAATTAATTAATCAATTTGAGTTAATTAGATAATCAGTTTATTATTTAAACAAGTATTAAAATTTTAAATATCATCTTATGTGTGTATTAATAATTTATGAATCTCATTAGGAAGTCAATGGAGTATTTGTATAATGTGTATAATGGACTATTTATTTAGCCCAATATAAATTAAAAAATGAACATTCAGGTAAAATATTATTATTTCCTTAAACACAATACACTCATACGATCCAAAATAACCATCTGAATACCAGAAATAATAAACATCTGATATCCTACTGAATCGAACATTCCTAAACCCCATTGTACACATTATACACATACTCCATTGGCTCCCTATACTTTCTCTTAATTTATTAATAGGAAAATATTGGGAACTAATAATAATTGTATACAATGTGTACAATGGATTAGAAAAAAAGATAAAATTATAATTAAAATTTGAATTATTAATTAATTATTTAATTTTAAATTTTAAAATTTGAAAAATTACCATACCAATGCCGCCACATCCTCCTACCGACACTATCCTCACCTCCGCCGATCAGCCCGACGCGCTTCGCCCTCCGACACTCAGCCTAACGTTGCTGTCGCTTTTTCGCGCGCTTCTCTTCCAAACCGGTTTTACTTTCTCCCATTCCTTCAAGCCCCTTCTCACCGATGATACCACCATGCTGCTCTTCTTCTTCGGATCCAAGCATGGTTAGCTTCTTTCAGATTTAAGCCCTATGTTTCACAATAGTGTAGCTTTCGTCATGTCTAGTCCTTCAAAATAAACTATATCTTTTACCGTAATAATTGTTTCTTCTTCTTCTTTTTTCTATTTTAATGGTCAATTTAGTATGCAGATGGTTATTTTAATTTTTATATAGATGATTATTTTAATTGGATTTGGTTTAGTTATATATAATTAAAATATGTTAAATGTTCAATTTAAAATATACATTAATTAATAAATGACATACTCTTAAAATAAAATTTAAATTCATAATATATTAATTTTTGGTATATCGAATTAAGAGATATCAGAAAACAAAAATTGAGTTTTCTTTCCAAACTCAATAATAGTGATCTTTGATCTCAATTAAATTTTTCTTACATGTATATGAACTACTTGGCACGGGAGGTAGGCCTAATTAATAATAAGATGATAAGTTTCTTTAATAGATGATGAGTTCGTTGCTATCATCATATATTCTTAACTATAATGGATGCGGATATTAAATATAAGTTTTACTATAATTTGTTAATTACACATAACCAAAGTCAACTATTAATTTACCACGAAAATGTACAAAGTCAACTATATTTAAAAAATTGTTTATTTATCAAACTTGAAAATTATAGACGAAGTGTAACTTCTTTTAAAATATAAACTTAGAATATTTAATAAATAAGGTGAATATTAATGCACTCCATAAAAAATAAGGAATGAAAAATTTATTGAATTCTTAAAATATAAATCTTAAATATTAAATTCTCAATTTTAAATTCTAAAAAACTGAATTCTAAACTATAAATAATAAATTTTAAACTCTAAATTCTAAATCTAAATTATTGATACAAAATATAATAAATAAAAAATTAAAATTTGTTCAATTAATAAAAAATATAGTACTTCTTATTTAATAAAGAGCGTTGAAGAATGAACTAATGAATTAATTAAACTTAGCAAAATATAAAACCAAATATCATATCCAAGTTGACTTATAATGTTTATAACTATATTTCAGATAATAAATTAGTTTACTTTTTTACTATTTTGATCTTATCTTCTGCAAACAAGTTGAAATATTAAACAGAATAATAACATTGAATTTGAAGTTTTATAATTATCAAATATCAAGAAACAACAAAAAATATATTTGTTAAATTATTTTTATTATAGAATTAACTTTTTTTTAGCCAACATTATTACAATCAAGTAATCAATGAATAAAATAACAATCTCGTTAGGTAATTAATAATAAATTAACAAGTATTTTTGAATTATACTCCATGCTAATTAATTATCATTAATTAATAATTATTTAAATTTTATTTTCTAAAAATACAAAATTAATAATTATTAATTACTTAAAATTGGCTAGTTAGTAATTGTTTATCTATATTTTTTTTATAAATAATGGATGCGCAAAAATAATTAGAAAGAAGGAGAGAGAAATGGAGAGGAAAAAAATATTAGTCGAAAAGAATTGTCATCGATCAGAATAGATTTCAATATAATTAAAATCAGTTGGTTTATTTAATATTTGGTTAGTTTAATGATGTATGTCTAATCTTTTGTTCTTACTTAAAATATTATTAATAAGAACAAATAACATCGAGTTATCATTACCAATATACAACCGTTTCAAATCACAACTTTGTTTAGTTTAGGTTTAAATAAGAAGCGGCGTGATTCAGTGATTCATGGCAAATTATTCACCGCCTAAGATATATATTTAAAAAAGTTGAGATATGTCAGTTATATAGCAATTATTTTCAACCAACATTATAGTAAACTATTAAATGAATCCAATAATATTAAATTTGTTAAAGACGAGTTTTTATTGAATTTGAATTTTGCATATTTTTTTTTAATTGAGTGTTAAATATTTATTTTCTTATATTGAATATTAGTTACAATATTAGATATGTAGTGTTAGTTTCAAAAACTTTTTTATATATATAAATTTTTTCTTAAACACAATAAAATATGTGGAGTATTAGTATGCGTGTATTATGAGAGAATCTTATTCTCTATTCAATAAAATTATTGTTTTAAAATTATAATGTTTAAAACACATTAATCAAATAAAATTTTAATTTTTAATAGACTTAAAAAATATCAGGCTCAAACAAAGAAGAATAAAAAGAAAAAGAATTGAAGATGAGAGTGTAAAAGGAGAGCAAAGAAAGAATTGATTCTAAGATCTGTTTTGTGTGAAATGGAAGTTAGTTACAGAAACAGTTAATCTTAATTATTTATAGCAAGAGTGAGCTAACTAAACCACACATGCTAAACTAATTAAGTAACTCATGCAAGGTGTAAGCTAACTAATAGAAGTGTAAACTAACTAACAGCAACACCTTAAGCACTAACTAGCTCTAATTAGCATGACCTGTGCTAATTAACCTTTCTTCTAATGCTTCAGTTTTGTTGACTTTATTTATGAACACTCTATTATAACTCCCTGCTATTTCATTCTACTGCTGCTGTCATATTTGTTTGAAACTTTGTTACTAGTGTTCTATCATAACCACTGTTACTGCTATTTTTTCTTTCAACTTCTTTACATTACTTTATGACCACCTTTTCTTTTGACTCTTTTTCGATGAGCTTGATAGGAATGTTGGTAGTTTTGTACCTCTTTAAGTCTTCTACCATTAATTTTGTCCTGAACTCTATAAAAGCTGCATTTGACAATAGTTTTGTCAACACATTAACCAATTGCACAGTTCTAAAGACATGGCTAACTTAAACAACCTTCTTAGTGACATAATCTCGAACAAAATGTAGATCAATTTTAAAGTTCTTTGACTTTGAATGTATAATTGAATTTGTTGCCAATAACACTACTAAGTCAACCATGGCTCTATATTCACTTTCAATGTTGGACTTTACAACAACACATTACTTCTTTGAACTCCATGACACAAGATTGCTTCCAAGAAAGACACAGAAGCCTCCAATGGATTTTCTATCATCTGAATCTCTCCCCTATCAGAATCACTGTAGGTTGCAATACTTTATACACTTGTTCTGTGTAAGTGCAAACCAAAACTTGATGTGCCATTGACATACCTTAGCAACCCTTTTGACCAGCTTCCAATGTTCATATAAAAGTGTATGCATAAACTGTGATAACTTGTTTACACAATATGCTAGTTCTGGACTAGTGGCAATGAGATGCTGCAAGCTTCCTACAACAGATCTGTAAAGCTTTAGATTTTTGAAAACTGAACCACCAAAGACAGAGAATTTTACCGAAGATGGTAGGGGGTGTGTGGCAAGGTTTGCAGTTCTCCATTTTTGCCTTCTTAGGTAGATACTTCTCTTGGGATAGTACTAGACCACCAGCATCAGTCTTAGTGACTTGAATCCTAAGAAAGTAGTGAAGTTCACCCATATCTTTAGTGCAAACTTGTCATTAAGCTGCTGAATCACTTGAGAGATTGCTTCCTCAGAATCTCTTGTGATGATTATATTATCTACATATACTAACACAAAAAGTGTGGAATCATGTTTAAATTTGACAAAGATAGAAACATCAGACTTTGTAACATTGAAACCAAGATGCTGCAGGGCTATGGAGAGCTTGTGATACTAGGCCCTTAGTGCTTACTTTAAACCATAGAGTGTCTTTGTAAGTTTGCATCCTAAACTATAATTTTCTAGCTCATAGCCTCTTGGCTGCCCCAGCCCCCCCACACACACAGATTAACTATTTTGTAACTAACTCTCATTTCACACGAAATAGATCTCAAAATTAATTCTTTCTCTACTCTTTTTATACTCTCATCTTTCAATTCTTCTTCTTCCTATTCTTTTTTGTTTGAGTCTGATACCTGATATGGTATCAAAGCTTTATGTTTGAAAGGTCTATAGTTCGATCCTTGGTAAACCCTAAAAGTAAAAAAACTAGCATAAGGCAAATAAAAGCAAAAAGAAGGCCTATGCAAAAAAAAAATTGAAACAAACCCAAAAGAAGCTCTTGTTTGAGAGGAGTGTTAAAGATGTAACTATTAATGTTGCCTTCTTCTATCAGTTTAAGCTTTTAGGATGAGTAGTTTCATGACAAGACTAACATTTAGCCTTATAAAACTATCAAATCAAATTTGACATTCTCAAATCAAATCAAATATTTGATTATAAACATAGTTATTAAATTAAAAGTACTTAAAAAGTACATCTCATTCTTATCACTGTTATCGTAATTATTCATTTTTTTTAATTTTGTTAGAATAATTGCAAATGCAGCATAAATAAAAACAGGAAAAAGTAAAGAATTAAATTGTCAATTGTATTTTCATAATGCTCATTAGTTTAACTCTAGCTATAGTAGATCCTATTTTATATACAACAGATGATAGTCATAGGGAAAAATAGAAAAGAAAGCTCAGTCACGTGGCAAAGAAGAAACAGAGCTTAAAAACACAAATAACAGTAAAGTAGCTATAGTTTTATTATGTTGGTTTCTTTCCTATCATTATCACTAATACCCCCTCAAACTTAAGAGTCATATGGGCAAATACTTTGAGTTTGGCTCTGAATTTGACAAAAAGAGATATAGACAGAAGCTTTGGATAGAAAATCTGCTATTTGTGGGTTGGAGGGGATATGAACTACAAAATTGTTTCTTGTTAACCCATTCTCTCACAAAGTATAAGTCCACTTCAAAATGCTTGGAGCGACTATGAGAACGAGATTTGCTGCAAGGAGGCCAACACTTAGGTTGTCACAATAAATGGTTGCAGGAATTATTAGAGGAACTCTCAATTCAAGGAGTAAATTGTGCATCCAAACTGTATCTGCAATGGCTTCAGCTAAGCATCTGAATTCAACCTCTGTGGATGAACGACTTACAGTGCTTTGTTAGTTATTGGACCATAGAATTGAATTGAAACTAAGGTAAAGGCAATATCCACTTGTGGATTGACGATCCTCCAGGTCACTTGTCCAATTTGAATATGCAAAAACTAGAATTCTACAATCAGTGTTCTTGGAAAAATGTATACCTTGATCAAGGCATCCTGATAGATATCTTAGAATTCTTTTAAGAGCAATCCAATAAGATTGAAGAGGATTTTGAAAAAATTGACTCATTCAGTTTACAGAATATACAATTTCAAGATGAGTGAGCACAACATATTATAATTCTTCAACTAAGGATTTGTAAAAGGTAGGATTTTCAAACACATCTGTCCCTTGAGAGGTGAGTTTAATATTGCTAACCATAGGAGTATGGGTTGGTTTGCAGTGTTGCATTCCAGCTTTAGCTAAAAGGTCTCGAATGTACTTAGTTTGAGTAATATAGAGACCATGAGGTGAAGTTTTAGTAAATTCTAATCCAAGAAAATAATTAACACTGCCAATATCTTTTAGCAAAAAAAGAGAATTAAAGTGAGTAATGAGATTATTAATGGCAATTATATTATTTCCAGTAATTAAGATATCATCAACATAAGCTAAGACAAAAATAGTTGCAGTTGTATCAAAACGTGTAAAAAGAGAGGGATTGGATTTTGTACTTACAAACCCAAAAGTAAAAAGAGTGCTAGCAAGCTTATTATACCATGCTCTATGGGCTTATTTTAGGCCATAGATAGCTCGATTCAGCTTGCAAACTAATGAAGTATTCTCTAAAGAGAAACTAGAAAGATGTTGCATGTACACAATTTCATCCAAGTCTCCATTCAAAAAAGCATTATTGAAATCAAACTATTTTATTGGCTAGCCCTTAGACAAAGCTATAAATAGAATAGTTCTAATAGTTGCAGGCTTTATCACAGGGATAAAAATTTGGGCATAATCAACACCTTGTTGTTGATGACAACCTTTGGCTTCTAAACGAGCTTTATATTTGAAAATGGTGTTATCTGGAGCTCCTTTTATTGCAAATACCTACTTGCTACCAATAATAGTGGCATTTGGTGGGAGTTTGACTAGATTCCAAATATTTCGTTTTTTCAAAGTATCAAATTTCTTTTTTATTGCCTGAAACCAATAAGAAAAATCGATAACTTGCTTAAGAGTTATGGGAGTATTTTGGAAAAAGGTCAATTTATTTAATTTTATTATTAAAAACTCATGACTTTAAGTGACCAGTTTTGGATCTAGAAGCAATGGGATGTGTATTAATTGTGGTAGAATCATAATTAGAAAAGGTGAGTGAAATTTTTACACCAAAAATAGGAAAAGAAGATGTAGGTATACCAGAAAAACAATTTCTGGTGGTTGGTTGAGTAATTGAAGGAGCTGTGGTGGGAGGATGATAAGTGGATATTTTATACCCTTTTTGGTACTATTTTTTTAGTATTTTTAGTTATATTTTGTTAAGTTTTATTATATTTTAGTAGGTTTTAGTGTAAAATTCACATTTTGGATGCTGCTTTGAGTTTTTTTTCCTTATGATTTTAGGTGATTTTTGGATGAATTTGGCAAGTTTTCGCAAAGTCTGATTCAGAGGCAAAGAAAGGATAGCAGATGCTGTCAAATCCTGACCTTCATGCATTCAAACGAGCATTTCTGGAGCTACAGAGGTCCAATTGATGCACTCTTAACGGAGTTAGAAAGCTAATTTCCAGGACTTTATGAAAATATATAATGGTTTATACTTTTCTTTGGAGACGATTGCCCAAAACGGACGTTGAACACCTAACTTACCCCCTTTCTAGCATTCAACGCCTAAGAAGGATCAAGGCCAGCGTTGAACGCCTAAAACTGGTGTTCAATGCCACCAAGAGAGCACAAGGCAGCGCATTTACCCCCTAGTTGGTGTTTCAATGTCCACTCACCCAAGTTGGATGCCAAGCTCAACCCAAACACTCACCAAGTAGGCCCAGAAGTAGATTTTTACACCTTTGGCTTAGTTTATTTCATTTTTGTAATTTCTAATTATTATTAATATCTTTTTAGGTCTAGTTATTAGTATATATAGGAGAAGATCACCTGAGAGAGATCATCATCTTGGAACATATCACACATTTTTTTGTTTTTTCTGTAAAGTATGAGCAACTAAACCTCCTAGGTTAAAGATAGGAGCTCTGCTCATTCCCATGGATTAATATTATTACTTTTCTACTTTAATACATATTTGATTCTATTCTATGATGTATTGTCGTTATTCATCTTTATGAATCTGGGGTAGAACGAGAGTATGACCCCTTATTCTACATAAGCTCTTGCGAAGCCTTAACCGGATAGTATTGAGCTACTGCTTGAGAATACATCACGGGTTCCAACAAGTTATCTGGGCTAATTGGGATACGTGACATATAATCTTGTTAGTCATGAGTAATTGAGGTCTCTGTAGCGTTAAGGCTTGAATCATAAAGCTTCATTCTCTGATCCGAAAGATCCGACCTTGTCTGTGGTGTTTTGAGTAGGATCATCAGATATTGAATTGCGTAAGCTTCACCCTCGTCCAGATTGACTGACCAGTTCTGGTGTTTGATTTGGATCATAAGAGATTAATGACCACTACCCCTGGCTTAATCACTTACAGCCTTGCCATTGGATGAATCACTCATCAATAAAAATAGTCAATAAGAAGTATTACTCCAAAAGAACTAGCATCTCCGAGGCCTTAGCTGCTTTCTCACTATTGTGTCTACGTCATTTCTTAATTGCTTTTATTATTGTTTTGTTTATGCGCCTACAACAACAACAATCGATTTTCTATTTGCCTGACTAAGATCTGCAGGATAATCACAGCTTGCTCAATCGGGCAATCCTCGTGGGATCGACCCTCAATCACCTGAGGTATTACTTGGACGACCTGGTGCACTTGCCAGTTCAGTTGTACGAGTTTTAATTTTGCGCACCAGAGGAGGGACATGAGTTGTTTGACTCATCTGATATAGAAGCAGACCGTGAAACAGAAGAAGAAAGATTAGGAGTCAAAGGTATTAAGGGAACAAAATTGGAATAAGAAGAATTAATGACAATACTTGGAGTTTTAGAAGAAAAATTTGAAAACATAGATGAGCAAGAAAAACAGATTCATTAAACACTACATTTCTTGCAACATACACTTTACCATTTTAATTTAGACACTTGAATCTTTTGGATTGAGGGGCATAGTTTAAAAACAAGCATCTTTTATATCTATAGTCTAGTTTATGAGCATTATAGCGTCTAATATGTGGAAAGCAAGCACAATCAAAGACTTTCAACATTGAGTAATCTGGTTTGAGCTTAAAAAGAGTTTCATAAAGGGATTTCATGCTCAAAACTTGTTTTGGAAGCCTATTAATAAGGAAGGTTGCCATAAGAAAAGCATGTTCCTAAAAAATTTAAGGCACATCAGCACCAGCTAAGAGAGCTAAGCTTTTTTCAACA
This sequence comes from Arachis duranensis, assembly GCF_000817695.3. Classification (NCBI taxonomy): domain Eukaryota; kingdom Viridiplantae; phylum Streptophyta; class Magnoliopsida; order Fabales; family Fabaceae; genus Arachis; species Arachis duranensis. The sequence goes on from NC_029776.3 coordinate 87,919,492, forward strand.
ACATCTCTATGTTTTCTTTCAATTACACCTTGTTGTTGGTATGTACAAGGACAAACAAGTCTATGAACAATTCCATGTTCATAAAAAAAATTCTTAACATCAGTGGAGATAAATCATTTGTATTATCCATTTGAATGACTTTTAATTGGACACCAGTTTGATTTTCCATTAAATTTTTGTATTGAACAAGAATTTGTGAAACTTGAACTTTAGAAGTTAACAAATAGAGACAAGTATATCTAGAGAAGGCATCAACAAAGCTAATGTAATACCTGTATCCAAATCTAGAATGCAAGGAAGTAGGTCTCCAAATGTCAATAAAAACCAATTACAAAAATTGTGTATAAGTAGATGTAGAAGAAGAAAAAGGAAGAGAGTGCATTTTTGCTAAACAATAATATTCACACATATTAGAATATGAGATTTTATTAGAATAGTCACAAGGAATATTACATATTTGCATTACATTCTTAACAACAGATAAGGAGGGATGTTCTAAATGTAGATGCCAAATTTTACTATTTGCAATGAAACCAGAAAAATATGCATGATGAGAATTCACTAAAGATGTTACAACCGGTACAAGGTGATCAAAAACATATAATCCATGTCTAAGGTGTAAAATTTGGCTAATTAATAAACAATTAACTAATAAATTAATTATGAGTTAAAGTAATTAGGAAATAAAACTTTTTAATTTAAAAAAGTAAAAATATTTAAGATACGAATTTGGACACTAATTTTAAAGGTTTTAACCTAAAATTAGGTCAACGGGCCGAATCGGGTCCATATTAGGCCCAAAGGCCAACCCATATAAGCTTAGCATAAGCCGTTCAACCCCTTTCCATGTCCATTCACGCTAAGAAGAGATGGGAATGGAAGAACCCTAACTTCCATTTTCCAATTCAATCTTCTTTTGCCCATAACATTTAATCTGGAGCTCCGATCGCCGCACCATTTGCGACTATGCATTCACCTTGCCAAGCTCTTCAATTCTATCTGAATAAAGTACTAAAGATATCTAAATTTCTTCCCCAATTCCTTCTTCTATTTTGATTTTGCATTTTGGTTACGGGTATTGAGAGATTTTCATAATCTTGACGGTTTAGGTGTAATCTAACATTGAGTAATTATTGGGTTGTGCCCCAAACATCCATGGATAAGGCAATAAATTGCTAACCCTTGTGAATTGATTAATTAGTAGAACCCTAGTGTGATTTTAGTATATTGTGTGAAATTTAGATTGAATTCATGTGGATAGAAGTTGAATTGGTATTTTGAGTGCTTGAATTGGAGCTTTAATGGCTAGGACTAGCTGAATTGGTGAATTGAAAACTTGGAGGCTTGTGTGAAAAAGAGGTTTTCGGTGGTGTTTGAGCTTGGGAGGAAATCGGCCAACGTATGATTTCAGTTTCTTGTAGTTAATATATAATGTTATGTGAACCTTAGGCTAGTTGCCTTAAGATAGGTTTGAATGATATAAATTGAATGATTTGATTAATTAGATATGGTATATGCATGTAATGTGAATTGTTGATGTTTAATGATGATAAATGTTGAAATTGGTGGAAATTATAAGTGGAATTTGCTGAATAGATTAAAGAATTTAGATGTTGATATGCTTGTAGAGTGATCAAGAAGAATGTCACAATGGTTAGGAGTAATTAGAATTAATTTGGTTGTGAATGGTTTGGTTTTGAATTGGGAGTTTTGGAAAATTAGATGTTTGTAATTTTTAGTAAAAACTGATTTTTAACCAATTTTGGTGAACCATAACTTGGCTCCCGGACCCTAAATCTTGTGAAACTTATCATGAATAAAAATTGGATCCGTGAAGTTTATAACATTTAAAAAATGGACTGAAAATAATTTTTAACGGAAAAATTATGCGCAGTTGAAGTTTGGTATAAAATATTGAATTCTGTCCACGTACGTGGCACCGTCTTTTTCAAAATCTCGTGTACGTGGATAGGGTCTCACGTATGTGGCACTGTTCTTTTTAAAATCTCGCGCACGCGGTAGGTGCTCGCATACAGATGACCCTTGTTTTGCTAAAATTATAATTTTGAGCTTTCAACTTTTTCTCTAGCTTTCTAAACCTCCATAAACACTGTTTAAGATTTTCTAGCTAGTGCTTAGGCTTTGGGTCGAGAGAGAGAGTATTGGGTAAAATAAAAGGGATATTTTTTGTTGTGAATGTAGAGCCGGTGACTTAGGATAGTAGAGTATTGTAGGTGGATTAGCTAGAATGTTTTATAGAGTGTACTGAGTGGATTAAAGAAGACATATCAGAGTATAATGGAGATAAGTTTGAAGAAGCATATTTTGATTATGAAACTATATTTTTATTATAAAACTGAATTGGGTATGATTGTTTCATCTTGAGCACTCTTTCTCGACAGTGTGACCCCAGTAAGATGGTGGAGGTTAAGGATTTTCCCTTTTTTGTTCCTCCTGGTATTGTAAAATCGCCTTCAGTGAGATGGTGGGAGGATAGGATCCCCTCATTTGTTCCTCCTGGATATATGAGAACGTACCTCCTGAGTAGACGCAAGGATTGTGGTTTCGCCCCACTTACTCCAGGTTGGTTGTTGAGGCAAGGGTATGGTTCACCCCACTTGCTCTGAGTTAAGATGATTTGAGCTTCTTAGGTAAATGTAAAGGTTGTGGTTTTATCCCACTTGCTCCAAATTGGTAATTGATATTTTTCTCAGTCATGAGTCTCCCTGGGTAAACCCAGTGGCTCGCCCTCAGTTATTCCAGATTGAGATTTGAGATTTTGTTAAGCTTCCATCGCAAGATGTGGTCGGACACTTATACCTTTCCGGATGAATCCCCTAATGAGATGATAAATGAATCATTATATATGCATAGATTCTTAGGGATGCGCGTACGCAAGGACTATTGATGGTTGTCTACCGGACATGTCGGGTTTGGCTGTATAACCGACAGATGAGACTCATCGACCATAAGGAAGACATGCATCATGTGCATTTATATGATTTATTTGAGTATGCATATTGTGTTTTGTCTTGTATATGTTTGCTATATTTATATGCTGCGTGACTTAAATTTTGTATCTGTTTTTTTAATTGTGTATTACTTGTATGTCTTGTATATGTTTGCTTTGAGAGATCTCTCATGCTGGTGAAGGTGATGCTGAGGGTTGTTTCAAACTAGCGATTGGAAGGTTTGTAGAGAACTGGAATTGAAGAGATAAATTGGAATTCCTAGGTAGAATTACCATATTTCTGGTTAGGGAGAACTCTAGGCTTTGATCTGGGGTGTAGAAGTTTAGGATTGCCTTTGGCTTTCTGGAGATTTATATCTTATTTATTGGGCACTGCTACCATACTGAAAACTCCCGATTCTCATCCAATATGTATTTGTTGTTTTTCAGATGGAGGACGTGATCTACCCGTTTTATTATCAACTATGTGAGTGTGATGCGATTTTTTGTTTCTATTTTGTTTAACATTTTTATATCTATGATATATATCTACGTACGTATTTTTGTTTTTAGAAGTTGTGGCACCTCATCACTTTTGATTTACGACTTAAGCGTAAAGTTTTGTGTGATAAGGTGTTACATAAGGAGCCCTTGTAAAAGAGTCTTCTAATTCTCCCGAGACTTTACAAAATAATAAAAATGGTAAACTTCAAAATACACATTGTTATCGAAACAGAACTTAAAAATACTGATAAGATTCTTAGTAATGTGAGAAATTTGTAGTAAATTTTTAGAATAAAATATTTATTTGTAATAGAATCGATAAGAACTGAGTTACCAGCTTTAGAGATAGGAATACCATTTGCAACATACAATTGCTCAAAACCAGATTTGAAGAATCATGTGTCAAATGATGAGAGACACCAGAATTTGGGTACCAAGATTGATCAGGAATCATGGAAGGTGTTGCTAAGTATGTTTGCGGGGTTGATTGGTGAAAAGAAGAGGGATGAGGTGGTGGATTTGGCATCGGAACAGATGAATAATGTTGAGAGGTAGGAGCTGAGGATGCAAAGTTTTGATCAAACTTGTAAAAACATTAAATTACCGTATGTCTAGGTCGATTGCAAAGTTGACACTGAGGTCTGTTTTGCAATTGCCAAGCACTTCTTCCTCCTCTACCAAAGCGACCACGTCTACCTCTGCTGCCAACAAAGCCTCAAGTGGAAGAAAAAGAATTGAAAAATGCTGATTGAGCATAATTTGATTGTGCAAGAGCAAGAGTTGTTTGTTTGAATTTCTCAAGAAGATCCTCATGAGAGATTAGCACAGCTTCAACTTTCCCTATTGTGTTAATTTCTGGTTTAGCACGCACGCATAGTAGTGATGACTGAAGAATACTCTTCAAGCAGACCTTCACAAATTGCGTCAATGTGATCTTCGGAACTCAGAGTGTGACATATGACTGCGAGGAAATCTATAAGTTTCTTGACTTTGATTAAGTAATCTTTAGTAGAAAGATTAACCTTCTTCACATTCTTGAGCTGATTCTTGAAATGCCTCAATTTTGTTTTGTTCGAAGAGATGAAATATTGCTGTATTTGATCCCAAATCTGATAAGCAAAAGCACATTTTACCATTTGATTCTTGAATTCTTCATCCATTGATGATAAAAGCCAGGAGCTTATAATCTTGAAGTAGCCATTCTTGATGTTTGATGGATATTTTGTCAGCAAACTTATCTGGATCAGACTCAATTTAGATGGTTGTTTGTTGATTTGAAGGTGATCCTACAGATTCTGACTTTGAATTGTAAAAAGAGCAAATTGCTTCTAAGAAAAAAAATTGTTTTCATGAAGCTTATCAGGGATGGGATAGAGAAGAGATTTTGTGTGGAGGCAATAAGATTTGAAATTGTGATGGCCATGATGAATGAAAGAAGGATCGAATAATCAAGATAAAGCTCTATTGATACCATGCTAGAGTAATTACAAATGCAGCAGAAATAAAAACAGAAAAAAGTGAAGAATTGAATTGTCAATTATATTTTAGAATGCTCATCAGTCTAACCATAGCTATAGCAAACCCTTTTATATATACAACAGATGAGAGTCAGAAAAAAATAAAATAAAAAAGAAAGCTCAGTCACGTAGGAGAGAAGAAACTGAGCTAAAAAGTACAAATAACAGTTAAATTTGTTATGTTAGTTTCTTTCCAATCATTATCACTAATAAGTTTTAATTAAAAACATTGTCATAAATTATAAAAATTTATTCTCTCCTAAAAAAAATAACAATAATAATTATTATTTTGTTAGACATACACGTTTATCTCTAAAAGGTAATATTATACATAATTATTTTGATCTCCAAAAAATGATGATAGACTGTGGTTAACGGTGACAAAGTAGCGAATCAACGGTAATAGAGTAACAAATGGAGGTGATTGTTGCAGAGACAGTTGTTGCAGAGACCAGAGTGTGGTTGCTGCACTCTATACGCAGAAGGGTTGACGAGGAGGAACCACCTCCATGCTACCATGCCTATGATGGCACTGTTGGTTCTGCAATCTCCTTAACATACATATATAAAACATCTTCAAATTCTAAGATTATTGAAATTTGGTTTGTCATTTTTTTACATTTTATATGAGATCAAAATTAACTTTAATTTTTTTTTAATTTAGCAACGTTTCAAAAATATAATTTAAAATTTTTAATGGATCATATCTAATAAGATTTGATTTTTTTTTAAACACCATAGAGTATATGGAATATATATAGTACTAATATTTATGCATTATTAGAGAATCTCATTCTCTACTCAATGAAATTTTATGATAATATTCTAAATATATTTTTGATGTTAGTAAATAATATAATAATACTTTATTTAAATTAATATAATTATTTATTTAATCAAATTAATATAATTAATATTCGATGAAAATTTAATTCACTCTTCTACTTAGATTATTTTATTTATTCTTAATTTTGTTACTTCAATATTTTTTTTATTGGTTTATAATCTATTTTTTTCATAATTACCATGTACTCTCACCTATTCTCATTCTCTGTTAGATTTATTTTATCTTATCAATAATTTAATTAATTTTAAATTTTATTATTATTATTATTATCCACAATTAACTGTTAGCATAATAGTACGTATATGTAAAAAAAGATAAAATGATCATTTTATCCATCTCTAATTTATATTCTTTCATATTTCTCTCAATAATAATAATAATAATAATAATAAAGAATGAGTAAACAAACTAGTTATTATTCACATTTCTTTCTATTATAGAAAATAATAATAATAATAAAACAAAATTAAAACATTAGACAAAATTACACTATGATAAATATTAGATAGAAGGGTAACTGTCTTATTGATACGCTTTAGACCGTTGGATTCATTGCCATATTTTCAGCTGATGTCAACAACTGGGCCCGCTGGGCTTGGTTCTTCCAATTGGTGGTCAAAATAACATACAACATTAGCCCTGCACAACAAACTTGAGCTGAAAGTAAGCCCAACCAAAGCCCACAAAACCCAATATCAAGCCAAAACCCAAGCCCAATCGCCACGGGCATTCCGATCAAATAAAACGCACCAAGATTCACATTCGCCGCCACGTTGGGCCGAGCCGTTCCTCTAACCACACCACATCCCACCGTCTGTGGACAATTTCCAAGCTCACAAAGCCCGATGATTGGTAGTGCAGCCGCCGTCAAACACAAAATTTTCTCATCATTTGTAAACATTTTTCCCCACGAATGCCGCATCATAGTGGCAAAGATAACCGCCATAAAACCTAAAATTTCCGCAAAAAAAATTGAAATAGCAGCCGAGAGTCGGGCCCTTGCAGGTCGGTTTGCCCCGAGCTCGTTTCCAACACGCGTTGAGACTGCAAAGCCCAACGAGGACGGAAACACGTAGATTAATGCTGTGGTTTGAATAAGCACACCCATGGATGCCACGGTGGCAGTGGGATCCACAAGTAGTCCACAAAGCACAATCATGATCTCATACCACCACCACTCTAGACAAACTGACACACAACTCGGCGCAGCAAGCCGAATGAGTGGCTTAAAGCCGGAGAAAGAGTCCCGGCTCAGCTTCATCCACGTGCCGGCGTGGACCCCACTTATCCAGACATGAACAACCAGAAACAGAAGGATGGAGAAATTGGAGACCGCGGAGGCTGCAGCAACGCCGGCGAGGCCAAAACGCAGGCGTTTAACGAAGAAGAAATTGAAGGGCAAGTGAGCGAGCATTCCGAAGAGAGATGCTAGCGTGACAGGGCGGGTGACACCCTGTGCACGAAGGTAGATTCTGATTGGGTGAAGGAATGAGTTGGTTACGAGGTCAGGGAGGAGGAACATCAAATAGGTTTGCGCCATTTGGGTGATTTCGGGTAGCTGGTGGAGGAAGATGAAAATAGTGTTGATGTTGAGCCAGAGGATTGAGATTGGAATGGAAGACACTAAGAGAAAGATGATGCAGCGGTGGAGGGTTAGAGAGAGGAGGTTGGTGTTTTTGGCGCCGAAGGCTTGGGAGCAGAGTGGTTCCATGCCGAGGGAGAGGCCAGAGAGGACAGAGTAGCCGGTGATGTTGGCGAAGGCTATGGCAAGTGAGCCGGCAGCGAGTTGGAGTTCTCCCAGGTGGCCCAAGAAGAGCATGGAGACTATGGAGCGGAGGTAGAAAATGAGCGATGTTAGTGCTATGGGAAGGGCTAACTCCATTAGAGACTTGGATTCTTTCATCACCTCCGAGATTCCGCCACATATCCACCCTTCTGGTTCTTGCTTCTCCGTATCTGCCAACAACAGATCATGCTCTGTTTTTGTTTCCATTAGGTTAACTAGGGTGCTAAGCTTATTCTTCTCTTTCTGAGTGTGACTTATGCCTTATGATTTGTGAATGAAGAAGATGTGAGAAGAAAGATTGAGGTGTGTGTATAAATAGAGACCAGCTACAGAGGGATGCTCTTATTTCTTTTCAGTAAAATATATATGTTTTTGCTCGAGTTAAACGATCAAAATATTATTATGAGAGGTTGACAAATAATTGCAAATTCTTTTTTATTCTTCTTCATCCACTTCTCTTTATTTCAATTTTTTTTGGGAAAATGAAAAAGAGATAACAAGTATGCTTGCGTGGTGAAAATCGAAGGACCACGCCCAACATGCAATAAAATTATTATTTTAATTAACAAAGTTTGAATGAAAGGTTATTATTGTTTTGAATTTCTGTTTTCATTGCATGTGTGTGTTGTTTACCGTAGTGAACTAGATAGCAAGCAATACGTCAGAATGTGAGTGTATCAATAAAAAAAACAATTCCCAATAGAACGAAAATCTTGAGTACTGCCATGTACTCCTATTTCATCAGCTACCATGCTCGATTCTCAAGCCATTTCAAACCTAACTTGTGTATGGGAATGAATTATTTTTATTTTTTAAATTAATATCATAAAATATATATTTTTAATATATTCCTTCTTTACGTGTTTGGTAACTCATATTAATTTAAACTGATACAATGGTAAAGAAACTGAAATTGATTACTTTCAAGATCAAGAGTATTAAAACGCACCTTCTTACTAATTCTCGGTGGTTTCCATCCTTGATTACGATAGATTTTAGGAATGAAAATTAAATTAAATATGACTTTAGACCTTAGTTTTCTAAAAAATTACAAAAGTGGATATATAAGATTAATAAGAGCAAAGAGTAAATTATTAAAATTATTTTAAATTTTTGAAAATACTGACAAAAATATCATTTATTTTATTAATGATAAAATTTTTTTAGACGTAATAAAAATAACTAAGGTTAAATATATATTTTAAAAATATATTTTAAATATTAAATTTCGATACCATTTTTTGTAAGTATGATAAAAAGTAAAAAATTGTCTTTAAAATTTAGCTGGGTAATTTTTTTGTATTTTTTTGTTAATAACTAAGAATATTTTTAGAAAATAAAAAATTCTAAAGATTAAATTTTTCAAATATTCTTACAAAAATTTAGACCAAATTCTTAAGTAATTTTTTAAATATAAAAATTATTTACTATTTATAAAAAAAACATATTTTTTTGGTTATTTTTATCATATTTTATAACATTTGAGAATATTTTGTTGTTATTAAAAGTAAAATGTATTATTATCAAAGTTCCAAAGATTTAGAAATAGAATTTGATAAGTTATCCATAATATAATTAATTTTTGGATATAAAGATTAATTAAAGACAAAAGAATTATTGATTAAATAGCATTTGAATAATTCTAGGTTGGCAATAGAACTCAACCAATAACTGATCAAGAATTAATCAAATTTCTAATATAACAATTAACTATTAAAAGCATGAAACTATTTCTCAATCACAACAATAAATACGTATATACATATATTCTATTTTAATTTCAAAATGTTTCACCTACTAAATAAATTACCATAGTTTTCGAAATAAAAAAATCTCACAAGATCATCGAACACATTCTCAAATAGTCCCAAAAAAAACTACATTTTCAAATAATCTCTCTCTCACTTTATCAATTATTTTTACCAAAATTACATCTCAAAATATTCTCTTTTATCCAAATAAAATTATATTTATCCAATCCTAATTAAAAAAAAATCAAATTTACCCAAAGGCATCCATTTTTAAGAGCTTCTAACAAACATTCATAGATTAATTACACGTATCTCATTATAGAATGTTATATCAGGATAAGTTTGAATTTAATACAAACAAGATTTGAAAGGTTGTGTAAAACATATTATAATACAATTGATTACTGAAAATGCATATATATATATATACATATATATATATATATATATATTTCAGAGTCAACTGGATTTTGATATTAATTAAGAGATGTGATAAGTTAAATAGGCATTGTTTGATGCAATGATAGGTTAAATTTGGATAGTATTAAAGCTGATGCAAATGTTTGAATACATTACGGGAAGCATTTGAAGAAGAAAATAAACAAACTCATAGTGAGAAATAATAAGATGTAAGTAAAATGTAAGAAAGTGGGTTTTAAAATTTGCAAATAAACTACATCTATATGCGTATTCTTGAATTTTTAGAAACAAAAATGATAAAATAAAAATTGATTAGGTAATTGGATATGTGTAATAAATTAAAAATATTTAATCAATTATAATTAATTACATCAAATGAAATAGTATTGCTATCCTATGTTGTTAGAGCACAGCTTAAGAAACACTTAGGCTTGGTTTGGTAAAGCTTTTTGAAGATGTGCTTGTCCTTTTTAAAAGCTCAAGCTCCTCATTTTGTGTTTGGTAAATCAAAAAGATTATGTGCTTGTGCTTGCAGCTTATAAAAGATCGGGGTACTTTTGAAAGCACCTAGGATAGAGCTTTTCAAAGTTGGCTTGTACTTTTCAAAATTTAAAAATCTAATATAACCTCATATGTTAACTAATTTTCAAATTTAATGTTTGCATTTATGTCTATTATAGTATTTTTAAATTTTAAAAGCTATTTTACCAAACACAATTGATGTTGCTTATGTTTATTAAAAGTTGTTTTTGATTTGATTTACCAAACATAAATGCTACAACTTTTAAAAAGCCATCTTTTAAAAGTTAACTTTTATAAGCTACTTTAAAAAAGTAAAAGCTTTACCAAACTAAGCCTTAATTCCATCTGATAATTTTGAATACTTGTATCATTTAATACTTAATTGGTCTATTTAATTAATGTCATTCTCTCTTATGTTTCTATGACTAAATTAATTTTTAAAGTTTTAATTACACTATTAAAAATTTCTCTTCAAAATTGTCCTCTAAAATTTTTAGCCCTAAATCAGACACCTTTCATATTTTTCTTATGTAATGGAGTGCATAATTTCTATCATTTTCTATTTTCATTTTAATTTTTCAATCTATCTAACTCATTTTTTTGTTATCCGTTTTTTTTCATTTTTTTAACTTTTTTTCCCACCACTATAACATAATATCTATATATACGAGGAGTATAATTTAAGTTTTGACTCAACTATATATATTGAAAAAATTTGAATTAATATTTTATTTTTTCAAATAAGTGGCTATGTTGTGTCCTAGAAAAGAAAAAGTAAAAAAGAAAAAAACAAAAAATACATATATTTGAGTTAAAAATTAGATTATACTCATAATATATAAATATTGGGTCTCATTGAATGAGTTTTTAAGAAAATATTTTTTTTCAAGTTATTTTTTAAGAAGATTTCATAAAAAAAGTAAAAATAATTTTATGTTTGGATAACTTATGCAAAAAAGTCTTTTTTTTATCAATTATGTTTGGATATAATCATATAAAAGTACTTTTCTATTTGTTTATTACGTGAAAAATATTTTTTCTTTAAAAAAAGATTTTTTTAAAAAAACGAGATAAATTGTAGTTTTCTAAAAAAAATTTATTTTTTAAATATTTTTATTTTTACTATTAAAAATTTATCAAACATACTAAAAATAAAAAAATCTTTTTTTAAAAATATTTTTTTATTAACTTAATGATATCCAAACAAATACATTAATTTAGAGGCAAAAAAAAAGTAAAAGTATGAAAAAGAGTAGATAACATAAAAAAATGAGTTAGATAAATTGAGGAATTAAAATGAAAATAAAAAATAATAAAAATTATGTACTTTACTGTATAAGAAAATATAAAAAATTTCCGGGCACTAATAATTTTAGAGGATGATTTTAGAAAATTTTTTTAATAATGTAACTAAAATTTTAAAGATTAATTTAGTCATAAAAATATGTGAAAAAATGACATTAATTAAATAAATCAACTAAATTTTAATTGACACAAATATTTATAATTACCAGATATAATTAATACTTCTTAAGCTGTGCTCTAAGCACATAGAATAACAATACCCTAAATGAAATTCTCTGATATAAACAAGGATGGATCATTATATATTAAAAGCTAAAATTATCCTTGAATAAAGCTATTTAATAGAATATTGACAGAATTGACTTGTGAGTGATAATGACCAATTAACTATTGGAATCACTTAATATAAAAGAGCTAACATATTCTGTTATTAGTTATATTACTATTGCTATATCATATAATCATTGCTGAATTCATATTGCATAATAATCATTTATATCACTTCATCTATCTTACTCAAACTCTGTCTCTAAAATCTCTTCTTTCTCTCTCATCAGTTTACCCTTGGCATCTCATACCTTTCATGACTAGTAAAACTATTGTTCATAAAATTTTTGGGAAATGATAATGACATTTATATATTGATAAAGTCATTATTTTTTTTTATAAATTCATACAAAATATAATATAAAAATATCATGTGAGGAATAACGTCATAAAAAATAAGAGTGATATATATTATCATTTTTCAAAATTGTCCATACCATATTAATAATCCATCAAACCGTACCCAAGAAGGTTTTTTATTCCACCAATTAACTTGTTTAATATATAGGTTAAAAAATCGTTTCATGTTGCAATATGTTGTGATTAATCAAAAAAAAAATTAAAATAAATATTAAATAAAATACATTTAGACGGTTTAAACTTTTTATACTGATAAAAAAAAGGGTAATGCTAGAGAAAATTTTTTTCTACAAGAGTGCAAGTCATTCTATAATTAATTTATAGGTGTTTGCGACAAGCTTTAGATCGATTTTGAGTAAAAAATTTATTCAGTTTAAACACTCATTTTTTTTCAGTGCGATTTGGATTGAATGAATTTTTTTTAAAAAAATCCAATTCGATTTGATTCAATTTCAAGTAATATGGATTGAATTGAATTTATAATTTTATAAATTAAAAAAATTAAATATACATAATGAATCTCAATATTAAATTTTAAATAATTAATAATAATATAATAAATTTAAATTATAACTTAAAAAATTAACAATAATATAACAAAAAAAATAAATTATAGGTTGATTAAAATAAATAAATCTC